>NC_090274.1:74928785-75243964 GCF_040414725.1 Anabrus simplex
GCCCTATTCCTTAAAGAATGAGCACCTTTATCTTATATACAAGGCCCCAGTAAGATTTCCAATGTACCTGAAACTTAGTGCTCATTCTGGATCCTGTCAGTGCTATTACATTGACAATGTTCATGATAAATTTACTGGTTGTGTATGGTCACCTAAAATCATGAGGGGATGGAGTTCATTAATGCAGTATTGATAATTCTATATTATTCTCATTGGCACCAACAGATCTAAATTAAAGTTATGTGGGGAGCTTGCTCATTATTAATTTTTACTCATCTTTACTCCTGATTGAAAAGGTTTTGTATTATTCATGGTCAACTTTGATAATTGGATTTTCCACTGTCACAATACTCTTAAGGCTTCCTAAAGTGTTGCTTTTGAGATTGCACAGAAGGTTACAACTAGGGGAGTACTATACTTATTCCCTGTTAAGGTAAGGAATTTACAGGGCTAATGCAGATAGTGAGTTGGTTAAGTACTGCATTTAAATGAAGTCACCTTATACTGCATTTAAAAACCAGTTAATGGCAAAAGAGTTGACCATATCTTTTTAAACCATGATATTACAACACTGGTATCACCTGACCTGATTGTTTGGCTGTATGTACTGCAAAAGCTTTGTTATTTTTTTAAACGCTATTTGTGTGGGGCGTCGACCTATAGAGAACTTTTGCCCCTACTTGCACCATGTAATATGAACCTGCATGTTATTGGAATGGAGGAAGTATACAGTGTTGAATGTGTGGAAAGGAGCGTAAAGGACAACACATACACCCAGTCTCCAGGCCAGTGATATTAATCATTTACAATTAAAAACCTCTCACCCAGCTGGGAATCGAACCCAGGGCTGCTGGGTGACAGCCGGGCTTGTTGCCCCCTACAACGTGGAGCCAGCTTTAATAATGTTCTATGAAATCTAGCACAACAGAAGGAATTTCATAACAACCTTATTATTGTTATCTTTTTAGAAACAAATTCTTGCTGGATTTCGTTAATTTAGTTTAGGAGCAAGTCTAGAGGTTTAGAGTGATAGGGTTGGCCATGATGTTAGTGTGATAAACAAATTGTAGTAAATATTAGTTCAACTACAGTGCTCTCTGTAAGAGCTCTTAATGTGTGCAGTGCCCTGCCATGTTTACAGACCAGCCAGCTAACATAACCTAGATATGCACTAATTACATAGTGTAAAACTCATTAGTTAAACGATCAATAATTATTTTCTGCATATATACATCAAATTTTAAATGTATAGCAGTTTTGAATGATGTCACACACCCGTATGGCACTCCACAGTAATGGAATAGTAATCGCCGGTATTGAATGATTATGAATGAGCAGTAGAACACTAGAAGTTCAAAATCCTCTGTTGTCTTGTGCAGGGTAAAAATACTATAATAGTTCAATTTTGCTGTTACTGTTACCTGTCTGTTAATACGAATGCCATGAGGGGAATATTGAAATGTTTTCATATCCGTTTTAGTACATAGTATTCCTCACCTAGCCACTCATTCCTGATCCCCGGCTGACAAATCTTCTTGGGAAAACACGGCACTAGTTTGAGAAGAACCTGGTAGGACAGGATAAGACATGTAAACTTGCATCATTCTAGTCCATGGACTAATGAGCCATGCATATTAGTAATGACTGTAATCTATATAAATAAATTGGTAAGAACTGTGTATCTATATATTGAGTTTTTTGCAGCATAATTATCAATTTTAGGTGTAATAATGATACATTAATATTTTTTAGCTTAGGGGACTTGCATTTTTGTTGTTGTTGTTTGAGTTCTTGTAGCTGAAAAACTACTGGATATATTTGAAGCCACATTTAGGATCCTCTTATTAATGGATAGTTTTTAGGTTCAATATCATTTCAACATCCATGAATTGACAGGAGATTCATAGTGATTTTACTCTGCCAAAAAATATACATGGCCAACTTTATTTGAAATCTACCAACCTTCCTTTCTGCTCATGTATACTATTTTGATAGAAGGATTAATGAGGGAGGTATATTTTCAGATTGTCTTACAGTCTTAATTCCTAAAGCACATAGCTTGTGAGAAACTTTCTTTCTACCTGAGAGGAATAATCAGTTTTTATATTCACATGAAACAGTAGATGTGCTGTCATTATACCACTTTCAGGAGTCTGATGATTCAGACTCTTCATGAGAGTGAAAGCTAATGGGACAGTCATCAATATCCTCCTTCAGTTTCAGTAGTCACTGAGGTGACAATGTTTTCAACCTCACCAATCTTCCAACTCTTTCCGACGAAACACTTCTAGCACCTGTGTTAATGGTCAGTTGGTCCAGTTCTTCCCATCAGCTGCAACTAGCACCACATCCCTTTCTCCAGTGTTTATAGACATCGTATTCTGATTGTGAATCAACTGACTTAGGTACTTTTCTCAAAATCTTGTTGCAACTGCAGTAGAAATCAAAATCTCCTTGATAAGTTAACAGAATCCAGTTGATCTAAATCTAGTATTCCCATGCAGACATAGTCTTGCAATATACTTGAAGGTGAAAGTTCGTTCAGATCTTCAGGCAAGTAGCTAAGAGGACGGGAATTAACGACGGCTTCACACTGCACAGTAGTGTCGTCATCTCTTCGCAACACAGTGAAGCTCTCCCGAGGCCACATCTCAAATTTCTCTTCACTATCTGAATGAGACTCTGTCACCAGCCTGCTGCGGGAGGGTTAAGCATCTACTGTATTTGCTGTATTCTGGACTCTCTTCCTGCATGGTTTTAGTCGACAGTTCAAAACAAGTTATCTGTACCAGTGAAATTGGTTCTGTTGTAGTAGTAGACACTTTTCGTCTTTCTCATGGTGTGATGAACCATCAAAAACTCAGTAAAAACCTATTTGTTATGAAATTACTGACCAGTTCCAAGTGCAGTGCCCTGTTCACAGCAAATGTTAAGAGCATAGTCCACCCCTTCCTTTTTACTTTCAGTATCTAGAGTCCAGCAAGGTCTACACCTGTCGCCTCAAATACCACAGCATCTTTTATTCCGTTTTCTGATAGAGTTCCAGAATCAGCATCCGCCTTCTTAGCTTTGTGCCGTTCTTCATCTCACACATCTTGACAGCATAGCCTGCCTGCTCCTTTGTCCTTGTATAACCGAAAATCTTTCACGCAAGTGCAAGAGTAACATGCAAGTGCCAACGTGTAATATTCTAACACCCACTGGCCCCTCTATAAATCTGACAGAACAGAGGTAATACCTTCAATTAAGTTTGAACCTTTGTCATACAGTCATTCAGTGACAACTCCATCTTCCTTTTACTGGATGCGTCGAATATGGGCCTAATTTGCATCATTGCACTGTCCGTAAATACACCCTGATTAGATAGAATGTAAGCTTTACTTCTAGTCCCTTCATAATGTCTCTCTTCAACAATACCATCTTTATCCCTCTCTTGCTGTACAGCATCATACTCATCAAATTAATTCTCACAAATAATTTTCTCAGTCATAGAACACAGTCTTTTTTTGCAACATCGCTGGATTGCAACAATGATCAAAGTATCTTAATAATCAGTATACAAGGCAAGGTGTTTACTGGCATCATGGAAGGGAGGTGAGGTCAGTGGTTCAGAGGAAGTAGGATGAAAAGCAGTGTGGTTTCAGACCATAGAGGGACTGTCAGGATTGGATTTTCTGTATTCGCCAGAATTTTGAAAAATCTTCATTGTTTGTAGTTTACATAGATAATCTGCTAAAAGGTATAATGTGGCAGGAAGGGATTCAGTAAGGTGAAAATTTAGTAAGCAGTCTGGCGTATGCTGACAACTTTAGCTTAATGGCAGATTTTGCCTAAAGCCTGCAGTCTACTGGGGTGGAACTTGAAAATAGGTACAATGAGTATGGTATGAAAATTAGCCTTTCTAAGACTAAATTGATGTTAGTAGGTAAGACCTCCAAGATAAATGAATGTCAGATTGGGGATACAATGTTGGAATAAGTAGATAATTTCAGATATTTAGGATGTATGGACTCCCAGGCTGGTAATATAGTAAGTGAACTTGAATCAAGCTAATGTAGTCTGCTCACAGTTGCAATCAACAGTATTCTGGAAAAATGAAGTCAGATCCTGGATGACACTATCATTGCATAGGTGTTTTCAGACCAAGTTTTCTATACGGGAGTGAAAGCTCGTTGGTGTAGGATAACTTATTCATAACTTAGAAGTAACAGATATGAAAGTAGCAAGAATGATTCCTGGTAAAACAGGTGGGAACACTGGCAGAAGGGTACTAGTTATGAATAAATAAAGGCTAAATTAGGATTGAACTCAATGGATGGAGCTGTAGTCATGAAGGGAATCATGGTTTGGTTATGTGAGGTGAATGGAGCAGGATAGGTTACCTACGAGAAAGATGGAGTCAGTCATGGAGGGTAAGAGGAATACAGGGAGAACAAGGCGATGATGATTAGACTCAGTTTCTAATTATTTTATGATAAGCCATATAGAACTGGTTAGAAATAGGCATTGTTGTGGTGATTAGTACATTCACAGAGGCTTGCAGACTGAACACCAAAAGGAATAACAGTCTATAATGAATATGTATGTATGTATGTATGTAGGTAGGTAGGTAGGTATGTATGTATGTATGTTCTATTCCTTTGACAGGACATTTCATAATGTGCTCATGGATAACAATTGCATTAGCGCAGTGTCCATGTTTGCTACTATTGGCAGCATGGTCTGAAGTTGCCTGGAAGTTTCCTCTGTTCTTTATGCACTACAAAATACTAAATGCATTCTTACACACAATCATCAGTTTATTGCCTTATTACATGATATAAAAAATGCTATCTTATTTGAGTTTTGGTTCACTTCTGGTTCACCTCTTTGATGGTATTTTTCGATCAGTCAGCCCCATTAAGGAAGAGTCTTGCTATTAGAATAAGAATGAAACAAAATTTTCAAGGAATGGTCCTTCTCATCTTAATTTAGCCATTCATAATAATAATAATAATAATAATAATTGTACCAGGCGGTACACCTCCACGCCGTTAATTTAAAATGTGCGCCAATTGAAACTCCTCTGCTGGAGGAAGTCTGAACTTTATTGACGGTATTAATTTTCTACTTTCTCAGAAGATGTCACCACGTGGAAAAGTTTGAGTTTTTGGAACTGTGTCATTTTTGATGTGTTTTTGTTTCACTTCTAGTTAGAAGTGTGAACTTTCTCTTCTAGAGGACACTACTGAAGATCAACAACGGTGCACTCTAGTGCGAAGTGAAAGAACTGTTTTTGGAGAAAATTTAATTTCAAGAGTTTGTTCTTTGTTAAATTTCTTTCTGTCATTGTTTAAGTTGGCAATATTTACCCCTTTCTTCCCCTTGTTATGAATGTATCCAATCCCGAATTTCTTCTATTAATTTCTGACCAATCTGGTGTATCTTCCCCCAACTTGAATCTGTTGCGGGGTCCTACCCAATAAAGAGTTTGTGGGAGGGTGTTTTCTTTCCCCTAACGCCTAGAACCTTCCACGAGAGGATATAAACTGCTGATTTTTGGGTCTCTGCGCCACTTCTGTTCCATCTTTCAGTGTATTAAGTACATAGCAGGAGGCGGGAAGCGCCTCTTTCCTCGGCAGCGGTCAATAACAAGGTAATGGCCGATTAATAAATTCTTTCCTTGCTAGCTCAGCAGTTTAACTTTCGGGGCGGGTTCTAAGCGTTCTACTATGTAACCTTTTCCTAACATGTAACTTCTCTTTTCATCTATTCTCTTGTAAAGCTACATACTGGGATAGAGAGTGCTAACCCTCTCGAGCTCCCACTCACATTGTCTTGAGGTGAACTTATTTTCTCAACCAATTCTTCCGTAATGTGATGTAAATTGTTATTTTCTTAAGTCACCTCTGTAGTATGGGATTAGCCCTTGCACTAACGGCCTAAGGCCAAGTAGGTCTTAAACAAAGTGTATTAGGAGTGCAAGTTCGTCTCCCCTCAAATTGTATTTTAGAGGTCATGTATTAACCTTCTTGTCATTTAATAGACCTCAGTAGGTTGGGTATTTTACCCCTGTGTATATGTCCTTTGAGGACAGCTTAAAGGTGGAGTTTGGTGTGGCCTGGGAGAGGCTTAAAATTGAGAGCGAGTGGCTCTTTTGAAAATTGTATATTGTATGCCTCGAGGAGGCTTTTCAGTGTAATTTGGAGCAAGGGCTCCTAGGTATGAATGGGGTTTTCTGCCCCTCTGTTAAAATTGTGTTTGGGGTAAAACTGAGCTGATTGCCCAAGAATTACGTTTCTGACTTTTGAAGCCCCAAATGGGGTACCTATGTAAATGTATTTTTTCAATCGTGTTTCGGCTACTAAGTACCTGTTCTATTTGTTGTTACCTAATTTTGAAAAGAAAATATAACCTTGTTAAATTTTAAAATTAATTTCACTTTAGTAGCTTGAGACCTATTCACCACCCAGCACCTTCTTTCATGCATAACTACCACAAAAACACGGTAACAAGTGGTAGCAGAGCGTGGTTGAATGGGTCTCAATTTAGCCCCTTTTGACGGCTACACATTGTTTTGATCCGAACTCTAACCATTTTCTCAGTTGCTGGAATTTTTTGACCTTTTCAAAATTGGTCTGTCATCATGCCCGGCCCTCGCGATGTTCTCCTTCTTAACTATTTGCGCAAGGAGGAGTTGATCTATGAATTAACTATCAGAAATGTGCAATCTGGAGGCACGGTTGCAATAGACACTAACAAGCTTAGAGAGTCCCTTGATTTGCCCATTTCCATCCCCAATTTGGGAGAGAAAGAAATTGACGACTCTCTTTCCACGATCACGGAGAATATTACTGGGCTAGCTTCTGTAGTTAGTTTTTTTGATGAAAATGATCCGTCTCCTAATCAAATTAAGCGTGTGCAAGGCAGGCTATATCATTTTTCGAATAGGGTTAACGATCTGTTGTCTCTAAAACTGAATGATGTTCAGAGGAAGGAAGCTAGTACGCTCCTGGAAAATATTTCCGAATTATCTAGTAAGGTCACTCAATTGTTAACTGGGGAAGTTCCTCCCAAATCTGATCAACCCACCATAGTGAATGCAGGTAGTGAGGAAGCGCCTCCCAAGGGAGAAGTTAATAGAATAACCGTTGCTGCTCAAACTATCCCTGCCCCATTGGACAACGAATCTGAACGTCGTGCATCATTGAGTAACATCCGTTCTGAATTAACTTCCTTACCATTGAAACCTTTACCTACTATGTCACCCGGGTTTAGCAGCTTGCCTCATCCATTGGCAATGTTGCTCAGAGGTATCTCTAAGTTTTCCGTTAATACCACCAGTGATGTAATTTCATTTTTAAGATTTCTAGTGGAATTTCAGGATCATGCCCTTGTTTTTTCTCTTTCTCCATGTCAAATCTTGCAAATTATCTATCCGTATGCTATTGGTATTCTCTCTGATAAAATCGTAAGAGCCATTGCCGAGCAATCATCTATTGAGGGTTTCCATGCCCACTTGCTAGCTAACTTCATCCCTGCTAGGGCCAGGTCCTCCCTTATTCAGAAGTACTATTATCGTGTACAGCGCTTGGATGAAAACTTGGCTGATTTCATACAGGACATTAAGTTTTATACTAGGGTGTTTGCCCTTCATTTTCCTGAAGATCAGATTGTACAGGCTATTGTAGAGGGAATTTCACCTCCCTATAGGTCATATTTGTCTTTCGCGGCGTGCCCGCAAACTTTCTCGGAACTTGAAGCATTGGCCGTCTCAGCGGAAGGAGTTAGATACGCCGATTCTTTGCGTGTCGCGAAAGAACCCCCGCCTTCCATTAGTAATACTCGGCCTCCACCTCGCCGATCAGTCACCCCTCGTAAATGTTATGCTTGCGGGTCGCCTGACCATCTGCGCAATAACTGTCCTCTGATCAAGTCTAGTAGGGCAAATAATGGAGCGGGTTCATCACAAGGCTGTTTTAAATGTGGGGCTTTCTCACATATCGCAAAGAATTGTCCCAATTCGAATAGCACCCCCTCCTGCTCAACTTCTGGTGTAACTTCCAACAATAATCAAAAGTGACTAGTGGCTGCGGCTGAGTCAACTAATTCTGCTTCCCAAGGCTCAGCCCCTGGCAAACAGGTTGTAAATGCAGAGAACGATCAGCCTTCAAATTCATCTTTTGAATGCCCTAAAGAATGTCTTAGGATTGCGGCGGATACCCCCGCACCTGTTCCTTTCCTTAAGATTGAGTTAAATAACGAGCCTATAACAGCTCTCTTAGATTCAGGCAGTGTTTGTTCGATTATTTCGGCTGAATGGTATTCTAAATTGAAATCTGTTTGTAAACTACCTGACTATGTCTCATCTCCTATTCAATATGTTTCGGCTAATTCATCTCCATTAGAAATTCTAGGTTCCGTACTGGTCAGAATTCGTATTTTTAAATTTACATGGAAAATTAAATTGTTTGTGGCTAAGCACTTGTCTTGCCCCATCATACTGGGAGCGGACTTTATTTCTCACACTGGTCTTGTGCTCGATCTTCAGAGTAAGTCGTGCACATTCAAATTTGCGTCCAATTGTAAAATTCCCTTGTTAAAGTGTAATTCTGTGTCATGTTCATCTATTTCGCCTACCCAGGATGAGATGTTGTTAGACCTTAGACATTACCTGAGGAGCAGGCTGATAGTATTCGTAAATTATGTCAGTCATTTCCAGAGGTGTTCTCTGATACTCTTGGTGTTACTGACCTTATTGAATACAAAATTGAGGTCACGGATTCGATTCCTGTCCGTTTTCCACCTTATAGGCTATCTCCACCTAAAATGAAGGCTCTGAAAGAAATTATCGATCAGATGTTGAAGGATGGTATTATTAGGCCCTCTAAGTCGGCGTATTCATCGCCTATTTTTCTAGTCCCGAAACCCCAAGGAGGCTTCAGGCCTGTCATTGATTACAGGGCTCTCAATCGGAAGGTGGTGTTGCAATCTGTGCCCCTTCCTGACCTTCATTCTTGCTTTTCATGGTTTCGGAAGGCCAAGTTCTTTACTATCTTGGACTTGAATCAGGCCTATGATCAAATTCCCCTTGCTGAAGAGTCTAAACATCTCACAGCGTTTGCCACGGACTGGAATTTATATGAATACAACCGCGTGCCTTTCGGGCTCCCCACGGGGGCAGCTGTGCTCACTAGGCTACTAGATAGGGTCTTCTCCGACATCAAATTCGAGTACTTATATCACTATTTAGATGATGTCGTCGTATTTTCAGAGACTTTTGAAGAACATCTAGATCATCTGCGAGAAGTTCTCGATCGCCTTCGTAAGGCTGGGTTAACTGTTAAGTTGTCCAAGGTTGCCTTTGCTAAGCCCTCTATGTCATTCCTAGGGCATATTGTGTCACCCGATGGTGTAGCGGTCGATCATTCTAGAACACAGGCCATCCGTGATTTTAAACCTCCCAAGGACATTAAAGGCATCGCCAGGTTTATTGGTATGGTGAATTTCTTCAGAAAGTTCATTCCTAACTTTGCTAATGGAGCGGCGCCCTTAAACCTCCTTCGTAGGAAAGGCATCAAATTCGAGTGGGGACCTTCTCAACAAGCCGCTTTTGAAGATCTTAAATTAGCGCTTTGTAATGCCCCTGTCCTTGCTATGCCTGATTTCTCGAAGAAATTCATTGTCCAAACCGACGCATCGTCGTCAGCAGTAGCTGCAGTCCTTCTTCAAGAGACTGAACTAGGGAGGCGACCCATCGCCTATGCGTCTAGGACATTGTCGGCTCAAGAAGCCAAGTATTCCATCTATGAGCTCGAAGGTTTGGCAGTCTTATTCGCCTTAGAAAAGTTCCGTCTCTATCTGGAACACGTCAAATTCGACCTGGAGACAGATAATCAAGCATTAAGCTGGGTCTTAGGTAGGCCGCGTCGTACTGGTCGTATAGCCCGTTGGGCCATCCGTATTTCTGCCTTCCAATTCAATGTCAGGCATATCCGAGGTACCGAAAATGTTGTCGCTGATGGACTCAGCCGTATGTTTTCAGACGACGTTGAGAACCATGAACAGGTCGACAGTTCATCACCTCCCGAGTCCATGCTATCTGAGGTTAATGCCATCCTAACAGATGCTCCCATGCTTTTTAGGGATATCGAGAAATACCAACGTGAAGATCCGACGCTGGCTCCGATAATGGAAACCCTTTCTTCTGGGGAACATGTTGTCCCTTATGTTCTGAGGAATGGTGTTTTATGTTGCCCTTCGAGGCATGACAAGATGATGAAAGTTGTCGTTCCAGCTGTTCTGGTACCTATGATCTTCAAGTATTATCATGAGACCCCACTAGGAGGGCATCTGGGTATCTTTAAAACTCGTGAAAAGATTCGTGAAATATTCATCTGGAAAGGGATGGACGGTGAAATCCGTGAACTTGTAAAAGCTTGTAAATCTTGTTTGCTCAGTAAACCCACCATGTCCACCAAGGTAGGCCTTTTGTCTTCGCATCAAGCGTCGCGCCCCATGGAACGCCTGTATATCGATTATGTAGGATCCTTCCCCCAGTCAAAGGGTAATGCTAACAAGTTCATCTTTGTGTGCGTAGATGGTTTTACCAGATTTTCTTGGTTATTTCCGACTAAGCTGGCTACCGCTCAGTCTACCATTACCTGCTTAAATTCTATTTTTGCTTCTTTTGGTCCGTGTCAATATATTGTATCTGATAATGCTAAGGCTTTTACATCTAATTTATTTCGTAAATTCTGTTTTGACTTATCAATCTCTCATGTAACTACTTCTGCTTATTACCCTCAACCATCTCTGGCTGAACGGGTTAACCGTAATCTCAGGTCCGCACTTATTGCCTATCATCATGAAGATCATTCCAGATGGGACACGTCCCTGCATTGGATAGCTTTTGCTTTGAATTCGGCTGTTCATGAATCTCACAAGTTTACTCCAGCTTCTTTGATGTTCAAGTTTGTTCCCAACTCGCCGCTCTCTAACCTCTGGTCTCTGAATGACATTCTACCCGAGTCAATAGATCCGGATAACATTAAAGATCTTTGGAAGAAGGCTAAAGCCAATCTTAAAGTGTCTCATGAAAAGGTTAGGGAAAGGTATGATCGTGGACGGAGACCCACCACTTTGAAGGTAGGTGACCAGGTGATGGTCAAAAATTTTGTTCCCGCGGGTAAGCTTGCCCCCAGATTTCATGGGCCATGCATCATTCTCGATTTTCTCACACCGGTTACATTGTTAGTAAGTAATCCAGCCACCGAGAGGATATTTAGGGTTCACCTGTCCCAGGTGAAACTGGTGTAAATTTTGTGTCAACTTGCTTCATATAATTTGATAGGAATATGATGGTTATATTTTTTTTTGAGTTCCACGCTTAAGGCATTCTGCTCCTTCTATAATATTTTGTTTTATATGTAAGCATTTCTTGTAAACCTCCCCCGATTGTTAAACTGCCATCCTGTCCTTGCCACGCTCCCGTCTCCTGCTCCAATACACACTGTGGCTTCATAATATTAAATGCCATGGATATCTACACGCCGCTGGCCCCTCAACCTCTCCATAATGCCTGTGCCCTTAAAAAAGATGATGGTCCAACACAATTCTGTCGCCTAGCTTTATGTTTCAGTGCCCCCGCAGCCGCGCGGCGCTGTGCCGCGGCTGTGTTCGAGGACGGGCCCCCTCGGCCCCAGCGTGGACGACATGTGCACGGTGAGCCGGAGCTCTCCTCCCGGCCAAGGCTGATGTGCGGCACACGACCTGCTACTTGCCCGCAGCCTGTATATGTTCACCGCGGGCGCGGCGTGCTTCAACACCTCTGCTCCCCTCATAGTGCGGGCGAGCGGTATCTCAGGGTACTTGAGGGGTCCGAGCGGCCTCATTTGGACGCAAGCTGCAACGGCCGGTCTGGCCATCCAACTTCATTAACCTCAACTACATGAACAGTTACTATAAGCAATGACTACACTTGGGAAACCAACAAGCAATATTTGGTGGACATTGCAAAATTCTTCATCACTTTTAAGTATTAAAAGTTTATCTTCAGAATTCAACTTCTACAACTTAAAGACTATACTTCACCTGCAACAAGAAAATTTTGAAACCGATACAAACCAAATTAAGAAAACCTTATAAATTTTTTTTTGGCAATCAATCTCCATATCTACATCAAACCTGGGACCTGGTTTCATATATCACCCCTGGTGGAACTTTTGGGGGGGGAGGTCTGTACCAGGCGGTACACCTCCACGCCGTTAATTTAAAATGTGCGCCAATTGAAACTCCTCTGCTGGAGGAAGTCTGAACTTTATTGACGGTATTAATTTTCTACTTTCTCAGAAGATGTCACCACGTGGAAAAGTTTGAGTTTTTGGAACTGTGTCATTTTTGATGTGTTTTTGTTTCACTTGTAGTTAGAAGTGTGAACTTTCTCTTCTAGAGGACACTACTGAAGATCAACAACGGTGCACTCTAGTGCGAAGTGAAAGAACTGTTTTTGGAGAAAATTTAATTTCAAGAGTTTGTTCTTTGTTAAATTTCTTTCTGTCATTGTTTAAGTTGGCAATATTTACCCCTTTCTTCCCCTTGTTATGAATGTATCCAATCCCGAATTTCTTCTATTAATTTCTGACCAATCTGGTGTATCTTCCCCCAACTTGAATCTGTTGCGGGGTCCTACCCAATAAAGAGTTTGTGGGAGGGTGTTTTCTTTCCCCTAACGCCTAGAACCTTCCACGAGAGGATATAAACTGCTGATTTTTGGGTCTCTGCGCCACTTCTGTTCCATCTTTCAGTGTATTAAGTACATAGCAGGAGGCGGGAAGCGCCTCTTTCCTCGGCAGCGGTCAATAACAAGGTAATGGCCGATTAATAAATTCTTTCCTTGCTAGCTCAGCAGTTTAACTTTCGGGGCGGGTTCTAAGCGTTCTACTATGTAACCTTGTCCTAACATGTAACTTCTCTTTTCATCTATTCTCTTGTAAAGCTACATACTGGGATAGAGAGTGCTAACCCTCTCGAGCTCCCACTCACATTGTCTTGAGGTGAACTTATTTTCTCAACCAATTCTTCCGTAATGTGATGTAAATTGTTATTTTCTTAAGTCACCTCTGTAGTATGGGATTAGCCCTTGCACTAACGGCCTAAGGCCAAGTAGGTCTTAAACAAAGTGTATTAGGAGTGCAAGTTCGCCTCCCCTCAAATTGTATTTTAGAGGTCATGTATTAACCTTCTTGTCATTTAATAGACCTCAGTAGGTTGGGTATTTTACCCCTGTGTATATGTCCTTTGAGGACAGCTTAAAGGTGGAGTTTGGTGTGGCCTGGGAGAGGCTTAAAATTGAGAGCGAGTGGCTCTTTTGAAAATTGTATATTGTATGCCTCGAGGAGGCTTTTCAGTGTAATTTGGAGCAAGGGCTCCTAGGTATGAATGGGGTTTTCTGCCCCTCTGTTAAAATTGTGTTTGGGGTAAAACTGAGCTGATTGCCCAAGAATTACGTTTCTGACTTTTGAAGCCCCAAATGGGGTACCTATGTAAATGTATTTTTTCAATCGTGTTTCGGCTACTAAGTACCTGTTCTATTTGTTGTTACCTAATTTTGAAAAGAAAATATAACCTTGTTAAATTTTAAAATTAATTTCACTTTAGTAGCTTGAGACCTATTCACCACCCAGCACCTTCTTTCATGCATAACTACCACAAAAACATGGTAATAATAATAATAATAATAATAATAATTGTAGGCTCTTGCAGATTTTTTGAACTGACACCTATAGAAAAACATAAATGTCTAACCACTGAGGCAGAGAACAATAAATATGTTGTATCTTCCATACTGTGCATCTCAACCATGATGATAATAAAAGGATGTGTTTCATGTAGACTCATTACACTGCACTAATCCACATGTGTCATTGCTTGTGCACTACAAAGGAATTATACCTTTATAGGACTCTGTTGGATTCTCATATTGAATACAAGCCATTTCATTAGACATCTAAGTTCTGAGGATTGATTGTGAAATAGTCCTAAACTTTTTCTTTCTTTTAAAAACTTTCCTCTATAGAAGCTGGACTGCCATCATTAGATGTTGCCTAGTGACAAAGATGATGAAGATGTGGTGGTGTAAAAATATCCTGAGGTACCAGTAACAATAGGGATACTGGGGATATCGATGCATGGTTGAGGTTGGACTGAAGCCTGACAAGGTCTTGGATCACCTGTTGGAAATAACTATCCTGAACATTGTGAAGACCTTCAATGATATCTTTCTGATGGAAGACTTTCCTCCTGTTCCTCTGTGTTTGCTTTGCTATGATTAAAGTTTGTTTTTACTGGTAGCCTGCACCAATTTTTGCTTTAATTTCTTAGGGATGGGACAAAAGCTGTATTTTTGATCATAGGTATGGTGATTTACAAAATAAAATTAGAACAATTTTAAAACAATGTCCCCCAAATCACTACAATTTTTTAATTGCATGATAAAAAGGAGCATCAAATGGTTAGGGAAAGATAATTTAAAACTCTTTTATAGTCCCCACTTTTCATATTTTAATTTTAACAGGTTGCCTCTGGTGGGTTTTCTTGGTTTCGTATTTTTGGGAGTGAGCACTCTATTTTCTTTGTTTGCCAAAGTGAGGGAAAATAAAATGCTTAGAACCATGTCATGTTTGGCAGTAATAGCCACTGGTCATTTGATACATGTACTTAATTTCGAAGTGTGCGGAGCATAAATGACTGTATTGGGTGGGATACAATTTGTCTCTTTTCAACCTCACAGCCCATTGTTAAGTCCTTGGTCTTTAAAAAGGAAATGAGAAACATGAACAAATGAAGAATAACTCTGTCTCACAATACTTCCTCTGTTTAAACATTAAAATGTATTTAATATGAAACAGGAATTGCAAAGGCAATATCAGTTATAATTCAGTAATACTTAGTTAAAACAAAATGTATCCTTGGATTAGTTACACTGAGTAGTGCAGCCATATGCTGAACATAGGGCTGGCATTCTTGAGACAACAATCTGACCTTTTGTTTCTCAATACATATGAAGTCCTGTCACAATGCACAATATAGCTTTATTGGGCAAGTGGCCATGTTGTTAGAGTCATACAGCTGTAAGCTTGTATTCAGGAAATAGTGGGTCAAACCCACTATTGGCAGCTCTGAAGATGGTTTTCTGTAGTGTCCTGTTTTCACGCCAGGAAAATGCTGGGGCTGTACCGTAATTAGGGCCATGGTCACTTCCTTTCCACTCCTAGCCTTTCCTGTCCTATCATCACCATAGACCTATCTGTGCCGGTGCAATGTAAAGCAAGTTGCAATATCCCTGTCAGCTGACCGTGTACTCATGCCTTCACAAGGAGCACTGCTGTTAGGCATACAGGCCCTGGATATTGTAGATAACCTATAGGTTATGGTTCATGTTGTTTAGGCCTTATGACTTCCTTATGAAGTGGCTGGCCCTAACCCATCTCTGGTGAGATACTGTGTGCTCAATGCCTGTGGTCTTCTGGATTGGCCCAGAACAAGTTTGTAACTTGTATTTTGGGTCTCAGTCTCATCCTTGGCTTTTACGATATGAAAGTCACTGAGATGTGAGCAGTATGGGTAACACCATTCCCAATGCAGTCAGATCCTATAGGAAAAGATGTGAAATAGGTTGTCTGTGTGTACAGTTCAGTGAACATGAGAGACTGGTATGTAACAGCACTGTCTGTCTAGAAGAGGAAAGCAGTGGAAAACTACCTTACTCTTCATTTCCTTAGTCTGCCTCCTCACTGACACCTCTCTCTCTCTCTTTGGCTGCTGATGGTAGAGCTGTTGAGGATCCTCCCTGCCTTCAGGCTGAGCACTTCATATACAGGAGGAAATATGGAAGATACATTTTCCTGCTGAGTTTTATTTGCTGGTACAGGATGTGAAAGATAACAGTGATACATTTTGAAGTTCTTAATATTTCAGAATTTGTTTGTTTATAATGAGCAGATTATTTGTAAGTGTGTCTGTACATTTTCATGATCATTCGGTGTCATTTGGAAGGTTTTATATTATATAATTTTGTTAATCTTCAAAAGTAACTCTGAGCATTCAAACAGGACATTCCTCCTTTCCTAAAGGTCTCTTAGATGTCATGTTTTTATGGGTACTCAACATGGAGATTTTCTGACAAATGACAATGAAGATTTGATACTGAAACTGTCTCATTTACTAGGAAATGATGAATTTTTAAGCCCACTCATATATAAATACATTTCCAGATGTGTCTGAAAAATTGGTCTAATATATTAACTTTTCCACAGGACAATTACAAAATTATATCAGAAGAGATGCATTTGAGAGAAGAACCAAAATCAGCGTTGGCAGTGCCAAGAGAAACACAGGTGAACACATTTGAAGTAATCTAATATTTTGATGACATTTTTCTGATAATGGAAATTTTCACAAACTGCTGAACAGACTTAATTGAGCAACTCCTCGTTTTAAAATCAGACATTTTGAAGATCCTTGGAATGATGTATAGTGAGATTTCCAAAATTTGGAATGATTTTCATATTTTTTCATGTAGTTTGAAATTTTATGCTAGGTAATTTATAGCAGCTATTATTTTTCAAAGTCCCTCCACAGCATGGCAAACTTGTGGCTGGTTTCTTCACTGTTACTTCTACCTTATCATAACCAGATTTAGGCTTTGAGCATTGATATCTTCCTTTTGTCATGTGCTGAAGCGCTTCAACCCATTTCTTAAGAATGTTGATCCGAGATGTCTGTCTTCGTATATGGATAAGAAAGAAATTCTACCTTATTAATACTGTTTATTGTAAATATATGCTTACATCAGTACATGTTTTGACCCTATTTGGTCATCAGCAGCTGACAAATTATAATATTACATCTATTAGGCATTGGTATGTATTACTTATCTAAAAATATGTTGTCATCCATTAGCACATCCGGATGTCTGATGGGGTAGAAGCTGGATGTTATCATCATTATATTTGTATGACCGTGAAAGTAAAATTGTTCTTGAGATTTAAACATGATTGTAAAAACTTAACCTAAGCTTAAAACTAATTGTACATACATATTAAACACATTAAAAACACTGAAAATGTGTGTATAAACCACTTTGTGAATTTAAAAGTTCATGTCTTGTATATTCCCTCTTCAGACTTCCTCGTTATAGTCTAGTGGCATACATTTATGTTGGTTGATTTTGTGCTCGTAAACAGTGGTGTAGGTTCTTCAAAATGAATCAATTGCGAAAGGTTATAGGTTGGGCTAGCTCTGTAATTTATAATTGGACTCATAAGTATGTTTTCTTTATGTATTTTAGGGTAGGCTTTAGCAGTCGGTAGTTGGGGGTTCATTGTTATGAGTTTTACGGATTCTGTTTCGGTGAGAAGAAAGTGTGTGTTCTTAAGTAGGCTTTTGAGGTTTCTTTGTATGTTGTTGGTTGGATCTTCAATCTTTTATGAACAAGTTTACAGCTGAGCCACATATTGTGTTTATCCAAAATACTGGACCATTTAATGACGTGTGTTTTTATTATAAGCGTACATGGAGACATCTTTTAGTCAAATAGAGCATTCTCAAGAACCTACACCACTGTTTATGAGCACAAAATCAACCAACATAAATATATGTGCACAAGACTCTAAGGAGGTATTTGGAAGAGGGAATAAGCAAGTCATGAACTTATAAATTCACAAGGTGTTTTATATACATATTTTCAGTGTTTTAAATGTGTTTAATATGTATGTACAATTAGTTTTAAGCTTAGGTTAAGTTTTTACAATCATGTTTAAATCTCAAGAACAGTTCTACCTTCACGGACTTGCAAATGAAATGACGATAACATCCACCTCATATTCCCATTAGATATCCGAATGTGGTAATGGGTGACGACAACTATTTACGTAAGTAATACACACCAATGCCTAATAGATGTAATATTATGATTTGTCAGATGATGATGTCCAAATAGGGTCAAAACCAGTACTGATATAAGTATATTTTCAATAAACAGTATTGATAAGGTGGAATTTCTTTCTTATCTATATAGATGTAATCAGTCAGTACAGACATGAAACTCATAAATAGCAATGTCTGTCTTCTTCTAAGACCTCTTTTGCCTAAATTTTTTCCTCAAAATATTACTTGTAACAGACTGTCCTTTTTAGGAGTCCTCATAATGTGTTACATGTATTTCAGCCACTTAAGGTAAATTGTCTTGATAAGCTCAGGTTGATAGCTCATTGTGTTGGGGTACCCCTCTGTCAGCAGCCCTGAATATGGTTTTTATAGTTCCCCATTTTCATATCATTAATATGCTGGGGCTGTACCTTAATTGAGGCCATGGATGCTTCCTTTGTAGTAGCCCTTTCCTATTTCTGTCGGCATAAGACCTATCTCTGTTGGTGGGCCATTGAAATAAGTCACAGGAATTACACCATTAGCCATTATGTATCCACATCTTGAAAGTTTGGATTTTTTTTGTGTGGGTAATAAAATATGTAGTGCTCTACAGTATTTAGTAGGGTGGAGAGGACACAGCACTGTGTCATTCTCTTTTTGAGCTTTATTCTGAGATCGTTTCAGGATAAGAGTTGCCACATGCTAATGAAGATGGACTCTGCTTTCTCTATCCGTTATTTGATTTCAGCACAATGGTCCTATGTTACTCCCTAGATATACCGTATTTTTTTACCCTATCTGCCTGTATGTTGTACATCAGAATGATTTGTGATGGTGTAGGTTTCTTTCTGATATTGCTTTTGTTGCTGGCCCCTGCCTCTTACCCGGAGGCCCCTGATTCGATTCCTGGCCTGGTCAGGGATTTTTACCTGCATCTGAGGGCTGGTTCGAGGTCCACTCAGCCTACATGATTAAAATTGAGGATCTAATTCACAGTGAGATAGTGGCCCTTGTCGAGGAAGCCAAGAATAACGGCCGAAAGGATCCGTTGTGCTGACCACACAACACCTCGTAATCTGTAGGCCTTCGGACTGAGCAGCGGTCGCTTGGTAGGTCATTGCCCTTCAGGGGCTCTTGGACCATTGGGTATCAGGTTTGGTTTTTGTTGTGTTGAGGACAAAGTCACAATCTTTAGGTACAGCTTTTGCAAATTGTGGAGAACACTAATTTCAGTGCTGGACAGGAAGTGGGCTGTAGTGGAAGGTGACAAGGTCTAGGTTCAGGGGTATAAGTGAGGATATTAAACAATGCATGCCTTATGAAACACCCAATCTCATCATAAATTATAGTATTCTGTTTAAGAAGCCTTTCACAAATCCTTCCAATAATTATACACTGTCACTATATCTAGGTATACTAAATCTCTCAGAGAATGCCCCTCCCACTGTTTTATCATATTCTCTATCCATACAATTCCGCTGGCAGTGTCTATAATTTTATTACAACTTTCTTTTGCGGTTTCAGTAGTGTTTCCATCACTGTCACTATTTCTGTCACCGAGCTCGATAGCTGCAGTCGCTTAAGTGCGGCCAGTATCCAGTATTCGGGAGATAGTAGGTTCGAACCCCACTGTCGGCAGCACTGAAAATGGTTTTCCGTGGTTTCCCATTTTCACACCAGGCAAATGCTGGGGCTGGACCTTAATTAAGGCCACGGCCGCTTCCTTCCCACTCCTAGTCCTTTCCTGTCCCATCGTCGCCGAAAGACCTATCTGTGTCGGTGCGACGTAAAGCAACTAGCAAAAAAAAACTATTTCTGTCCATTTCACCTCCCACGTTTTTGTTTACCATGGTCCAATAAACCTTCAGTTAAATTAATGATCTTCAAATTTATTTATGTGCTCACAAATTTCACTTCCAGTCCTCATTTGTAATAGAAGCAATTTGTTCACCATAAATTATAGAAATGCTTCCATTCTGAACATCACATTTTTTCATAAATGCCATTCTTGACACTTGCCCATATCAGTTTAATGGGATTCAATTCTGGGTGATATGGAGAAAGGTATAATACAGTATGACCATGTTTGGCTTAAATACAGTCCATTTTATAAAGGCACTGGAGTGGCTTGTTCATCTTGATTAATGAATATAACGGGGTTCTCAGCATGTCCTGTTGGAAATGAATTGCAGTCTCTGTTAAACTGGACACAATTTCTCACTTGTTATAGTTTGAGAGTCATCAGTCAAAAGACTGGTTTGATACAGTTCGTCATGTGCCCCTATCCTGTGGTGTTATTTTCATATATAGCTAACTACTGAGCCACACCCTCCCCATCTATCACTACATAAATCAGTGATCCAAGCAATACCTTAGTGAAATATTCATGGGGAACAATATTTGAGGCCCGGATCATGTCGACTGGGCAAGGCACATACATAACCCTGAGCTGAAAACCCCCCCTTGTAATCAGGCAACAAGGGCAAGACTACATCTATTTGAAATAAAAGAAGAAAGTGTTTAAACCAGGGGATTTATTAAATAAATATGAGAGAAAAAAATTAAACCAAGAAAAGAAAATCACACAAAATAAATAGGGAAATTAATCGTAATACTCATGGACATACCTTGTTCTTTTTTACATAGTTGAAACTTGGTGTGAACTCAAGCTAATACTCTTAAAAAAAAATTTTGATACGTAATTTAAAATGCTCACTGCCTCTCAACACATCACTCTTGCATTACCAGCAGCTTCCTTTCCATCGTTAACAATTCAACCAGGTCGCCCGTTTTACCAGGATACACATATCCAAGGCACTGCACCATATATTACATCAGGCAACTAACAATGAGAAACGTTAGTACAACAATAAGCCGTGCCGGAGAACAAAAGGCAGATAAGAATAACGACAGATGAGACTGAGCACAGCCTCCATGGACCAATCAAAGCCAAGACAGATCCAAAGAATACAATAGGTACGCCCATGCGTAAATATGAAACCAACATGGCGGGTACTCAAGCCGAACATCAGCCATGAATAGTAAATAAATATAGCTCTGCGCTGAAAACCAAACAAGGCGCAGAATTTGAAAGACAAATACAACAGGTCGATCGACATATCACCTTTTTCTCCCCCACACATCCGAACTCACATGCATACCACATTCACGCACACACAATGAGGGTATCGGGAAAATAAAACACGAACGGCCGTTCAGATTTCGTAGTCAAATACAAACCATAAATTATGACTCCACGGTCATTATCAGCGGGTCTCACGTACTCAAATGTTTGCGTGCGGCGTGCAATTACACATAAGGTCAGGATTGAACATTACTTTATTCACATCACTGGCATGTTGCGCCTTGTACAACCTGGATTGGTATCTCCTGCGGTCGAGACAAGGGGCACATCATGAGGATCACGTAGTATTAAAGCAAGCAGTGCACCAAATCATAACCACAGAGACCCTTTCTCAATTATCACAACAAGACCACAAACACATTCATTCAAAGCACATCGTACGACGGAGCGGAAAGATGTATGCCATCGACCGTAACATACGGGAATAACTCGTCACCAAATTTAAATATAAACCAACTATCACGTACCTGTGATTATCAATGGTAAAATCGAATAGCAGTTAGCGTGAAAGGTGCAGGCTTGAACACATTGAATGAATATTTAAAGCATAAAAAGGCCACACCAAACATAGCGGCAGCCATTGTTAGTATCCGCCACACATAGAACAGCAGAAGAACTCCACAGAGTAAAAAATTATCGCTCGGCAAAACGAACGACCTCACAGATAAAAACATAGCGTGTGCTGCTCCCTACTGGACGTCATTAGACTGACACACAAAACTGAAGGAAGCCATTTACATAATTAAATGTCAAATCGTGGAACATGCGATAAGCATGGTTCACTACTACATTCTACATCTGCTCTGATCTGCTTGTCATATTCATATCTTGTTCTATACCTACTGTTCTTACTGACTACACTTGCCTCAAAAACCAACTGGTCTCTCACCAATTTTATTCCATATCTCTTTGTTCGTGATTCAATCTACCCAGCTCGCCTTCAGCATTCATTTTTAACACTATGTTTCAGGAGCTTCTACCCTCTTTTCTTCCTGAGCTAGTCATCGTCCATGTTTTTCTTCCATACAACACCATGCTCCAGACAGATGTGTTCAAAAACTGCTAAGTAATCAGTTTATCACTGTTTGAAAAGTGCAAATTTATTTTCTGAAGAAAGGACTTCCTTGCTTGTGCTAGCCTGCAGTCTGCATTTTATGTCCTCATTATTTCTGCTGTCATTAGTTTTTTTTCTACCCAAGTAACAATTTCATCTGCTACCTTCAGAAGTTCATTTTCTAATCTAATATTTTGTGCATCATCTGACATCATTGTACTGCACTCCATTACTTGCGTTTTGGATTTTTTTATTTTGATCTTCAACTCCTTTCCTATGACTCTGTCTGTACTATTCAACAGTTTCTCCAAATCTTCTGCAGACTGAGATAAAATAACAATGTCATGAGCAAACTTCAGAGATTTGATTTCCTCTCCTTTGATTTTGATACCCTTTCCAAATTCCTCTTTGATTTACTTTACTGCCTCTTTCCTGTATATGAATATTGTGTAGGAGGGGGACCTTCCAGTCCTGCCTCAATCCTTTATGGAACACTGCTGCTTTCACAAAGTCTGCAATTCTTATCACAGCATAGTGATTTTTGTGCAGATTTTAAATTATTCTTTCTTGGTATCTGATAATGAATGCCTTTTGTTTTTCTACATACACTATGTAAGTGTGCTTGTCCTTCTTAATTCAATCCTCTAAGATCAGACATAAAGTCAGGATTGCTTCATTTCTTCTGTAGCCAAGCTGAGGTTTTCCAACTCAGTGTCAATTTGTTATTCCATACTGAAGTAATCGTGCGATAGTTTTCACACATGTAGCACCGGCTTTCATGGGAATTGATATAACATAATTCTGCCAAAAATCGTATAGCAATTCTCCTTTTTCCATGTATCTTCCGCACTGAAGGGAATAACCTCACCATGCTGGTTTTCTTACGGCAGTCGATAATTCTGAGGGTATGTCATCCATTCCTGGTGCCTTGTTTATACTTAGGTCTATGAAAATGTCTTGAATTCTGACCTCAAAATTGGGACTCCAATTTCATTAGCATCAAGAGCCTCTTATTTTTCCCGAACCCTATAATCTACTTCCTTACCTTGATACTGGTGTTGGATATGTTCCTGCCATATTTCTGCTTTGTCTTTTTTTTGCTAGAAGTTTTCCCCGCCTGAGCTCTTGTTGAGGGGATTTGCTTGGATACAGTGGGAAAGAAGCACATACGAAATGAGCCCAATCGTTGGACTGCAGTTTCATAGGATTATCAGCAAGCTGTTGACTATGTTCCTCCATATCCAATCCATTGGCACTGTTGTATCACCCATCACTACTCCTTCTTACCCAGTTTTCCTTTCTCCAAAGGCTTCCTTGATTTTCCTGCATGCAGTTTCTACCTTTGCTAGGACCATAAATCCTTGAACATCCTTGCACTTCTCTTTCAGCCATTCTTCATGTAAGGTTTTCTGTGGTTTCCCAGTTTTGAACCAGGCATATTCTGAAAGTATACTTTAATGAATGCAATGGAACCTGACTAGTAGCCTAACCTGCAGGGACAGAAAACTGTTTATTTTCAAAAATCATATTTTAATTTTGTGTATTGAGGATTGGTCCAATAGTGGCATTTTTTTCAAAGCTATATACATCACAGGTCCATGCCTAACTGTTTATTAACTGTTTCTCAGTTTTCAGCAGTGAATCATCATGTGATATTTTTTGATGCAAGTCTCCAGATGGAGTGGAATACCACATTTTTCACATAGCCACCTCACTTCAAACCTTATTTTATGACCCTTGCAAACTTTGCAGGGACTTGGAGGATGTTTCTTTCTTTCTGTTGGAGGAATAGGCACTTGAAAATGTCCCCATACATTTGCCTGAAGCTGCAGGTGGCTGTGTTGACTGGATGTTCTTTGCTTTTGTTGACCTAGGCAGGAGGGCAAACTCTGCAACGATCACTTGGCAAATGCTGTCAGAAATTCTGTATAATGCAGCCACCTGCCAGTAACCTTCATGAACACAATGTATGAATTGAAGATAGCCATATCCAATAGATACAGCATTATCTTTCTATAACCCTTGGTAGTCCATCACAATACGAGGAAACATGCAAGGACTTGGTCTTGACGATATGTATCTTCCAATATCATGGGGTGCTTCACTAGTTCCTCTCCTCCACCTCATTTTCTTTGAATTTTCACATCAAAGTCCAAGTCCTTGTCAACAGTTGAAAGTAAATGCGCATCCTTTATGTGTTTCCATTTTATGGTGTGAAAATTATTAGAATTGATTATTTTCACTATGTTGGTTAATCCTGTTAAATTTCTATAGAACGCTTTCCTGCTTTGTCAGTACTTTACATATTTTACTATACTTAATATCCGTTCATGTTTCTATAGCTAACTAATCTCTTCAATTAAAAATTATGCATTTATAAGTAATTGTCAAAATGGAGAAATCCAGAATTCATAATGTGACTCCTGTTACTATTGCAGATGAAATTTTACTGATTCCTAGTTGTCAATTCTTTTTAAACCTGCTTTCCTCTGGAACAATATCTCCTGTCATTTTTTTACGGTCGTGTGTCTGGTGTAGTAGTGATGATTATTATACCTTTATCCAAATCTGAAAGGAATAAAGAACTGTTGTTTATCCGAGAACAAGCCCTCTTGACTAGTTTCAATAATAACATGATGGATAAAATATTTAATAAATTTTTTAAACGTTACAATCTAAATTGGTAATGGAACCTAGTAAAACTGAGAAATACATCAAGTTCACATATATTATAATCCAAATTTATTTAAGAGAAAATTTCAAAATTGCATTTTCCACCAATAACAACATGAAACAGAGTATTTTCAACCATGAAACAGTAAATCTCTCGGAAAAAGATAAATTTTATGATTCACGAATTTATATAAACTTACATGCTTTGAGTGCAAAAATACATACATAGGACAATCTGGCCGCAATTTTAAAGTAAGATATTAAAACATGTGAATGCCTAAAAACATAGAAGATTCTCAGCTATGGGAATACACATTACTACCACAGGTCATAAATTTAGCAACATTGAACAAGACCTGACCAACATAAAAAAATTAAATAAGGGCAACTTAATGAATACATATGAAGATCTATGCATTCATCTAGACCAACTTTTAAAGAAAAACGATAACCTTAATGAGGCTATAGAATATAGAAACTCATTATATGATAAAATTCTGATATATTTGAAAATGCTTGAAAAAGATCACAGGGAAAGAATTGGAATCTCGCCACTTCCAGATAGCCCTATGACGTATTCCTCCTTTGAAGCTGAATATAACAACTAGAAAGTTCATGACACACCAATATCCCACGCTCCTCCACCTCCTCAAGTATGTGAACTAGAGAGAATGCATCATCACTACTACTACATTAGACACTAGACCACAAAAAATGACAGGAAATACTGCTCCAGAGGAAAGCAGGTTTAAAAAGAATTGACAACTAAGAATTAGCAAAATTTCATCTGCAATAGTAACAGGAGTCATCTTATGAATTCTGGATTTCTTCATTTCGACAATTACTTATAAATGTGTAGTTTTTAATTTATAAATTGACCTTTTTTCCTTCATGAACTTTAAAAAAAAAAGAACTAGCAGTTTCCCGCATTGTGCATGGTATGGTGTTGTTGGTTACTATCCTCACGGATGTATTTGCAAAGCTTCGAGTTAATGAAATAAAGAATATGGTCAGGTGTGGTAATAGAATGTAATATTATGTCTTCAAAACACTTCAAAATACATCACACAAAGAAATTGATTTATATGTTCCTTGGGACAACGCTTCGCGCCGATCTGTCAAAAAGTCCTTCAAAGATCTTCGTCATGGAGACAAATGAACTCATAACTTTTCTCAGAATCTACTTATTTAAGTAGTTACTACCTGAAAAGGAAGTGCTTGATCCACTAAGTGTTTTTCATACGTCAATTAGAATGAAAGATATGATTGCTTCAATGAGAAAAAAATGTTGAAGAAACGAGACGTCAAATTGAATGTACACTCATAACTTTCTTCAGATTCAACCAATTTGAATAGTTAAGAGCTGAAATGAAAGAGCGTGATCCACTGAGTGTTCCTAGGGCAATACAAACTCCATGCCTCAATTAGAACCAAAGATATGGTTGTTTCAAAGGTACAAAAATTGAAAAATCAAACAAATTGAGGAAGGCGGAAGTTAAGTGATTTATAGTACCTGATGTCAAATCTGTGCATGAATACCTTTCAGTTAAAAAAGAATGAAGGAAATCAACCGAATAGAATGGCCGGACTGACTGACTTTAGTTTTCATAATTTTATATATATATATAGACTAGCAGTTTCCTGCTGGCTCTGCCCACAATGTACAAAGTATGGTGTTGTTCGTTACTATCCTCACGGTTGAATTTACAAAGTTTGGAGTTATTCAAATAAAGCACACAATCTGCCGTGGTAATCAAATGTGATATTATGTCAACTATACACTTGAAAATACATCACACAAAGAAAGTCAATTAAATCTTCCTTGGAACAACACTATGCGCCGAAATGTTAAAAAGTCCTTCAAAGATCTTCGGCATCGAGACAAATGTACTCATAACTTTTCTTAGAATCTACCAATTTAAGTAGTTATTACCTCAAAAGGAAGCGCTTGATCCATTGAGTGTTTCTACACCAAAACGAACTGCGTACCTCAATTAGAACGAAAGATATGATTGCTTCAATGAGAAAAAATGTTGAAGAAATGAGACATCAAATAGAATGTGCACTATAACTTTCCTCAGAATCAACCAGTTTGAATAGTTAAGAGCTGAAATGAAAGAGCTTGGTCCACTGAGTGTTCTTAGGCCAAAATGAACTCCGTAACGCAATTAGAACCAAAGATATGATTGCTTCAAAGAGACAAAAAATTGAAAAAACTCAAATAATTTGAGGAAGGCGGAAGATAAGTGATTTTTAGTACCTGATGACAAATCTCTGCGTGACTACCTGTTAGTTTAAAAAATAATGAAGGAAATCGACCGGCTAGAATGAACGGACTGTCTGACTTTAATTTCCATAATTTTTTCATATGTAGATACTCATTAGGACATATTCTCTATGGATTATTATACGAGTGTTTCCTTGACAACTGCTTTCAATTGTAGAAAGAATTTATATAATTTCTCTTAAGTTTTTTTAAATATTGTCAATCTTATGTTACCAGGCGAGTTGGCCGAGCGCGTAGAGGCGCGCGGCTGTGTGCTTGCATCCGGGAGATAGTAGGTTCGAATCCCACTATCGGCAGCCCTGAAGATGGTTTTCCGTGGTTTCCCATTTTCACACCAGGGAAATGCTGGGGCTGTACCTTAATTAAGGCCGAGGCCGCTTCCTTCCAACTCCTAGGCCTTTCCTATCCCATCGTCGCCATAAGACCTATCTGTGTTGGTGCGACGTAAAGCCCCCTAGCAATCTTATGTTAATTTTAAGGACACTTCCTCTAAGCATTGATAATTTGTCATTACATGAATTGTTCTTCTAAACAGTGTTACGTGGCTGAAGATGTTTATAATATACGAAACATGTACTACTTTTAACCAATAAGTTGCCTTAAGCAATTTAGTGTATCGACAAGGTGGAAAAATAAAGAAATACTTAGTTGTGAATATGTGTAAGTGCGATATGGACCATGAAGCTGATTTTATGTAAAAGATCTTTATACATCGATAACATGTCAGAACTTTTAATCCTTTTATTGTTAATAAACTATGTATGTATTTATGTATCATAACATCAATTTTAATTATCATGTCCTTTCTCAATTGTGTGGTTAATGTATTTCATGGCTGATGATGACATTTAAATTTCGAAACCAGTACCGTTATTAAATAAATGTTGCAAATAATATATTATACAACTCGTAATTTGTATTGAAGAGGTTGAACCTTAAAAAACTTATCTCTGTGATATGCACCTACCAACCTTATATATTCACTCTGTATAGGAAAGGAGTGTTGCCAGCTTTGACAAGCGGCGTAACCGTGAGGTAAACACAGCCAGTGCCTGCGCCCCATATTCCCTCAGTTGTGTTTGCCCTGTTATAGTGTGCAGATTGTAACCTCGTGGTGATCGTGACAACATAATGACACAACGACGCCATTTGGACCCCGTTTTGCAGGGTAGAATAATCGGTCCCCTGAAAGCAGGCCAGACACAGACCGAAGTCACCGTATCCTTGAATGTGCCACAAAGTTTCACTTCCAGGCTTTGGAGACAATTTTGAGACAGGAAATGTTATTCGTAGGCCAGTACCAGGTTGACCATGGGTAACCACTCCACAGCACGACCGATATTTCGCCTTAACCGCCTGACAAAATCGCAATACATCTGCAAGACAATCGTTGGTGGAGATTTCAGCTGTTGCAGGGGTTGCAATTTCCCCACAAACTGTGTACCAGATGCTCAGAACAGCAGGGCCATTTTCCGACATCCTGCGGTGTGCGTCCCGTTCAGTCCAGCACCGAGATGGGCTCGTTTACTGTGGAGGGAGCCATCAACATTGAAACTGGCCCATGAATAAATGGAGGCATCTGCTCTTCCCAGATGAATCCCGCTTCAGTTTGGAGAACCATTCCCATCGCACATTAATCTGGAGAGCACCCGGTAGCCGATACAACCACAGGAACATCGTGGAACAGGACCAGTATGGTGGTGGTGGCGTCATGGTGTGATGCGGCATCATGTTGAATAACCATACAGACTTGCACATCTTCATGGGTAGTCCGAGGACCACTCTTAGTGCTCGGAGAGACAGGGATGAGGTACTGAAACCACATGTTCGACTCCTCAGAGCTGCGGTTGTTCCAGACACTTAATGGACGATAATGCCCGACCGCTCCGCGCTGCTCTGGTGGATGAAATTGTGACTGGGGAAGACATTCATCATATGGACTGGCCAGCGAGGTCTGCGGGTCTGAATCCTATAGAACATGCCTGGGATGCTTTGGGGAGGCGAATTGCATCCTCTCAGCCTCTACCAAGGACCCTCCAGGACCTTTGCATTGCCCTTTTGGAGGAATGGGATTGACCTCCGAGGGAGCTCCTGGACCATCTGATAGAGAGCATGCCACGTCATTGCAAAGCATGTGTGGCTGTTAGGGGTAAACATACACTCTATTAACAGCATATTTTGTTATGGAAGGCATTGCCAAGTTTTATTAGTTGTTGGCAAAGGTGTACCTTCGCTATCAGAACCTTATTGAAACTGTTTTTTGGGACAAGTTGTGTGACATATGGTGTGTTATTCAGCTTCTGTTTGTTCAGCAATCTGTCTGACATTCCTATCAGGTGGTATGGCCCGTGTAGTGATTATGCTTAACTTTTGGAAACTAGTCTAGAAGTTTCACTGAACTTCAAAGAGTAATACATGCAACGCAAGACTTATCACTTGCTAGTAAATAAAACTACAAACGTTTATAGGTTGGTACTGAACAGTCCCGTATTGTCAGTGATCGGTCCCATTTGGCGGCGTAAGGAACGGTTCCGTATGTCGGCGCCAATGAGTTAATGCCAAGACTGCTTCCTTCCCACTGCTAGCTCTTTCCTACCCCACCATTGCCATAAGACCTATCTGTGTTAGAGCACCATGAAGCAAGTTGTAAATAGAAATATTCAATTACAACTCATACAAGAGATATGAATGTTATACCATGATTTCCTGTCCCTCAGAGTAGTCACCAGCACAGTGTACATCTTGTTACCAACACTGTGGACATCATAAAATATCTATTGCAGCACCTGTTATGTTGATAGTTCGAATGGAGCAGTTTACTGCCTGACCAATCTCTGAAACAGTTCTGGAGCAAAGGCCCGAAAGTAGTTCCTTCATCTTGTGAATCAAGTCAAAGTCACAACCGCTTGAATCTGTGGATTATAGTATATGGTACAGCAATTCCCAGCCCCATCGACTGAACAAGTCAGCCTCGTTTGCACTGTACGCGGCCGTGCGTTGTCATGGAAAATGATGGGCAATACACATTGACGGTATGCTGTGGAGGAACACAGTGCATCAGGATAAAACCATCAGACATACATTAGTATAAGAACAACTTTCGCATGGCTGGGGTTCTCACGAACTCTCAGTCTTTGTGGTATGCCATCATGATGCCATTATTTCGATCAGCATTTCAGCTGTGTCTCATACAATTTAGCCCATGCCTCATCCAGCGTAATGATATTGCATAAGAAAGCCTCTTCTTTGTACTTACTGTACTCCAAATGGTTACGAGCAACATTGTATCATAATCATTTCTGCATTTCCGTTCAATCACGCTGAACCCATTTTTATGAAATTTTTCTCATGCCCAGGTGTTCCTTCTAATATGGAGCACAGTCGTATTCGCTAACCCGGTGTCTCGGGCCAGCTCACATATCATATGACATCGACCAGTGTCCATTAACACGGCAAGAGCATGCACTTCTCCTTCACTGATACTTGGATGACTTGGCTGACATACGTCTGCCACTCATTGGCGTCCCTCGTTAAAGGCTTTTACCCACCGTGACACTGTCCTGTAAGGCTATGCAGTTTCGCTGCAAGCTTCTTGAACACCTTGAGGACACTCTCGTGCTGTACAACCTCTGGCACAATCAATCTTGAACCAATTCCATTGTTCCTGTTTCAAAAGCATCGTGACAACACTGACATATATTGCCAGCTAAACCGAGCCTGTGTTCATTATGCCAGTTTGCATGCGTGTGATGTGTGAAGGTATGCTCTGAGGTAAGGTACAACTAACGTGTGCTTGTCAGTGACATTATTACATTCCATTGCATGGCGTCTCATCAGCACTGTTGTCACTCTTAAAGTTCCAACCATCTTATCTCCCGTACTTCAGTTCGCCTTCATTTTCTAGAGCTAATTAAACATCATTCCTGTTTTCATCCATCTGTGGACTCCTTAATCTTCATATGACCAGTCCATTGAAAATGTTTTATGGATACATCTGGAGAATCGCCTGTTTCAGGCATGTTTCTTCTCATGAAGTTAAAATAGATTGTTGTTTAAAGCTTTGTTGTTGTGAACAAATGGGGTTGCCTTTACTGTATAAAATTTTACATTAAAGTCAATATAATTCTACATGTGCTTCTGAAGAGACTCATCTGAGATAAGTTGAGCCTTGAGATTTTCCAGGGAAATGGTATCCATGTGCTATGGATCTTTGTTTGTTTGCAGCATTTGCTACACAGGACAATGGGAGTTCCTTGTCTTTTGCTGGTTGTTAATTTCAAAATATACGACATTAGTTATGATCTTTCAAGTGTCATTACTCATTAGTAAGGTTTAGATTGAAGAATTCACTTGAATATTGCTGTTTATGAAATAATCAATGACATACGCACATACATACATTACGTACATTATCATTAAAGACTGTTATGCCTTTCAGCTTTCAGTCTGCAAGCCTGTGTGAATTTACTAAACGTCGCCCCAAATCCTCTATTTGCACCTAGTGCCGAGGCCTCAGATAGTTCTATACCTCTTATCTTTAAATCGTTAGAAACTGAGTCTAACCATCATCGTCTTGGTCTCCCTCTACTTCTTTTACCCTCCATAACAGAGTCCATTATTCTCCTAGGTAACCTATCCTCCTCCATTTGCCTCACATGACCCCACCACTGAAGCCTGTTTATGCCTAAAGCTTCATCCATCGAGTTCATTACTAAATTAGCCTTAATCTCCTCATTCCGAGTACCCTCCTGCCATTGTTCCTGCCCGTTTTGTACGAGCAATCATTCTCGCTACTTTCATGTCTGTTACTTCTAACTTATGATTAAGATATCCTGAGTCCACCCAGCTTTCGCTCCCGTAAAGCAAAGTTGGTCTGAAAACAGACCGATGTAAAGATGGTTTCGTTTGGCAGCTGACTTACTCCTTACAGAGTACTGTTGATCGCAACTGCGAACTCACTGCATTAGCTTTACTACAACTTGATTCAATCTCACTTACTATATTACCGTCCTGGGAGGACACACAACCTAAATACTTGAAATTATTGATCTGTTCTAGCTTTGTATCACCAATCTGACATTCAATTCTGTTGAATTTCTTACCTACAGACATCAGTTTAGTCTTCGAGAGGCTAATTTTCATACCATACTCATTGCACCTATTTTCAAGTTCCAAGATATTAGACTGTAGGCTTTCGGCACAATCTGCCATTAAGACCAACTCGTCAGCATAGACCAGACTGCTTACCACATTTCCACCTAACTGAATCCCTCCCTGCCATTTTATGCCTTTCAGCAGATGATCCATGTAAACTACGAACAGCAAAGGTGAAAGGGGAGTCCGATACCTTGGAGCAACTCGAGACATCGTCTCAGCAACGACGCGGGCATTGCAGGCGTCTGCATTTAGAAACCAGTGACATGGTAACAATGATAATCAATGAAGTTTAACTAAATTGAATCCTTTCACCTTTGTTAGAACAGTGGAAGGTTCACTTGTGAGGAAGCAGATTGTGAGGTTCCTCTCTTTCAGAAACCTGAGATGTAACATTAATCTAACATTGCATACAAAGTCAAGTGTAGACCACTTCAGTTGAATGATAGTTTAAAAAAAAAAGGTTAGGGTGTTCTGGTCATGTATAGAAAACATACTAGGTTGTTTTAAACTCTCTGAAAAGAGTCCTTTTAATACCAAACCAAAACCTGTGGTTCTACACCTCTGATAGGCATTACCCTGTCAAGTGACCCCTGCTCAGCCTGATGGCCTGCAGTTTATATGTCGGTGTGTGATTAGCAAAATACATTTTCATGGCAATTATTTTTGGCTTTTTAGACTAAGGACTCTACCTCTCTATCAATTAACAACTTCTTTGTTCTCATACAGCCTGACTGGACGAGCAACTGGCCGTCAGAGTCTGATAATAATCCTTGACTTCTCCAAGAATCAATTCTGGGGCTTCTGGAATTGCAGTGTACTTGCTATCCGTAGAAAACACGGCCAGCATTGTCCTAAAAAATCGGAATGTAAATGTTGTATATCTATATTAATAAAGCCTTCAGATTGTCTGAAGTAAATGAAAAGTCCAACAACTGACTATTTGTTGTACAAACTAACATGGTTGTCAAGAGATTGACCTTTCGCAGGTTAAGATCCAATGTATGTCTATCTGACGATCAGAGTCATCTGTGGTAACACAGAAAGCGAAAAAGTGACCAGTCATTTAAGAAAACGTAATAGGATGAACATGATGAGAGGAAGTTGTTGGAAGAGAAGAAAAGTATTTCTGAGGTTATTGTTGTCCTTCAAGTTTTTCTTCTTCCTTTGCTCTCTTTCATCTTATAAGGAGTTCGTTTTCTTGTTCCTGTTATTCATATAATTTTGACTTGACACTTGTTTGCTTGTTTCCTTTTTACATTGGGAGAGTAAATTGATAGTTTTTATGGAGCTATGCAGTTTATTTTTCAGCTATGTCATGTCAATTTATAAACTTTTACTCTTGTTACCTGTTTACTCTACATTTCTTACTTTGTTTTGCATATTTTTTCCTTGCAGCCTTCCAGCGATATTAAGAATGAAATAAGTGTAGATGAACACACAGTAGGTCAGTTGGTCGCTTGCTTCAAAGAAGAAGACAAGTAAGTACAGCTTTGCTTAATTAGATTTTGTACCCCTAGCCCTCAACAATATTGAATTTGCTATTTATATGTTGAATAGCTCCTTCTGCAGACAAGATGTGGAGTGAAGTCCTCGATATCCCAATACCTTGGGTTCAAGATGAGCACAGGTCCATCCAGATCATTCTCAAATTCTGTCTCCTGTACTTCACTCATGGTCCGAACTTGTTGGTTTGATCATGGCTCATGAGATGAGGGATGTGGTGTAATGCCTATATTGCTTATATAGACCTAATGGAGGTCGATCTCAGAGCTGAGCGACCACAGAGTCGCTCACTTGTTGATTTTAACTATTTGAGCTTATATACTTGAACTTTAGAGGCTTCTAATTGCATACCATAATGTTTAAATCACTTAGAGATTAAAGCTTTGACTTCAGAATTTAAAAAATGTGTTGAAAGATAGCTATCAAGTTTGTGTAGACTCCACTGTCAGCCTAAAGGGCTGACCTAAGGATCACTGGACAGAGGAGATGTTGAAACATTGCAGACTAACTTAGGCTGAGTAGCTTAGGTGGTAGAGCACTAGCTTCTTCAGTCTTGAAATACTGTGTGGTCTAAGAATGATAGTCAGAAGTGAACTTTAAATCTTAGTAGCATTTTATTTTTTATTTATTTATTTATTTATTTATTTATTTATTTATTTATTTATTTATTTATATAGTTATTTATTTATTAATTAATTAAATGTGCCACCAACAGACACACACTCCAATTATAGGTGGCTTTTACAAATTATTTGACACAAATCACACAGAAATACCAAAAAGAAGAAAATATGAAAGTGCTATGTAAATGAGATGGTGAAATGGATGAAGCAGTATTTCATATACAGAAGTCTGTTACTACATTTAAAAAATAAATTGCAACCAAATCATGTAAATATCATACATATAAACAAATCACTTTTAACAAGTACAATTCTGTTAATATACTTACATATGTGTCATATTCACACACAAAGTCAAGATCTAGATGATATTTATGAATTACGTTATTGTATGTTTCACACACATATTGATAAACGGAGAGTACTTAAAAAATACAGTTTTGGAGACTGGAGTTATGAACAGTTGCCAAAATCTTAAATTTCCCCTTCTAACATTAAGTCCTGCCTGCTGTCATTTCTTGATGGTTACAGTACTTTTGCATCCATCTCTTGGCACAGGCCAGAGCAAAGTGTAGCTTCCACTGAAGTCCCAGTCCCATTCATGGCTGTGACAATATGGAAGCTGCTGGGGTATGGGTGGTGCTGATTAATGATATTCAGAGCACAACCAGTGTGTCTGAGTGTCATGAAAGGTGTTGCTCATAGGGTTAGTTGTGCTACGATAGCACTGTCTGGCCCAGTGAGGAAAGCAATGGCAAACTACCTCACTCCTCATCTTGCCTAGTACGCCTCATTTTGGTACTGCCATTGGTTTTTGTGGTTTCCCTATAACTGCATAGCCTTTGGTGATGCTGTTTGAGGATCCAAACAGCCTCTGAACTGATGACCTAACAGACAGACAGATAGACAGACAGACAACATTAAGTCATAACTTGTGAAGCAAACTATTATCATCAATTAATGCATTAAGAATCTTATGGAGATAAATTTGTTGAGCCATTACATGCCAACTGGCTAGCAATACATATTTAAATTCATTCAACAAAAAAATCAATGAATCATAATTTCTAAAAGGAATGTTTTTTATAATAATGATATCTTAAAAAGCGTTTCTGCATTCTTTCAACTTTATTTTGATAATATTTATAACATGGAGATCAAATTATACATGAATACTCAATTTTGATCGGACAATGCTATTGAACAGTAAGGTGAGTGCATACATTTAGTGAAATCTCCTAAGTTTCTAATTAAAAAAACAATTTCTTATAGGAATCATTAACCATGATAATAATGCACTCCTTGAAAGGTAAATTTCTTGTAATAATTACCGCTAAGTCATTAACAGAGAGAACGTTTGAATTCTTCATTATTAATTGTATATTTGTAATTCAATGTAATTTTCTTATTTGAAGTCAGAAGGAAAAAGCATTTATTTATATTAAGTCGCAAACAGTTTTCAATACTCCATGCGTATAAGTAATCCAAATCACCTTGTAATTTCAACATATCATCAACATTTTGAATCTCTTTGAAAAGTTTGACATCATCAGCATTTAATAAACATTGAGAAAATCTTATTCTAGTGGGCATTTCGTTAATATATAAAATAAAGTATAAAGGGCCAAGTTAGACCCTTGTGGTACACCAGAAGTAACATTGTGTGCGTAAGACTCATCTTGATGACAACAAACATATTGTTTCCGTGCACTAAGACAAGATGCAAGCAGTTTTAACCAAGGATGGGTCAGAACAAAACACGCCAATTTTCTCATTTAAATGCCATGATCTAATTTACAACGGAAACGATTAAATTCAATACAAAACAGAATTCCATCATTAGATGGAGCAATAAAATTCAAACATGTTTCGGTTCATTTGAGACATTTCGGTTGAATAAGGCCGGGGGGTAAAGTAATCTACAATACAGCTAAGGATGTGCTAAAAAGCATAATGAAGGAACAAATGAAAGGCAAAGGATACATGACGGAAATAAAAAGAATAACAATATACCGCACAATATTTACATTCAGAAGGAGCAATAAATAACCCACTGAGGTAAGTTCAATGAAAAAAGGTTAATATAAAACGTAATTGATTCCGAAAAGTTTGCAAGCCTAAGAAGAAAAGAAAAGAAAACAAAATGATGCACACGGAAGCGAACAATAAGTGCTTGTGGTGAGGTTGCGGACCTCTTAGTCTAAAATATTTAGTTTGATAACAATCCAAAAAACAGGGTGAAAACACTTTGTTCAAAATTCAGGCTGGCAGTGTGTTTTTTTGTAGAAATAAATGGCTACGAGAGGAGCAAACCATCTTGAGAAACCAAGTTTGAGAGGAGACAATGTGCCAGATGAAATGCATGAAATTAGTGATGGAAAGACGCCATTTTATTAAAAACATATAATAGCAGCATTCTCAATTTCTTCTCAAATTTAGCGATCCCGAAGTTTGTTTCCAGTGTTTGCTAGGTAATGTAATTATCTAATTTGTTGAAAGCCTTAGAGAAATCTGTGTATATTACGTCGACCTGTCCTTGATTTTTCAAAAGGGCATACACATATTTTATAAATTTTAATAGATTATTCGTAGTTGATCTACCGGGCATAAAACCTTGCTGATTGATATGAATACCGACCGTCACATGATTAAGTATACGCGTGTACATTATTTGCTCAAATACTTTAGACGGTGCACTTTAAAGTACAAACAGGGCATTAGTTTTCAATATTTTTACTGTCCCCACATTTAAAAACCGGACATACTTTCGCTACCTTCCATACTTTTGGAAAGGTTTGTGTTTTTCCCTCAATGTTATATAAGGCTTGTAAGGGGAAATCCAACACATTCGAAAATGCTTTCAGTAGGTACGGCGGTATTCCATCAACACCACATGAACTTTTAGGTCTTAATTTTTTAATAGCTAACATATATTCTTTTTCATCCATGAATCCTAAAGATAACAGGTAATTAACATATACACTGAAGGAAATGGAAATTACAACACCCGGAAGGAGTGGTGCTACATTGCTGCAATTGAACATGCAGGACGTGTGTTCGGTTTGATTCGATGATTACACTTTCAGGTCCCTCTGACCGCAAGTTTGGACAACAATCAATACAGGATGTGCCCACCACGAGCTGCAATACATTGATGAATTCGTTGAGGCATGGAGTCAATAAGGCCCTGGAACTCTTCCTGAGGAATTGTGGCCCATGCTTGCTGCACTGCACGGGTCAGTTGTTGCCGAGTTGTGGGTGGCTGAGGACGGTTGGCCAGTTGTCGACCCATCATGTCCCACACATGCTCAATAGGACTGAGGTCCGGGGATGTGGCGGGCCATTCTAAGGTTGTGATGTCGTGGAGAGCTTCTCTGGAGATGCGTGCAGTCTGAACCCGGGCATTGTCCTGGTGAAACATCCCATTAGCAATGTTCACCATCATAGGGACAACCACTGGATTGAGTACCCTATCAACGTACTGTCGAGCAGTCACAGTGCCCTCAACAAGCACTAATTTTGATTTCACATTAAAGCCAATAGCTCCCCAGACTATAATGCTTGGTGATGGCCCTGTGTGCCTCTCGACAATAAGATCTCGGCGGCCCCTCTCCCCGGTACGTCGGCGCACACGATTCCGGCGATCACTGCGGGCAAGACAGAAGCGCGATTCATCACTAAAGACGACCCAATGCCATTCGTCGACCCACGTCGATCTTTCTCGACACCAGGCCAGCCTTACACGTCGCTGTTGTGGGGTCAATGTAACACCTTCTGCAGGGACACGGGCTCGTAAGCCAGCTGCACGCAGGCGATTGCCAACTGTTTGTTGTGTTACGTGGGGTGCCACAGCTGCTCGAAATGCGCTGCTGTTGCATGGGGTTCCATTCGGGCCATGCGAATGATGCGGCGATCCTCTCTCACATTTGTCTGTTGCGCTGGGCCTGTGCCAGGTCTATGAGTGTGGGTGCCTTCATTTGACCACTGCTGCCATACATGTTGTACCGTAGATGCCTGTCGGTCAACACGTGAAGCGACAGTCCTTAGCGATCCAGCCTCACACAGCCCAATTACCCGAGCCCTCTCAAACGGCGACAGTTGTTGATAGCGTGCCCTTCTCTGTCGTCGAGGCATGTTTGGTGGGGAACACTTCACTGCACAGACTGCAAGTCAACTACGCTACACCAGAGTCCGTATACTGGAGTTGATTCCTCCGCAACCAATCACGTGGAGAGACCTGTAGCAACAATCCAATGGGTCTGAAACTTTGATCGTTTACATACCTACATGATATCGTTCCATATCTTGAAAATCAACAGAAACGACCAATGCCTTCATGGTGTTGCAATTTCCATTTTCTTAAGTGTAAATCAGATGTGTCAGGGATATGACAGGTAGGTGATGATTTCGAATATACCGATTCAAAAAAGGTTGCAAAGCCATCAGCTATACTTTTGCTATCAGTAAGTGAGATATTGTTAAATTTCATGCCCTGTTGTAGACTTTCCTTGGTATTTCTTTTGCATTTCATATAGCTCCAGAACTGATTGACATCACTTTTGATATTCTCTTCAAGTCTAGAAATATAGTGTAATTCTTATACGCTTTATTGATCATATATTTCGTTACTATCCTTAACTGGCTAAATATTACCCTACTATACTCTGAATATTTCCCTCGCTTTCTATGGATTTCCATGAGTTTCAGGTTATTTATCATGTCTTCAGAAAACCATGGAGGATGTTTCTTCTTGGTGTGAAAATTCTTCATTGGTGGCGTTTCACAAAATCAGAGTGTACTTGAGCATAAAAATAATCAGCAGCCTGGTCAGCGTTTGTAAATTCTACAGTCCTAGACCAACCCATTTGTTCAAATATTTTATACATTTGAAAGAAATTAGCCCCTCTAAAGTCAAATAACTGCTTAGATTGTTTTGGTTGTTGGAAAACATGGCTACACACTCTGTTTAATAGTAGTGTGCCTACAATTGCAGGATGCTAACTATCCTCCTTAACTAAAGGGCACTCATCTCTATATACTGTTAATGTGTTAACATTCTTAATAATAAGATCAAGTGTATTTCAATTTGAATTAAGAACATTATTGACCAAGTGCAGCTGATATAATGACATAAACTCCGCGAAGGATCTATGTGCAGGTCGAAAATTTACAAGATTACTTTGCTCACCAGTAATTAATGGCATATTAAAGTCACCAGCTGTAATAAGTTCTCAATTTTAAAAGGTCCTTATTAATTTCAATCTATAGGAATCCAAGTATATTTCCACTTTCGTTGCAGATGGAAAATACACTGGCATTATTACACAGCTGTGACCATTAATTATAACTCTTACACAAACTGCTTCAGTATCACCAATATCTAGCGTTATTTGTCTTGATACTGTGGAACCTTTAACAGTTATTATTTCCCCTCCTCCTTTCTTTGTACCTCTACGATCCTTTCTATACACATTAAAATGCCTACTAGGCAGTTTGCTGTTTGCAACATGAGATTGTAACCATGCTTCCATAATCAAGCGAATATCGTGTACTGATTCACTGTTGTTAATATAAAACTCCAAAATTTTACTGTTTAACCCTCTTACATTCTCATACTAAATATTAATTACATTAAAAATCATTTTTTTTGAAAATACAACAGCTACACAGTCTCATTTAATCCATTCACATCATCAAGGTTTACCTCCATGGTATAGCCATAGAAAAACGTAATTTCTCTCCTCCTTAATTTATCGAGCTTGGCCAAGGACCTTTCTTCGTAGGGACATCAAACTATGGTTTATGTACACCTTATTATACTCAGAGAATCCGAGATGAGACGCATTTAAATCCTTTTTAACCTTGCATTTTAGAATGAGTTCATTCTTGACACTACGCTGTACACACTAAACTACATTGGCACCTGAAGCTTGATGGAATTGCCTCTTCAACCTATGACATACATCAAGCTATTCATTCTTGACCTCCACATTTCATACTCAACCTAGGTGCTTAACTATTTCATGAACATCCTCATTAACTCATTCAGGTATGCCTAAAATTTCAAGTGTTTCGACGACCATACTGATCGAGTTCATCTAACTGTATTTGCGTGTCTTATAATTACTTCTTAAGATTTAAATCATCTTCTCACAATTTCTCCATTTTCTCCATGCATTGATTTATTAATTCTGACTGGTTTTTAATGAATGTTGCATTCTCATCCAACTTTACGTGAGCTAACTCCAAACTTTTGCCTAACTCTCCCTCATCCTCTACACATGATTTCTTAACCTCTGCATTTTCTTCCTTCACCTCAAGTAGGAGCCGATAGATGTCACCGATAGGTGGTGTTTTTGCTAGTTCCAAGCTATGTACACTATTTCGCGTTTCTTTTTCTCAACGAGCACACTCCCAAACTTGTTTTTTCAGATTTTACGACATTTAATTCAACGTCTCGTATACTGACACATTTGCAGTGGAACCAACCATGACAGTTTCTACTCTAATTCTTGGAATTTATATCTTGGCTAGGAACAGCCTTCTGACCAAGGTCTGTCTAGGGAGGTCAAGTCGCGAATACTACTTATGGAGGCGCCATATTGGGTATTTAAGCGATGTAACCAAAGGCAAGTGTATTTGGAATTTAGAGAATTTCGGTGCCGTACATTGAAATAAAACAAAATACCAATTATTTTAATATATAATTTAATTGGGCATTTACTGTTCATGTATATATAACTGTACAACACTTAAATGACTTGAATACGTTCACAGATATTTGAATAGGACGATAGTTAACAGAGCCTGAATTACATTTTTTTTAGAAAGAAGAATCAGCAGTAAAGCTCATGTCCTACTCTTTTACTTCTTTACAACTTGGTCTTACTGTAACCTTTAGAAACGCAGTATCGGTAATTACTTTCTTAAGTTCAGTATTTCATGTACCGGTAATCATAATATTCTGTTTCAGTCAATCAGATTATGTATCTGACAGATGTTATTAATAAGAAACATAATCCTTTCTTAATAAAGTAATTACCGATACTGCGTTTCTAAAAGGTTACCCCAGTATGTTGACCAACGCGGAATGTCTCTTGTGTCTCTTGGGTTGAGTGCATTAAATTATGTTATACCTTTCATGTGGTCATTTCTTTGGGCTCTAAGGCAAAAATACTCTGCACATATGCAACAAAAGTGATGTTCCTAGCCACTCTTAACTAGTTTATTGATAACCTCTGCAGCTATATAGTACAAAGTGGTGGTGGCGATTATTGTTGTAAAAGGAAGTACAACTGGGCAACCACTAATCAGAAGAAAACAAATGGAAGGGGTCCAACACTTCGAAAAATGAAGGTATCGGCCAAAGAAAGATGAAGGCCACAATGTGCGTGCAAATTAAAAACTTTCTAGGCTTCGAATGTGCTAATGCCGTCGCGGTCGGAAAAGAACAAGTGTTGACAATGGGATGTTGGATAGGGTAGAAGAAAGTGAGAGCCTGACACAAGTAAGTGAAGGCAGTGTCAAGACTCAGCTAAGGGCATCGTGGTCACAACCCAGAGTAGATTCCTCTTGTGGATGGGGGCAGTAGAATAACAGCCACCGTATCCCCTGCCTGTTATAAAAGGCGACTGACAGGGGCCTCAGGAGCTCCTAACTTCGGAGCGTGGGTTGTGACCACGAGGCTCTTAGCTGAGTCCCGGAATTGCTTCCACTTGTGCCAGGCTCCTCACTATCGTCTATCCTATCCGACCTCCCTTGCTCAACTCTTGTTCTCAATCAATCAATCAATCAATCAATCAATCAATCAATCAATCAATCAGTCACCATTGATCTGCATTTAGGGCAGTCGCTCAGCTGGCAGATTCCCTATCTCTGTTACCCTAATGTCCTCTTGCGCTTTTATTGGTCGGAACCACCGGGCGAGTTGGCCGTGCGCGTAGAGGCGCGCGGCTGTGAGCTTGCATCCGGGAGATAGTAGGTTCGAATCCCACTATCGGCAGCCTTGAAAATGGTTTTCCGTGGTTTCCCATTTTCACACCAGGCAAATGCTGGGGTTGTACCATAATTAAGGCCACGGCCGCTTCCTTTCAACTCCTAGGCCTTTCCTTTCCCACCGTCGCCTTAAGACCTATCTATGTTGGTGTGCCGTAAAGACCCTAGCAAAGAAAAAACATATTGGTCGGGGTTTGGTAACGGATTATGTTTAACATTATTGACGGGAACGACATCGCGTGCCACTTTACATTGGCCAATAGGAGTGCAAGTAGCTACTTCAGAAATGAAAATGGCGTGTAATATTCTTCATTATGTTATAAAAGTAAATTTACTTCTTGGGACGGGATGGTGGGTTCCTGAATATCGCTATGAACACATCTCTACTCTGAGACGCACTCCAAGTAAGATTTCATTAATGTCCACTTATAACGTTCGAAATATATTGTCGACCGGGCTGGAGTAATACCAAATACATAATAAGACCCACAATTATAAAACATCGTTCATATAACTGTATTATTATTCAGGAATAATACGAATGTATAACTTCATTAACCTCGCACAAGACGGAATTATTTGTAGGCTGCCATTTGCGACGCCTACAGTTCTGTACCCACTGAGCTTTCCATTGCTTATCTCTTGGGCAGCGAAACAGTCTAATTCCGTCAGTTGTCTTATTTTGTCAATTTTGTGCGGCACAGTATTCCATTGTCCTTCAAAATGACAGTAAAAACTCACATCATCACGTCGGCCGCGCCCACATAACAATGATGTTTAAGACCGAATACGGCCGCCACCGCAAAGGATTGTGGTAGCGTGACCAGACCTTCCTAGACTGACCTTGCTACTGACATGCTACACAAGAGCTCATGGTGGTGAGGAATAGTATCACTATCGATATAGAAATCGATTGTGTATGCTCAGTGTAACTGCACTTCACTACTCTTTGGAAATATGTTCAAGTTGGTAGCACTTCACCTCATTGTTTATATACACAGATTCTTCCTCAAATGACTTAAACTTGACCGGTAAAACATCACGAATTAAGATGTAATAACTATCCAATACGTAGATGATTTCTTCTAACCTTAGTAATCCAGCGGCACACAGTATCACTTTGTTGTTCAGACTAGGTACCACCATAATCACAAAATATTGAGGAGCACTACCGTCACACACCCACTACTCAGCCATTGCCATGTTGCCATATCTAATTTTTATAGACTAACTTAGGCTGAGAAAATGTCATCTAATTCTAAATATGGTATAAACACCCATCCGTCCTCCAAGTTTGGTAAACTGCATAGATGAGGGGTAAGACTGTTGAAAACTGCGTGGTCATCAGCAATGAGCAGTCACTAATGAGCAAGGGCCAGTTAAGCATGAATTAATGAGCAGGCTCTAATAAGCAATTGCAAATGATCAGGGGGCAATTGAGCAAGGGCGTATTAGCAGTTACTAATGAGTGTGGGCTAATGAGCATTGACTAAAACGTGTGGATTAATGAGGTGTGCATTACAAGTCTTTTACATTTTATCGAACTATCTCCTTACAACTCAGTTAAGTTTATATTCATGAATATCTGTGTTAATATAGCGTATACAAAACTTGAAAACTCAAGCTCGGCCAGAAATGATTAGAAATGTTATGTTTTACATCTTTAGTTATGTAGCACATTTTGATAGAACGGCTACTAACGCTGTCATACAAGAATTATATTTTATACTTTCCCCTAAACTATCATTTTAGCTAGCCTACTATTTCGGGTGTTTCCAGGCTTGAGACCTATTCTACAGATAGAGTTGGAGATAACACTGTAAGAGATGTAGGTTATTGAAGAGTCTGCAACATTATAGTGTACTGTATGCTACAAGAAAGAAGAAAGCTACTGTACTGACTGTACTGTAAAATCTATTACTCAGTAAAACCAACACAATGTAATTCTTGCCCTATTTCTAGAATCTCTCCTTCATACTCTGCGTAGTGACAATCTTGATTGGCTCTTACCTGTTACCAGCGTTCTACGAGTAAGTTGGGATCTTACGTCTACATACGGTAACTGAGGATTGTTGTTAACATTTCGGACTACGTGCAGACAGTTGATATGTAGAGAAATGTATTTAACTTGCTTTGTTGGTAAAAAGGTGTTCAGACCTTCTCTTTCGTCTTCTTTTTTCATTGCCTTCTTCATTTTGTACCTCATCCTGCTGCTCTCCTTCTTTAGATGTTTGCACTGCGATAGAACATGTACTGTAGTAGGCTGAGGCAATGAAATAAAATTAAAAACTCTGATGGTAAATAACATTCAGATCGTCTTTCTCTTCCCCTTCTTTATCTTGCTTCTCTTCCTCTTGAGATGTGAGCATAGCAACAGAACTTGTTGTAAATCGAGACAATGAAGTAGAGTTTGAAATAATTTGTAGAGGTTTACTATTCATAAATAAATACTTATCTGATAGAATACGTTTGAGCTCTTTAAACTCCTTTCTCGATGATGCTACACTACAAGCTTCTTCATGATGTTTGCCATTGGAAGGGTTGTAGAACAGAATTTTACAGTGTTTGCACCGAAAAAGAATGCACTACACGACATCTTATGGCACACTTGTTGTACCCCCAGGGGAAGGTTCTTCCACAATCTTTGCAAATAGAACCCAGGGTAGGTTGTTTCATGGTCGGCATTTTCCTAAGGACAGAGGGAGGCAATGAGAGGTGAACCAATCTTTTTAGTTTAATAGTTATTTCATTCTCCCCACTATGGGAGTGAGCCATCAGTCTAACAAATGGACTCTTTGGCTAATTACATTTACAGATATTTGATTTAGTCATGGTGTGCTAATTTCACATGTTTTATGGAAGTAAATTAAAAAATTCTTCTGCTCTTGTAAAACACGTTGTCAGAAATAAAAATAATTTTCTTGTTTAAGTACTGAATCACCGTAAATATAATAACAGAACAGAAAACATTGTTTTTCTCGAAGTGAAACAACGTTAAATATAATTATTTTATATTTTACTTACATGCCTTTATATATATATATATATATATATATATATTAAGTTTCAGTATACATTTGATGTCATAAAATTATTAACAAATTATTCTCCTTGTGAATAAGGCAAGTTGTCACAATATCTGACGAAAAAAACAAGGAGGACCTCTCCCAGAGGTGTGCGATCTGTATTTATCCATAATTCCATTTTGAGTTTAAATTTATCTGTGGTCTGACTCGGAAGCGGAAAGTGATGCTTGGTAGGAGGTGTGATTTGTATGACTTTTAATTCCCAAGTTTGACCTAACAGTCAGGGGATGAGGTGAATCCTGTGGGATGCCTTTTTATAAATTTGGTCCAAATGTACATTCCATTGAAAATAATTTTTAAACATTATGCCGAGGTAGGTAAGAGTGGTCGTTAGAGCAAAGGTTTTAATATTTAAGGTTAGAAAGCGTTTGTTTGTGGGATGGCATCTACATTTTCGATTACGAATAAATTGTACATTTTTTGGCTGACATTAATTTTGATTTGTTAGAGATTGAGCCATTGTTCGAGTTCATTTAAATTGGTTTGGTGACGGGATTGCAAGGATCAGTTATTGGATTCCACAGCTAGTATTGCTATGTTCAGCAAACTGACGCAATGAAAGTGGGGGTATAGGTTGGGTAATATTGATACAAAAAAGGACATACAAAAGTGGTGACGGTGGGATACTTTGTGGTACACCTGTTTTAATTGTAGAGGTGTAGGTAAATGTGTTTTGGATACTGATTTTGTCTAGGAAATAGGTGATTGTTATTAGAACTAGAAGATGATGGAATTTAGATATCTATATATATAGGCATTCTCAACATCAAGACTGGTAAGGGCTGCGCATATTTTTGTAGGTAAATATTTTGTGATGGATACGTAGATATGAAAAACGTGGTCATGTGTGGAGTGCTGAGGACAGGAACTGGTGTGTTAATGAGGAGGGTCTCTAGATAGGTGCGACAACATAACATTAATTTAATTGGGATGGCAGTTTTTGGGGTTTTCAATATGGCAAAAGTTTGGCATGTTCCCAATTTGGAGGCTGGAATGTTGAATAATCCAGTATGGAGAATTATGGTGTATACTTCATTTTTGAGTTGTAGGAAGGGATGTGGAGCTTCTTTTATGCGTCGGTAAATAATTTTATCTAGTACAGGAGCAGTGTTCTTTTTAGTCCTGAGTGCGTCTTTTTTATCTTAGACTGTAATAGGAGCATTTAGGGGATGTTGGGAGTCAAGAGCTGGAGGGGATTCAAAGGTAAGGTGAAGAGGATTTTGTGTGATACCTGGATATTCCAATATTGCATTATGGTGAGGATGGTAGATATTGGGATTGGAAGATGGTGAGTAAATTACTCTATAATGAACTGCAAAAATGTCAGTCATTGTTTTATAATCACTAAGTGTAAATTTGCTACGCGTTATTAGATAATAGGGGTGGGATTGCTTTATGTTTGTCGGTGAATTAAAGGTATTTTGGGTCCACGTTTTCAGAATTAATTTATTGATATGAATTATATCACATGCGGTTCATAAAAGAGTGATACTAGTTTCGGCACTAATTACGTGTCATCATCAGACAGTGGTACAATTAAACAAAATACAAACATCAAAAAAACACTTAAAACACATGGCACACATACAATAGTGATTTAAAATAAGTTAAAATTATGGTACAAAAATATGGAATGAGATTATGGTGCATCAGATCATAAAGAAAATTTCTTTAATATCTAAGGTGAGAAACTCAGTTGTTGTCACATGAGAGATGATCCAACTTGAATCAAGTAAGTCATAAAATATTTATATCCTTGTCTTGTTGAAAGAAAATTGCAAATCATACAGTATGTCATTAATGTGAAGAATAACTCATGTTTGTATAAGGTGTGGCATTCGACGGTCTTAACTCAGGTGGTTCCAGAGAAAATAGTATAGTCATATGAAGATCTTATTTTGGAACCATGCTTGATTCCCACTTAGATATGGGACCATGGAATCCCGATGACAAAATGAAAAAAATGAGAGTCATATTAGTCATGTTGGAATTACAAACGCGGAAGGAAGAGTAGAAAAGGGTTCGAACTCTTCTCTTCCTGAATATTTGTGTCACAGTTTCGAAGGTATTCCTTGTAATATTCATGGGGATATTTTAATAATTGGAGTGCTTAGGGAAGCATAGATGAGAGGTGTGGTGAGGAATGTGGAGTCGGTTGACAATAATTAGTGGGCATTCTAATTTCTCAACTTTATCTTGTAATTCATTCTGTGAAATAGGTGGTTCAGTATTGCATATTATTTCTGATATTGTTTGTCTGTATGCTACCTATTAGGTTCATGTATAATGTCTGACTTTTTGGGGACGTCGGTTATGTTGCTATGGGTTTGTTAGTACTTTTTTATGGTTAGTAAAGCAGGGAATGGTCATTTCCCCATTGAAGGTAGCATGGTGATGTCACGGTTCATTGCTAGGCTAGGGCTGATGATCAGAAATGCAGGGCTCGTATTTGATGTAGGGCGGGTGGGGGAAAGGAATGATAAGTCACAAGTCCACACCCTGGATATCGTGTAATAATTGATCGTAAATTGCTAGTTGTTGTGTATATGAAGTAATTTTAATATTTGTGATCTTGATGTAAGTACTGCTATTATACAATTACAATACGATGAGTAGCAATCGGGCGTTCCCTCGGCAACGTCAGACTATGTTACGAAATATGCTGACGGCAGATCCTTTCAAATTCAGAAGCAATTTTAGAGATCATCAATTCTAGTACAAAAGGTCTTTTTCAACACCAACTTTGAACATTATATCAGTAAATATAGAAGGAATATCTGGACCAAATGAGGAACTCCTCCATAATCTGTGTCAAGATTTCCAGTGTGATATATTGTGTATCCAGGAGACCCATAGGGATACATATCATAGAAGACCTAAGGTACAAGGCATGAACCTTGTAATTGAAAGACCCCATCGGCAATATGGTAGTGCATTATTTGTTAAACATGGCTTATCGGTGCTTTCTACGGCATGTACTCAGGAGGATGATATTGAAGTCCTGTGTGTTGAACTGAACAACTGTGTAGTCACCTCAGTATATAAACCACCTAATACAAAATTCATCTTTAAGGAACCAACTAATTTCCACAATCAGAAAACTACGTTCATCTTAGGGGATTTCAGTAGTCATAGTAATGTTTGGGGATATAACCATGATGATGAATGGTGAAGCAGTAATGCAGTGGGCTGAATCCAATTCATGACAGTAAATTACAACCATCCTTTAACAGTGGACGCTGGAAACGAGGATACAATCCTGATTTGATTTTCACCAGTGAAGAAGCAGCTTCACAATGCCACAAGAGTATTGGTTCCCGAATTCCAAATACCTAACACAGACCTATTGTATGTCAGATTACTGCAGCCGTAAGACAACAAATAGCTCCATTCAGAAGACGATACAATTTCAAGAAAGCAAACTGGGATATGTTTTCTGAGGCACTAGACAGCCTTGGTTGAAAATACATCTATGTCCTGCAGCATATGATGATGTTATAGCAGCCGTTCAGGAGTCATCTCGTAAAAATATCCCATGTGGATCCGTAACAACTACATTCCAGTACTCAGTAAAGGCAGCATCTATTTGTTAGAAGAGTACATTAAACTCTTCGGAAGAAACCCTTTCAGCGAACAAACATCAGATGCTGCTATAAAACTTACTCAGTCTGTGGCGGAAGGTAAGAAAACTCGGTGGGTAGAAATGATAGGTGGGCTAGACATGAGCAAAAGCAGCTATATGTCATGGAGATTACTGCGTCGACTAAGTAATGATCCAACGCAAAATAAATCCCATGCAAACATATCTTCAAATCAAATATCTCAACAGCTTTTGAAAAATGGTAAAACAGACAAACGAGGTAAAGGACCCAAGATTCAAAGACACGAACATCTGGAAACTAATGAGCTCTCAAAGCTATTTTCACAAAATGAGTTGCAAAAGGCCATACAACAATGTAAGAACAACACGGCAACTTGATTTGATGATATGAGAATAGAGCAAAAAAAATTTGGACCAGCAACACTGATATGGCTTGTGGAACTCTTTAATAACTGCTTAAGACAGAACAAGATTCCGAAAATATGGAGGAAATCTAAGATAATTGCTATCTTGAAACCTGGGAAAGAACCTTCTGACCCCAAGAGATACCGGCCCATCTCATTATTGTGCCATCTTTATAAGATATTTGAAAGGCTGCTATTGAACCGCCTATCACCAATGATTGACAATTTACTCATACCTGAACAGGCAGGCTTCAGACCCCAGAGAAATTTACAGCACAAATAACTCACTTAACACAACACATAGAGGATGGGTTTGAGAAGGGCCAGATCACTGGAGTGGCATTTATTGATCTCTCATCAGCTTATGATACAGTCCAACACCGCATAAAGCTTCACAAGGTCTACAGCTTGACCCTAGACTTTGGTTTCACGAGAATGATTGCCACCTTATTGCATAACCGAAGATTCTACGTTGAATTCCAAGGAAGTCAGAGCCGTTGGAGGGCCCAAAGGAATGGTTTACCGCAAGGGAGTGTATTGTCACCAATACTCTTCAACATATATACAAGTGATCAGCCCAGACCTCATGCAACCAAAAGTTTCATATATGCCGACGACCTCGCTTTAACAGTACAGACAAGTGATTTTGAAGAAGCAGAACAGATGTTTACAGGAGCTCTAGAAACCTTTTCTGACTACTACAACAAGAACCACCTAAAGCCAAACACGCAAAATGCTCAGGTCAGTGCTTTTCATCTTCGAAACAGACAGGCAGGAAGAAAACTGAAAGTGACTTGGGAAGGCACCGAACTGGAGCACTGTTTTACACCCAAATAGATTGGGATTACCTTAGACAGGTCCCTTACCTACCGACTGCATTGCCTAAACATCAAATACAACGTGTCAGCCCATAACATCATCATTCGGAAACTTGTTGGCAGTAATTAGGGTGCTGAACCTCTGGTGGTCCGTACTTCTGCCATGGCACTTTGCTTCTCCGCCGGCGAATATGCCTGCCCAGTGTGGTATAAATCCGTCCATGCAAAGCAAGTAGATGTGGCACACAATGAAACTGCGAGACTAATTACTGGATGTTTGAAGCCAACTCCAATTGACGAACTGTATTGTATGGCAGGAATTGCTCATCCTGATATACGCCGGGAAGTTGCCGCAAATGTCGAAAGACAAAAGTTGAAGAAAATGAGCTGCATCCACTACACAGACACACTCCATCAAAGCCTAGATTGAAATCTAGGAGCAGCTTCCTACAGTCAACATCTCCAAAGAAAGCCAGAGAAAAAATGTGGGCAGCCAGAACAAGTCATCTTCAAACATGGACAAAACCGGCAGAATGCTTACCGACCGGACACAACTTGGACTCGATCACATGGAGATCATTGAACTGGTTAAGAACAGGTGTTGGAAAGACTGGATGTGTCACCATTATGTGAATACGGAGAGGTGCAGGCTACCAAGCATCTGTGTGAGTGCTCGTGTTGCCCTGATTCTTGCAGTGAGGAGGATTTGCTCAAGGCATAAGGAAATGCAGTCGCAGTTGCTCGCTTCTGGGCAAAGACTATTTAATACCATTTTGGCATATATGTGTAAAATTCCTTCTATTATATTGTTACTAAATTGTAATGTAAAACCAAATCTAAAAAGTTCTATTGTATGCTTCTGACTCGAGTAAATAAAATAAATTCTACAAATTTCTGAGGTGGGGAATAGCCAAGAAGTATATAAATTGATGCTTAGGCTATTATCTGATTTTCAATAGTGATTTCTATTTTTACGTCTTCAGATATATATTCATTTAAAGTATGATAATTGTTTTTTGAAGGGATGGATTTATTAATACTAATTGCTACCCCTCCGTGACATCTATTGGGACAGCAGTCATTTGACCCCTAATGAGCACTCATTAATGTAATAAACCTTCATTCACTACAACAGTGGACTAGGATCAAGGAGGAATAATGCACAGTGCGTCCACGTCCCAGAGAAAGTTCCGTCAAAGTATGTCTGGAAGATCAATAGCGCCGCTATACTGGATCTGATACTGAACATCAGGACGTTGGAATGGGACAATATTCTGGAGCTCCATAGTGATGATTTTCAGAATGGTCTCAGTGTGTTGATGAAATTGTTAGTATCCAGAGTCCATCTCCACTAAGATTATTAAAAATCAAAGACAGAGGTGGTCTCAGGTATCCAAAGCCAAGTTTTGTTTCACTGCCTATCAGTCTGGGGCAAGTAACGGACGAAATTTTATCGGTAAGGCTGGGCAGTCCTCCGTGTAGCTGCTATCAACTGTCTTCGTCACCACTGACCAGGTGAAGACTGGAAGCAAAGGCGGTTAGTTGCGCCGCATTGTTGAGTCAGGTTCTGTGCTGCAGCATGTGTCCAAAATGTGCCAGTCCTATTTTGCTGTCTAGGACTGTGTATGCATTTCTAGAAGTTTTGATGGGGTGGCCATCTTTGCTGTACTGAATTTCTTGGAGATAATATCGTGTGGTATTGGGCAGAAGCGTGGTGATTATGTTGTGGATTGGGAGTGAGTGGTTGATATCCGGGTTCATATTTGCCATCTTCACTATGCACAATGGGCAGGAAGACCAGTGTATGCACAATGGGCAGGAAGACCAGTGTTTGTTGTTGTGCCACTGCGTTGTACTTTGTGTGAGCAGTGCAGGTTTTTTGCTGCCTCTGCTTACCTCCTGATATTCAATGGCATAAATATCAACGAGCGATTCGCAGCTGGTAAATGGAACTGTGCTAGAATGTCACTCTGGCGTTGAGATCTGATGTGCCGCCTGATTTATAGTGGTGTGTGTGTTCTGCCAGTCAATGCAATTGGGATTTATTCCTGGAGGAACAGCAAGCTATGTGCAATGATTTGGGTTTGGAGAATCACTGTCTTCCAGGCTCGTAGCCTGCGTCCCTGCATTCTCCTCCATCGCAATTTGTTGTCCTCATGGTGGTGGTGATGGTGTAGAATTTCCGGAAGATTTTCCCCAGGTAGTATATATCTTACTGATGGTGCTCTCTGTTGGTTTCTGTTGAAGTTATGTCGCAGCTCATGGTTGCTTTGCCGTACTACGCAGTATCACAGGATATATACTGCCCCCATCATGCCGGGCTCAGCTCGCCGGTGAGCGAGAGTCTCAAAGGTAGACCGTTCGCTTATCGGCTGTGCAGAAAATTTTAAAGGCAGGAATAGATGAAGGACTAGCGACAAATGAAAAGAAGCTAAAATAGGTTTTATACATTTATTAAAATCTATCACTCTTCCAATAAACAATTAAATTTACAAAATCTGGGGTTAATTTTTGAAAATCTCTTCTCCTCGTGCTATCGTCTATATGGAATCTTGATCAAATTAAAGCTCAACGAATGTTCTCGTCTGTAATAATAATAATAATAATAATAGGGATCATTAATTTACTATGAACTGGATTGAAAATCGAATAATATCTGGTACCACTCACTCCATGATAATTAAATTGCTTAAATTAAAATATTCCTTCTGGATCTCGCTTAATTCTACAAGAAAATGATCATTTTCTTTCCCTTATTAAAATTTTTGAAAAATGTTTAATTCAAGAAATTGTGGTCAATAAGTCTTCCTTAGACTTTCCCTTCATCAATCAATTCATTTTTATAATTATTAAGTGACTGAACTTCTCATAATTAACTCTTATTTGATCTCATGTCAACCTAAACGTTACTCGTTTTTATGCAATAAGTGACTGTACAATAACTATAAATTCAGCCTCGTGACATCAATCCACGGACGTTGCCTTCTCTTAGTCAATTTATTTTAGTGAATAAGATCTTAATCTACCTTAAATTATAATAAAATCTTCTAAAGATTCATAATTCATCAAATCACGGACACGCGAAAATGACGTAAATCGGTCAAAATTTGACGCGCGTAGTGGAGAACATCATCATTCAAGAAAATTCACAAAACACAGAATATAATCAAATCACACATCACACATTCACACATAGGTACACGACAATATTACAATATTATTTACACGAACACTAACCCATTATTATTAATTTTTGGATTTATTCCAAATTAGGGAAATCATTCTCTAGATGACAATATCATGTATATTCCAGGTATCGATCTAGGACGTGGTAGAGTTGAGGTTATCACTTTTGTGCAGAAACTAATTATACAACGATGTTCAAGGGAGTCCTTTAAACAGAAATCATTCAAAATAAGCAGGTAAAATACCTACAGCACAGGTCAAAATATTAGAATACGCGCTTACGGTACATGAGTTGCGGCATTTGTTCTTATTCTCCTACTATATCGTGGCTCTCGATTGATCTGCGCTCAAGCTCGAAGAAATCATGTCCAGTGACACATTTCTTCCAAAAAATGACTCTAATGGATGCATAAATTATCACACAAAATATAATGTCCATCTGCAAGTCATAATCAAATTAACAGCACAGTAAAATATACGTATAATTCATCATTACTCCGTCCGGAGGATGCCATTTTCCAGGCCTATTTTACATAAAGTGAGCACACGTTAATTCTTTCCAAGAACAAACCAACATTAAACCCATGACCTTATTCAAATTTTAGCCCGTAATTAGGTTTAATTATTTTACTCATTATTATTATTATTATTATTATTATTATTATTATTATTATTATTATTATCTTCATTGACCGTGCCTAATCACACTTGCAAAGCTATCGTACGAAATTATTCAGATGACTCTAAACGAACTCAAGTCCACAGAAATGTCGTATAATCGTAGAATGAAATTTGACACTCAGAAAAACACTAGAACATTGTCCTAATCTGTCTCAATTAATTTTCAAACTATTTCAAAATCATTCAAGATTAACGCGGAGGTCATTTACTTTTATTTCTCCTGCCGTCTTAAATTTTTAGGACAGTTGAGGTCTCTCTCGATGACATTCACTCTTATCTCTAACTAATAGAACCGAATACACATTTATTCCAGAGCACAAACTACCTCCCACCGAGGAAAGAAAAATGAAAAGTCAAACTACTGCTAAACTAATAGAAAATCTAAATGAATAAGGTAAGGCTACGTTTTACAGACATTTTACAGAAAGATAGAAAGATGAATTCTTAAAGAATACCCATGTGGCTGGTGTTAACTGGATTCTGGCTGATGACCTAGTACGTGGTCACGTCACCTTCCATCGAACAAAGTCTTGCCCATGTCCGACGCCTTACATAATTAGTGACTCATGGAGGAGATGAAGGTGCACAGGAAACAGTAGGATTCATCTCGGAAAGGGATAGCCATCTTAAAGCGAGCTCGAACCAACGACCTTCCTTCTTCTGAGTTCTCGTAGAAAAGCTGAAACTAAGAAAAGTATTAGCAATAGTCCAGGATACACACGCGATGTTTAATAATTTGGAGATGGACACTTAACTTATGACAGTCATAAATAAATCGTAGAGAAGTTTTTAAAATGCCTGAATTGCAGTTTATTCAGTCCATAGTGCCTTCTCTAATGCAAAGTCTCCCAGTAAAGCAAACGACGTCCAGTCTCGACCGTAGCTGCATTCAGAATAACGCTCAAATCAAGTGTTCAGAAGTAAAAACCCTCTATAAAATTTCCTTTGGAATTACCATAAATTCACTGTCTTAAGACGGAGGTGTGCCTCTTGATTATATCTGATTGCTGGATCTGTTGCATTCCTGTGAAGGTTGTCATTTTTATTGGTTGCCCTAGTTTCACGTCACACGACCTTGCCACTATTGATCGATTCAATCACGCTGCCCGCCTGATCACGTGGCACACACACATGTGTCTGTAGGACACCTAACAGGAATTTCACCCTGCTTCCTCGTTCTCTTGGTAGGTTGGGAAATCCGGTTCGCAGGCGGCTTGTTCATGCTGGCACGGGAGTGTAAAATCTCACCCTCCTGGCGATCGAAATAATGTTTCAACTCACTGATGAAATAAATCATTCTCCCTTATTAAATTATTTCCACTTTTGAAGGGGACAATACTTCATGGTTTGGATCCGTATTGAATTGTGATCACTGATCAGAATAATAATGAAACTTGTTTTAATGGTTCACCTTTCCAATACTATATAGTCTATACACATTGCATAATATAGGATTGAAAAGGCGGACCATTTAAACATAAGTTCGTTTAGAATAGTGATACAACTCAATAGTCGAATCTCATGATGAACCTATTCTCAAAAAAAAAAAAAAAAAAAAAAAGGTTATATCAATACCAGTTTGCTAACTGACTATGAGTGTAGTTTTTGCTGTAGTGTTTGGGGTTCAAATCTTTGTCTCAGAACTCAGAGATTCTGCGTTTGTTTCTTAATGGTGGTGGTGAGGATGGCATTTATTTTAATCTGAATGAATGAAGTATAAATTTTAACAGTAATTCATTTAGGTCTATTCGATAAAGGTGTAAGTTTTATTGCCTGTTAAAAGGTTCAAGAGATAAATCTGAGGTTTAATCAGTTTTGTAACAGAAATGAGTACTGAGTAGGAAGAGGTCATACGCTACTCTGTCCATAAAGAGGAGCTCAAGCACTACTACGTCTTTGAGGAATTTCACACTAGTGGCGTTATGTTAACCAGCTTGTTATGAAAATGTGAAACTACATTAAAACAATCTTCTGTACTGCGGATTCGAACTTACTGTCCCTGAAGATGATGTTCTTGGCTATATGATCTGAAATTCATGTAGGAAACTCGCTCTAAGAACGAGGAAAGCACGCCGATTCCGGAATGGAAACAGGCTGATGCAGCATTGAGCGTTGTGACTCTATGCTAAGTTGTATGTTTTATCCTAAAGTTATTTCTAATCCTACCGTGCGTAGTGAAGTCATCAAATCATTGTCAATTGGATCCATTGATTGTTTTGAATTCATGTTAATTTTTCATCATAATTTACTTTAGATTCTTGTCAATGAATACATGTTGAGGTTTTAATTATCTTTTCATTTTTTTGTACATCGTACCAAGAGGGTCTGGATACCTAGCGGGTAGGCACCTTTAAACCAGAATTATGATGATGATCATCATTATCATCATTGATGTAGTCAGTGACCGTGCTTAGTCCCACTATGTGGGGAACATCATCGGTCTGCATTGCTTGTGAGTAGTACCCTAATGTGGGGAGCACCGTGGGCCTGTGTTATCTGTGAGTGGTGTCATTATGTATGGCATGCCATTTGTCTATATTACCTGTGATTTTTACCACCTTGAGAGGAACGCCGTGAGTACGATAGCTGTGATTAGTACCACTGTAGGCGGAAGGCCATGGTTCTGCTTTACCAGTAATTAATAATATTGCAAGGTTCAGTGACATGGATTTTGGACCCTTTTGAACAACAAGCATTATCCCTGAAAATAAGGCATTGTGAATTGAATCCACTGACTGTCTTCGATTCATGGCCGTGCCCGAGCACCATGTGTTTGTGTGTCGTGTTTTGCAATGGCATATATTGGAAGGTACTTGGTAAGAGTTGTCGAAGATCACATGCCATGTCAAGAGTGTGTTGATGAAATTATTAGTATCCAGAGTCCATCTCCACTAACGTCATTATTAAAAATCAAAGACAGAGGTGGTCTCAGTATCCAAAGCCAAGTTTTGTTTCACTGCCTATCAGTCTGGGGCAAGTAACGGACGAAATTTTATCGGTAAGGCTGGGCAGTCCAAAAATAGCACAAACATTAACCGAAGTACTGTTGCAACATGTTGCAAAATATCCCAAACTGCAGTGTGGGAAAAGTGATCATCCTGAGGAACTAAGCAGAAAAATACTGCTTAATTTGTGCGCCCCTCTGTCACTATCTACGCTGATAGCATGACAGATGAGTATCGCCGAGAATGCTTCTTGAGAAGAAAAACAATTTATGAGAAGAAAATATAAAGGAAAATGGTTAAAGTCGTTCCTTTTCACTGAAAATCTATGGTGCGGTAGTAAAATAGCTACTGAAGACCTTATATCATTTTAAAATCCGGGCATAATTTCGACAGTTATGTGTGTTATCTGAAATGAAAATCCGCAGCTGAATTAAAATCCTAAGGGTAAAAGGTGAACATTTATTATTTTCTACTGCATTCTGCTCAGTAACGTATATAATATACAGGAAGTATAGTGTAGATGTAAATTTGTGCTGGTTTTAACTCCCATTAACAATGCTAGCGAGTGCTGATGTGAGGTGTTATGCTAGTGCTACAGTGGTTAAGACGCGCAATGCCAGACGGACTCTGTTTCTGAAAAGAGCGCTGAGAATGAGCAGGCTTTGTATTCCTTGTAGGCTTAAGTTGAAGTAGCTGAGGAGCTTCGGTTAAAAATTTCTTCCTGGCTTTTTAGTACACATGTGTATCTCAGAAATTGGATGTCAATGCTAATGTCCCTGTACATGATAGAGAAAACTTGTCAAGGTGTAACCTCACTAAGGATGAAGCTATTAAAACATTAGGTATTCTTTGGCATCCTAAATGTGATGAGTTTCAGTTCAAATAAAATTGAAGTATGCACATAAGGAAATCACTAAGGGAAGCATTCCCATAATAATTGCTTCCATATTGGACCCTCTTGAATTGTTTGGATGTGCTATCATTAAGTGCAAACTTATAAAATATTCTATTTGGCAAATGGGAATTATATGGGCTTATGTGTTAGAGCCTTCATATAAAATTAATGAGATTTGGAGTGCCATGTAATGTGATAAGAAGCAATCTTTGTACATATACTGTGTTTGCTTCTGTATATTGTATTTGATTTTGTTATCTTAATCGTAAAATGTAATAATTTTTTTTTTTTTTTTTTTCTAGATTTGGGAACGTTGCGTTATTGAAAGAAGGAAGTGAGGTAATGTGCACAAATGAATGCAACCCACACTTGTCCTATAATTCTGATCATAGGTCGCTCCATCCCATTAGCCAAAGGGCACTCTGTGGTAATGAATGTGGTTCTAAGTTTTCCCGGCAGTCGCATCTTCGGCTACACCTGGCTACACATGGTGTTGAGCGTCCACATTCCTGTAATGTATGTGGTAAGAAATTTTTTAAGAAGTCTTATGTTAAACGTCACATGCTTACACATACCGGCGAGCGTCCATATTCCTGTGATCAGTGTAGTTCTAGTTTTAAACGTAAGTCAAGTCTTCGTGAACACCTGATTACACATGGTGGTGAGCGTCCACATTCCTGTGAAGAATGTGGTAAGAACTTTCTTAAGATGTCGCATGTTATGCGTCACATGGTTACACATACCGACGAGCGTCCATTCTCCTGTGATCAATGTAGTTCAAGTTTTACACGGAAGTCAAGTCTTCAGGACCACCTGATTATACATACTGGTGAGCGCCCACATTCCTGTAAAGAATGTGGTAAGAACTTTTCTCAGAAGTCTCATGTTATGCGTCACATGCTTACACACACCGGCGACCGTCCATATTCTTGTGATCAATGTAGCTCTAATTTTACACTGAAAGTAACACTTCGGGATCACCTGGTTACACATACTGATGATCGTCCACACTCCTGTGAACGATGTGGTAAGAAGTTTTTCACAAGAAGGAATCTTCGTACACACTATGTAATTCATAGTGGTGAACGTCCGTACTCTTGTGAATTGTGTGGTAAGAGGTTTTTTTCGAGAAGGAATCTTCGCGAACACCATTTTACACATACTGGTGAGCGTCCTCACTCATGTGAGCAATGTGGTAGGAAGTTTTCTTTGAAGTCGCGTCTTCGGCGCCACCTGCTTACACATACTGGATGAGCGTCCACTTTCCTGTGATCAATGTGGAAAGACATTTTCTCGTTAGTCACATCTGCGCTGTCAACTACTTACGCGTACTGAGGACCGTCGACATTTCTGTAATGAATGCGGTAATGTGTATCCAGAGATCTCGCATCTTCGCCACACCTACGTATGGCTTTTAGTGCCGGGAGTATCTGAGGACAAGTTCGAGCGCCTTATGCAGATGTTTTGATTTGACGTCGTAGGCGACCTGCGCGTCGTGATAAGTATGAAATGATGACGAAGACGACACATACACCCAGCCCCCGTGCCAGCGAAATTAACCAATTAAGGTTAAAATTCCCGACCCTGCCGGGAATCGAACCCGCGATCCTTGTGACCGAAGGCCAGCACAGTAACCATTTAACCGTGGAGCCAGGCACACGTACGTACAAGTACTGGTGAGCGTCTAGACAAAATCACTATTCAGCAACACCTCCTATACATACTAACAAGAGTCCATGTTCTGGTAATGACTGTGAAGATCGTTTTCATACTGGGGAGCGTCTAAATTGCAGTAATCAATGCGATAATTCGTTTTATTACTAAGGCGAGACTTCCAAAACACGAGATATGTTGCAGCTCTCTCACATTCTTGAGAACGATGTGTGTAACAGTTTTGGTGGAAAGTCTGATTTGAATAAGCACTTGCCCATATATATTCCTTACTTGCATGAAAAAGACAGTGGTGAATAAACACGTCCACATTATTGTGTTCAATGTGGTAATATTTCAACCTAATCGACAACAAATATTTGCGACTTGCAGGCAGAGCCCGCACTGTCGTAATGGATGTTGTAAGAAGTTTCTTGAAGAGTGCAAACTGGATATGTAATATCTTGCACACACACTGTAATATATGTGAATAACAATTGAAATCTTTAATAACCATTGCAATATGACTATAATAATCAAATAAAGTACTAAGTGCCTCTCACTGGGCACCATATATGTAATATACAGGTAATGTTAATTATTAACCATTGCAATATGATAAAAAATCAAGTGTGGTTAATATACTTGACCGGCTCACGCTTCTGCATCAAATGCAATCTATCTAAATAAATTACTAAGATAATCAGAATAAAATAAATTGATAAAATAATATTTCGAAATGTCCGTAGGATAAGCGCCAGAGTTCAGCAGAAAGATTCTCCCGAATGTTAATAGAGCATGATAATTTTTTATCTCCCAAGGCATGTACATAATGCTGTGTACTGTTACGTCTTCTTGAGGCGTTACCTAGCCTTCTGAAAACGACTTAATAGGTAGGGTTTCAGCTAGCTTCATCAATAAATCAACTGATTCTAAAATAATTAATCTTATTCCGAAAAATATCTGTGATTGGCACCCCATCAGTTCACAAAAGCATACTCAAAATACACTCACAATATATCGCAGGAAGACTCCATATTTACACAATAATCGACAACAAAAATAGCCTGAAACCGAAAGCAAGGACCAATCCACCAATTGCAGTCAACACCTTGAACAAAGCACACATTTAGATAAGTATGCTTCACTGTCTCTGCGTATCAACACAACTTGCATATTCTTTTTATTGGCAATTGTTATATCACACAGATACTCTACCTTCATAATACTGTGTTCACTGATAATATCTCCTACTTTTGAATATAGTGCGAGGTTGTGATATAGGAATTATCAAAACACATACACACTGGATGGATATAGGTCACATTCTCATGTTGAATGTTGGAGTGCGTTTTCCGCCAATATAATTTTCGGAAACATCTGTCACCCGAATTGTCGTAACTAATGTAGTGAAATGTTTCTTGAAAAGAGCACACTTAATGGGCACCTGATAAAAGAAATTTATAAGCCTCCGTACCCTTGTGGTGAACGTTTCGCCTGATGTCACTCATTTCTTGACTATCATAGCACGTTTCCTGCAAATATAATTTTCGGAGACACTTGTTCATACATACTGAATTTCACCCGAACTCCGTAACTAATGTGGTAAAAGGTTTCGTGAAATGTGGACGCTTAACAAGCAACTGCTTAAAGATATTGTAAGGCTTCCGCACTCTTGTGGTGAGCGTTTCCCCTGATATCTCGTGTTCAAACACACCTGCTCACGCAATTGCTGGGCGCCAACCAACTTGTAAAGAATGTAACGGTAAGTAATTCAAGAAATCTAATTTTCGAATGCACAATATGTTTTGTTGCTGAAAACGTTCACATTGGTGTAACGAATTAGGTAAAAAGATTTTGGGAAGAGGCAAGTTGGAAAGCATCCCGTGAGTCAATCCAAGCTACGGTCACGCTGTTGATGTCAATTTGATGGTAAATTTTCTAGAGCGTGCAATAAAACTACATATGCTGACCTGTGGTGTGGAACTGGGACGTTCTTCTAAAGAATGTGGTGGAACCTCTCTCACTCTTGTAACGAGTGTGGTAAGTTTTGTGAACACCTGCTCACTCAGTCTCCAGAATAGATGCTTCTCTATTATAAGTGCGGGTGGTAGGTTTCGTAGAACACTTCAGAACGATCAAGCCATTTTAATAAATGAATTTAAAATGTTTTCCCACAAGACTCATTTTTGGACAGAGCTGGTAGCTCGCCTTAGTGAACATCTACACCAATGTTTTATATCATTGGTCATTTGTTCTTTTCGTAAGTACACTCACAAGGAGCACATATTTAGACCTTATTTGTAACGCCCATGTTGTTATATGGTACGCTTCAACGTTATGTTCTGGAATTCTTAATCTTAGAAAATATATTATAGAACGGCTACACCCTTGTATTCGACTTGCAGGTACGTTTATGTCTCAATTCTCATCTTGCTTTGTGTTCGTCGCCATAAGACATATCTGTGTCGGTACGACTTAAAGCACTTAGCAAAAAACTCATCTTGTTGACGACTGTTTAACCCTAGATTGATGATTCAAACCCTGACCCAGATTTTCTGATAACCAGTAATATTGAATCCAACACCTAATTTATTGAAGAAGAAGACATTAGTGATGCAACTATAGCTAATTCCAGTATTGCGGTGATTAAAGAGAATTCAAATGAAAATAGCTCTCCTCGTTATTTTGTAGATAATGGCAGAAGAAACCAACGAATGTGATCTAATTGGAACTTCTCTAAGTGTCGTATACATGTTGCACTTTGCTTTCCATATTCAGAATCATTGTGGACATTTTTGGACACTAATCTTAACAGGTAGATCTATTAAGTATATATTGCTTTCCATTAAATTTCACACCCGTGTATGTTTTGAACCCAAAATGTTATGCTAGCCCCACCGTTCATGTCAAGCATTTTCACACTATTGTTCTAGGACTGACATGGTTTGGGCTAACGCCCATCCAAAGCGATGTATACAATGGTAAATTTTCTCAGTGGTAAAATCGTCGATGTTACCAGTCCACTAACACACGATTCAGGCCACACTCTTCTCATGTATACAGTGCCACGTTTTTTTAACAGGTCTTTCCTTGAACAACAGCCGGGATGTGTGGCTCAGTAACATTATTGTTATTATTACATAACATTCTTATCTCACTCTGGAGAAGTGTCGTGGAGTTTTGCTGTGCCTGAAAGTTTGTTTGTCCAATAAGTTACCGTCAATACCCTTCTATCTACTTATTGTGGAGTATGGCTGATTAGATGTTCGTTTTGTGGATATATCTTTAAAAGTGTAATTGTGTGAAAACAACAGTGGAAGTAGATCTTTGCTTTCTTGTATGAATAGAATAATATTGTTGCCACTCAGCAACCTATAGTTCCACACTTCGAGTTCAGTGACACTCCAAAATACTGTTATGCAATGTCTTTACTCCATAATAGCGCTCCGTGCTATAGTCTACAAATTATTAAGTTGTCCGAAATCTATTAAATGTGTAATCTTGTTTGTAGTTGTGAGAAGTGGCACAGAGGCACAGGCGGGTTATTTTATGAAACGACATAAGAGAGTAAATACCCTCTTACAGCAGCAAACGAGAATTTGAAATATTAGGGATTGGAATTCATGTGCAGAAAAGCAACACAAATGCGATGGAAACTTGAGATAATTGCGCAGTAGAAATTATACACAAGGATATTATTTACTTGCCACTCGTCGTACACAATTCATGTATACTACCAGTTACCGCGGACAGAACTTTTAAATGTAATTTCATGTCGCATACAATTTACATCATTACATCTGTAATTGATGGTAACTCAGAATATCAGACGGTAAATTGTAATTCTCCTCAAGGATATCAAACTTATTTTCCAGTTTGTACTTGTTTATAAGGAAGTAAATCAGGATAAGTGGTGCAGTAGCTGTTGACTCTTTTAGTACCTCCTACCACTTTCATAATTTATTATTTCCCAAGCAGTGTTATATTAATTCTATAATCTCGAATGATTTTGTCATTGATAATTATTTTTATATTTCCATTCCATATAACATTTTGTTGGATTTCTACCGCCCTTTTTCTTCAGAAATACCCTGTTTCTTTTCGGATTACTTGCAAGATGAGAAATGCAGCTTTTAATAGTAAGCGTTCTTATTGTAGTGCTATGAGTTTTTGTAATACCTTAGTTCTTCTGGGTAGATTTCCTTTGGGGAAGAGCTTAATTTGAGTTTTAAAATATTAGTATGTTTCTGAGTTTCCTTCTTCCACTGAGATTATATTTTTCTGTCTGATCATCATGAAATGTTTGATTCGGTAAATGTTACCTTGCAGATATTATTCCCATGATATTTGAAGCCTGACACGTTTATAATCAGGCAATAAATAATCTATGGTAATATATAAATAAATATTTCTACATTAGTTATAATATTTTCTAAAGTAAAATCATTTCATATCGACTGAACCTTAAGCAAAGATATCTGTACACTCGTGTTTACTAATATTTTCACTGCACGAATTAATACTCACTTAGGCAATCCATTAACCATAAGAGGACATGCATTAAACCAATTACAGTATATGCTAGGTAATTAGGAAACTTAAGATCGCCATAAGTGATTTATATTTACAGATTTATGTAGATGACCGTGTGCGGTTACTACTCTCCTAAATAAAATAATAATTATTATTACTTATCTCGTCTCTATCTTGTGATGAACATGGGCCTCGTAGTGTCTTTCATTGGTGATTAGTGTTTCATGCTGATAATATTGACTCCAGTTAGGTTCATGGGTACGTTTGTGATATCGACAACCATACTAGTGAGACTTTATTCTTGATGGGTTGGAAAATGTGTCACTGCTACATAAAATATTGGCCTATTTAGTAACTGTTCACTTACACTTCTCCGAACTAGTGGGCTGCACGAACGTTAAGGTACACGTGTACCGCGCGCGACACTCGAACTCAAGGGCTCCAGCTTTGAAAATATACCAGATAGTGTTTGGTGTGCTTACTTGCCTCACCGGAATGAGTCCGTCCACACATAAGCAGATATTAGATAACACCGAATGGGCTCAGTTGGGGCCGATTACCTTGGAAGTTAAGTCCCATTATATAACAAGCATCATCATCTTCATGGCATTAGTTCGTCCAATCGTAAGTACAAATTCCTTAGTACAAATATTATAAGCTTGTGTAGTTCAGCGTCCAAATTAACGGTTGCAATTATTATTCAATCTATTTACAATTCCACTGTTTCCACCCCTAGGTTTTCCATATTAATTCCTGGATTCTATTCTCTAACCGCTCTGAACGGAGAGCAAAATATACAACTCACAAAGAGCTCCGACTTCTCGACAGGCGACCCGCACTCCTAGCATAAGCTCTGGACACTAGAAAAGGAAATATCACACCGTCGTGTTTTGATGACACGGCCCCCTCAACAGACACTAACAAACATTTCTTTCTGAGGGCAGCCGACTTCCTGTTATTGGTTCGCCTCTACCAGAAAAATGAATTAAAGCATGGCTGCATAATTCACTGTCCCAGAGCGAAATAGTTACATTTCAAAATCTATGCCTTTCAAGAGAAGTGTTTAGAGTTATAGCAGTTTATACCACTGCCTCTCAAAAATTGACGTGTTACATAATTTTTATGGAAATTGGTGTGTACGCGAATATTAAATGGTTGTTATAATGTGGAAAAGAGTTACAACTCATAAGGATAGCATTTTAATTTAAGAAATGCGACAAATTTCAGAACAATGAAAACTGAAGTGCTTGCTAAAATGAATGCATTATATGTTGTGCTTTTACAATTTTGGAGCTTGTAGAGGTCGTCATATGGTAAACATTGGCAGAAAGATTTCAAAAATTCATTTTTTGAGTTGTAACTCTTTCGTTCTCAGCAACCTTAATTATATCTTGGCTGTTCTCTCTTTTTATTTCGCCCACATCTGGTACCTGTGCTGAGTAGAAATCAGTTCCTTGGGTTTTAGAACGTTGAAGCATCTGTTGTTTTCCCCCTCACCATGGAAATTGTATTCCCCCGAAAAAATTTAACAAGCTTGGGTTATTCAATTTCTGTGACTCTCTGCTTGCGCGTTTCCCTCTCACACAGTAGGGCTTGACGCGCCGTGTTCTTTATCTACCTCGCTTGAGAAACGGAGCCTTCCCTCGTTGTGGGCTACTGCTTCACGGACTGAATAACGTAATCGGTGCGATAAAAGCACTCCTATTAGGTAATGGGATCATTGTCTTTTAGGGATCAATAAATTAATTAAATTTCTATCAATCTGACGTTATCTTCTCTTGGTGAATAACGAAAATTTCCCCTTGCTTCCATCCAATTTTGATGTTGTTTATCAGTAAGGGCATCCGTTTTGAATTGTCCGCGTGGCGTGGTTCTCTGATACGACGATGCATTGTATAGTTACGAGATGAGGCACTTGGTTTAAAGCTAAGTTGTAATAGACAGAACATATCAGTTAAATCTCACAAGTTGTTCATTAAATGCTGGAGATTCAGCTTCCATTACAATCGTACCATACCTGAGATCAATCCCAGGCGTACCAATAATACATGGAAAAGTATACATGTTTGTTGTTGAAATATGATGGCCAAATTTAAAGATGAAAGATGAAACGAAAATATTAAAATGTAGGAAAATTGCGCAGCGTGTTCCTCATCCTGCTCAGCTTATACTTACTGCATGAGGAACTTAAGTTAAAGCTGACTTGTATTACGCAGAACATTACAGTAAAATCAAGCAAGCCATTTAATCATTTACTTCTGAATATTCAGTTGCCTTTACAAAGGTGCACTCCATGAATTCAGGAAATTTGTATGACAAATATCGATTATGGGAATTTGCCATAACATATAACGCGACTGGAAATATCTGGTGTTATAATTTGAAAAAATAACACGACACCGGAGATGACACATTTTTGAAGTGTTGTACAATGTGCTCAATGAAGAGACAAACTCTTAAATTACGGTAATGGACCTTTCACTTTCATAAATTTAATTTGTCTTGCTGTTAACACAGCAGATTTCCTCTGATAATGTACCCACGTACGTAGTTATAAATAGTAATTCCTCGCCATGATGGAGACGATTAGAGTGACACAGCTATGAATTCGAGGACCGTGTGTACGAGGTCACTAAGACTGTAATATAAGTGTACTTTATCGAGATATTTCTCCTACTTGCAAATCTTCTGGAGGGCACTACCGAGTTCATTATACTCATCATAGAACATCCAAGTTTCAGTTAACATGGAATTTTCAGGCATGTTGTCAATTTATGATTAACAGAGGACGAGTAATTGAACCGTCGGTATTTTGCAGTGAAGTTATGAGGTTTCACAGTCAACGAATGTGTTGCCACACGAGGAATCTTCAAATGAGAGAACATACTGTTTTGACTCGATCCTCACCGATGCTGATTGGCCTACGTGGTTCATTCTGATGCACCTAATCTACAACTTAACGATGGATATGATATTATTTATAGGCTGTTTTAGTTAATTAAGAATTTTCTCTGATTTTCTCGCACGAGGAACATGTCATCTACCTTGTATGTATTAAGCTTTACTATTTAGTTTGTAGTAGATTTGGGTTGTTGATGATTATCAATTCATCACTGCGAGTTAATATTCAAAACATTTCAAGTAGCAACAGAACAGATCACGCCATCCCACTCTAACAGCCAATAATGCAATGAGGAGATGAATAATCGTTTGTATTTTCCTTTCAACTCTATTAAATATTTTGCCCGGCTTAATGGCTCAGACTGTTAAGTTGCTAGCTTTCTGAATCCGTTTTGGTAGGTTCGATCCTGTGTTAGCCCGGTGGATTTTGGAGGAGTTCAAATACGTCAGTAAATCTACTGACACGAAAAGTACTGCGGGAGTAAATTCCGGCAAATCGGCGCCTCCGAAAACCGCAAAAGTTTTTAGTGTGACGTAATGCCAATGATATTATTATTAAATTATTTTACACGAACAAATTTTAGCTGACCCCGGAGCCCAGAGTTCAGATACCAAACCTGCAAACACAACAGATAATATCCTATCAGCTGGCGACTCTAGTTATAAATATAAATTTTATTCCTGCAATCTTGTGCGAGGAGATTTGATTACCCGGCAGAACGGAGGATTCATAATTTATCTCATATAGGATTTTGTGTTAAGCTTCAGTGGCTTGTAACTAGTGGAAATGTAGTCAGATGTCGGAGGAAAGAACATGAGCGGTTTCGTGAGAATGGATAAAATGAAATGTCGTTCTTTTCATCTTGGATGTTATGATAAAAATCTGCCACTGCATGTTTCATACGGCCACTTTTCAGTTATAGTGTGAGAAATAAGTATGCAAGTAGTGCTGTCTAGAAAGCAATTCTCAGCGTGATCTTTTCTTTGTGTCCTAGATGTTTTCGTCTCGTATTGAATCTGTTGGTATTTGTTGTTAAAGTATTCCCTTTCCAACAGTAATTGTTGCAATTTCAGTTATTTATATATTTGGGTAAATGGCTGCTCGCTGACTATCGCAGTCCACAAAAGCTTTCCTCCAATCGTGATGTATTTACAGAATATATCTATTTTTAATATAATTGTACCGGGCGGTACACCTCCACGCCGCTAATTTAAAATGTGCGCCAGTTGAAACTCCTCTGCTGGAGGAAGTCTGAACTTTATTGACGGTATTAATTTTCAAGTTTCTCAGAAGATGTCACTACGTGGAAAGTTTGGAGTTTTTGAACTGTGCCACTTTTGATGTATTTTTGTTTTACCGGTAGTAAGAAGTGTGAACTTTCTCTTCTAGAGGACACTACTGAAAAACTACAATGGTGCACCCTAGTGCGATGTGAAAGAACTGTTTTTTGGAGAAATTTTTATTTCAAAAGTGTGTTTCTTCTTAAATTTTTATTGGTTATTGTCTAAGTTGGCTGTATACCCCTCTCTTTCCCCTTGTTTTGTATTTAGCCAATCCCGAATTTCTTTAATTAATTTCTGACCAATCTGATGTATCTTCCCCCAACTTGAATATGCTGCTTATCCCTAACCAATAAAGTGATTGTGGGCGGGTGTTTTCTTCCCTAAAACGCCTCGAACTTTCCGCGAGAGTATATAAACTGCTGATTTTAGGGTCTCGGTGCCACTTCTGTTCCATCTTTTAGTGTGTAAAGTATATAGCAGGGGGCGGGAAGCGCCTCTTTCTTCGGCAGCGGTCAACAACAAGGTAATGGCCGATTAATAACTTCTTTCTTTGCTAGCTCAGCAGTTTAACTCTCGGGGCGGGTCCGAAGAGTTTCCACCATGTAACCTTTCCTAAAATGTAACTACTCTTAGCGTCTATTCTCTTTTAAAGCTACATATTGGGATAGAGAGTGCTTAACCCTCTCGAGCTCCCACTCATATTGCTTTGAGGTGAACTTATTTCTCACAACCGATTCTTCCTTAATGTAATGTAAATTGTTCTTTTCTAAAGTCACCTCCGTTGTATGGGATTAGCCCTTGCATCAGTGGCCTAGAGCCAAATTAGGTTTTGAAACAGATACATTAGGAGTGCAGATCGCCTCCTCTCAAATTGTTATTTTAGAGGTCATGTAATTACCATTTTTCATTAAATAGACCTCAGTAGGTTGGGTATGTTACCCCTGTGTCTATGTTCTGAGAGGACAACTTGAAGGTGGAGTTTGGTGTGGCCTTTGAGAGGCTTAAAGTTTGAGAGCGTGTGGCTCTTTCTTGAAAATTAAGTGTTGTATGCCTCGAGGAGGCTTTTCTGTGTAATTTGGAGCAAGTGCTCTTAAACATGAATGGGGTTTTCTGCCCCTCTGGTAAAACTTATTTTGGAGTAAAGTTGGGCTAATTGCCCTAGAAGTGTGAATTCAGGGCTCGAAGCCCAAATACTGTAAATACTGTAATTGCACCTTTTGTTGCCTTGCTACTCTGTACCTGCCGTACTTGTTATTTCTTAATTTTGAAAAGAAAATATAACCTTGTTAAATTTTACATTAACTTTGATTCCGTAGTTTGAGACCCGTTCAAGCCCGCACCTTCTTTCACCTCTAACTACCGCAAAAACACGGTAACAAGTGGTAGCAGAGCGTGGTTGAATGGGTCTCAATTTAGCCCCTTTTGACGGCTAAACATTGTTGTGTTCCGAACTCTAACAATTTTCTCAGTTGCTGGAATTTTCTGATTTTTTTTTTCAAAATTGTTCTGGCATCATGCCCGGCCCTCGCGATGTTCTCCATCTTAACTATTTGCGGAAGGAGGAGTTAATCGATGAATTAACTATCAGAAATGTGCAATCTGGAGGCACGGTTGCGGTAGACACAAACAAGCTTAGAGAGTCCCTTGATTTGCCCATTTCCATCCCCACTTTGGGAGAGAAAGAAATTGACGACTCTCTTTCCACGATCACCGAGAATACTACTGGGCTAGCATCGGTAGTTAGTTTTTTTTGATGAAAATGATCCTTCTCCTAATCAAATTAAGCGTGTGCAAGCCAGGCTATATCATTTTTCAAATAGAGTTAACGATCTGTTGTCTCTGAAATTGAATGACGTTCGGAGGAAGGAAGCTAGTATGTTGCTTGAAAATATTTCTGAATTATCCAGTAAGGTTACCCAATTGTTAACGGGGGAAGTTCCTCCCAAAATCGATCAACCAACCCCGATGAGTGCAGGTAGCGAGGAAGAGCCTCCTAAGGGAGAAGTCAATAGGATAACCGTTGCTGCTCAAACTATCTCTGCCCCATTGGACAACGAGTCTGAACGCCGTAACTCATTGAATAATGTACGTTCTGAATTAACTTCTTTGCCAATTAAACCTTTACCGACTATGTCACCTGGGTTCAGCAGTTTGCCTCATCCATTGGCAATGTTGCTCAGAGGTATCTCGAAGATTTCTGTCAACACCACTAGTGAAGTTATTTCCTTCTTAAGGTTTTTAGTTGAATTTCAGGATCATGCCCTTGTTTTTTCTCTTTCTCCGTGTCAAATTTTGCAAATCATCTATCCCTATGCAATTGGTATTCTCTCAGACAAAATAGTAAGAGCCATTGCCGAGCAATCATCTATTGAGGATTTCCACGCCCACTTGCTAGCTAACTTCATCCCGGCTAGGGCCAGGTCCTCCCTTATTCAGAAGTACTATTATCGTGTACAGCGTTTGGATGAAAACTTAGCAGACTTCATCCAAGACATTAAGTTTTATACTAGGGTGTTCGCTCTTCATTTTCCTGAAGATCAGATTGTACAGGCTATTGTAGAAGGACTTTCACCATCCTATAGGTCATATTTGTGTTTCGCGGCGTGCCCGCAAACTTTCTCTGAACTTGAAGCGTTGGCCGTCTCAGCGGAAGGAGTGAGATACGCCGATTCCTTGCGTGTCGCGAAAGAACCCCCGCCTTCTTTTAGTAATACTCGGCCTCCACCTCGCCGATCAGTCACACCTCGTAAATGTTATGCTTGCGGGTCGCCTGACCATCTTCGCAATAAGTGTCCACTGATCAAGTCTAGTAGGGCAAATAATGGAACTGGTTCATCACAAGGCTGTTTTAAATGTGGGGCTTTCTCACATATCGCCAAGAATTGCCCAAACTCAAATAGCACCCCCTCCTGCTCAACTTCTGGTGCAAATTCCACCAATGCCAATAATAAAATGTGACCAGCGGCTTCGGCTGAGTCGACTAATTCTGCTTCCCAAGGCTCAGCCCCTGGCAAAATGGTCGTAAATTCAGGGATACCCCCGCACCTGTTCCTTTTCTTAAGATTGAGTTAAATAACGAGCCTATAACCGCTCTATTAGATTCAGGCAGTGTTTGTTCAATTATTTCGGACCAATGGTATTCAAAATTGAAGTCTGTTTGTAAATTACCTGACTATGGCTCATCTACTGTTCAATATGTTTCGGCTAATTCATCTCCATTAGAAATTCTAGGTTCTGTACAGGTCAAAATCCGTATTTTTAAATTTACATGGAAAACCAAACTGTTTGTGGCTAAGCACTTGTCTTGCCCCATCATATTGGGAGCGGACTTCATTTCTCACACTGGTCTTGTGCTCGATCTTCAGAGTAAGTCGTGCACATTCAAATTTGCGTCCAATTGTAAAATTCCCTTGTTAAAGTGTAATTCTGTATCATGTTCATCTATTTCGCCTACCCAGGATGAGATGTTGTTAGACCTTAGACATCTACCTGAGGAGCAGGCTGATAGTATTCGTAAGTTGTGTCAGTCATTTCCAGAGGTGTTCTCTGGTACTCTTGGTGTTACTGACCTTATTGAATACAAAATTGAGGTCACGGATTCGATTCCTGTCCGTTTTCCACCTTATAGGCTATCTCCACCAAAAATGAAGGCTCTGAAAGAAATCATCGATCAGATGTTGAAGGATGGTATTATTAGACCCTCTAAGTCGGCGTATTCTTCGCCTATTTTTCTAGTCCCGAAACCCCAAGGTGGCTTCAGTCCTATCATTGATTATAGGGCTCTCAATCGGAAGGTGGTGTTACAATCTGTGCCCCTTCCTGACCTTCATTCTTGTTTTTCATGGTTTCGTAAGGCCAAGTTCGTTACTATCTTGGACTTGAATCAGGCCTATAATCAAATTCCCCTAGCGGAAGAGTCTAAACATCTTACAGCGTTTGGCACGGACTGGAATTTATACGAATACAACCGCGTGCCTTTCGGGCTCCCCACGGGAGCAGCTGTACTCACTAGGCTGCTAGATAGGGTCTTCTCCGACATCAAATTTGAGTACTTGTATCACTACTTGGATGATGTCGTCGTATTTTCGGAGACCTTTGAAGAACATCTAGATCATCTGCGAGAAGTTCTTAATCGCCTTCGTAAGGCTGGGTTAACTGTCAAGTTGTCCAAGGTTGCCTTTGCTAAGCCCTCTATGTTATTCCTAGGGCATATTGTGTCACCTGATGGTGTTGCCGTCGATCATTCTAGAACACAGGCCATCCGTGATTTTAAACCTCCCAAGGACATTAAAGGTATCGCCAGGTTCATTGGTATGGTGAATTTCTTCAGGAAGTTCATTCCTAACTTCGCTAATAGAGCGGCGCCCTTGAACCTTCTTCGTAGGAAAGGCATCAAATTCGAGTGGGGACCTTCTCAACAAGCCGCTTTTGAAGATCTTAAATTAGCTCTCTGTAATGCCCCTGTACTTGCTATGCCTGATTTCTCAAAGAAATTCATCGTCCAAACCGACGCGTCGTCGTCAGCAGTAGCTGCAGTCCTTCTTCAAGAGACTGAACTAGGGAGGCGACCCATCGCCTATGCATCTAGGACCTTGTCGGCTCAAGAAGCCAAGTATTCCATCTATGAGCTCGAAGGTTTGGCAGTCTTATTTGCCTTAGAAAAGTTCCGTCTCTATCTGGAACATGTCAAATTCGACCTGGAGACAGATAATCAAGCCTTAAGCTGGGTCTTAGGTAGGCCGCGTCGTACTGGTCGTATATCCCGTTGGGCCATCCGTATTTCTGCCTTCCAATTCGATGTCAGGCATATCCGAGGTACCGAAAATGTTGTTGCTGATGGACTCAGCCGTATGTTTTCCAACGACATCGAGACCGATGAACCGGTCGACAGTTCATCACCTCCCGAGTCCATACTACCTGATGTTAATGCCATCTTAACTGATGCATCTCCCATGCTCTTTAGGGATATCGAGAAATACCAACGTGAAGATCCGACGCTGGCTCCGATAATGGAAACCCTTTCTTCTGGGGATCATGTCGTCCCTTATGTTCTGAGGAATGGTGTTTTATGTTGCCCATCCAGGCATGATAAGATGATGAAGGTTGTCGTTCCAGCGGTTCTTGTACCTATGATCTTCAAGTATTATCATGAAACCCCATTAGGAGGGCATCTAGGCATCTTTAAAACTCGTGAGAAGATTCGTGAAATGTTCATCTGGAAGGGTATGGACGGTGAAATTCGTGAAGTAGTAAAAGCTTGTAAATCTTGTTTGCTTAGTAAACCAACTATGTCCACCAAGGTAGGCCTTTTGTCTTCGCATCAAGCGTCGCGCCCCATGGAACGCCTGTATATTGATTATGTAGGACCCTTCCCCCAGTCAAAGGGAAATGCCAACAAGTTCATCTTTGTATGCGTAGATGGTTTTACAAGATTTTCCTGGTTATTTCCGACTAAGCTGGCTACCGCTCAGTCCACCATTACTTGCTTAAATTCTATTTTTGCTTCTTTTGGTCCGTGCCAATATATTGTGTCTGATAATGCTAAGGCGTTTACATCAAATCTTTTTCGTTAATTCTGCTTTGACCTGCCCATCTCTCATGTGACGACTTCGGCTTATTACCCTCAACCATCTCTGGCTGAACGGGTTAATCGTAATCTCAGGTCCGCGCTTATTGCCTATCATCATGAAGATCATTCTAGGTGGGACACGTCCCTGCATTGGTTAGCTTTTGCTTTGAATTTGGCGGTTCATGAATCTCACAAGTTTTCTCCAGCTGCTTTGATGTTCAAGTTCGTTCCCAACACGCCGCTCTCTAACCTCTGGTCTCTGAGTGACATTCTACCTGAGACAATAGATCCGGATAATATCAAAGATCTTTGGAAGAAGGCTAAAGCCAATCTTAAAGTATCTCATGAAAAGGTTAGGGAAAGATATGATCGTGGACGGAGACCCACCAATTTGAAGGTAGGCGACCAAGTGATGGTCAAGAATTTTGTTCCCGCGGGCAAGCTTGCCCCCAGATTTCATGGGCCGTGCATAATTCTCGATTTCCTTACACCGGTTACGTTGTTATTAAGCAACCCAGCCACCGAGAGGATATTTAGGGTTCACCTGTCGCAGGTGAAACCAGTGTAAATTTTGTGTCAACTTGCTTTATATAATTTGAAAGGATTATGAAGGTTATATTTTTTTGAGTTTTCACTTTTAAGGCATTCTGCCCCTTCTATAATATTTTGTTTTATATGTAAGCATTTTTTGTAAACCTCCCCGATTAGTTAAACTGCCATTCTGTCCTTACCACGGCCATTACCACGCTCCCGTCTCCTGCTCCACTACACACAGTGGCTCGCATCTGAAATGAATTGCTGCACGCTGCTGGCCCCTCAACCTCTCCACAATGAATGTACCCTACTATTATTCTGGTCCAACAAAAATTCTGCCGCCTAACTTCAATGTTTCAGTGCCCCCGCAGCCGCGCGGCACTGCGCCGCGTCTGGGATAGAGGAAGGGCCCCCTCGACCCCAGCGAGGACGACATGTGCACGGCGAGCCGGAGCTCTCCTCCCGGCCAAGGCTGATGTGCGGCGCACGACCTGCTACTGACCCGCAGCCTGTATATGTTCACCGCGGGCGCGGCGTGGTTCAACACCTCTTCTCCCCTCATAGTGCGGGCGAGAGGTATCTCAGGGTACTTGAGGGGCCCGGGCGGCCTCCTCTGAATGCAAGCAGTGGCGGCTGGTCTGGCCGTTAAAATCATCAACGTTTGAAGTACATATCCAGCTATATGGACATTCCTGTTCAACTTTACTACCTTTTCTTGGGTATTCTACTGCAATATTTGGTGGACTTAGAAAATTTTCCTCAACTTTAAAAACTAAAGTTTTCCTTCTGAATTCAACTTCTACAAACATAAAGACTTTACTTCACCAGTAACTACAAAAATTTTGAAACTGAATCAAACCAAATTAAGAAACTTTTATAAATACTTCTGCAATTAATCTCCATATCAACATCAAAACTTGGACCTTATTTTCAAACAAAAGTTTATGTTCCTCTGTGTTACCCCTTGGAGGAACTTTTGGGGGGGGAGGTCTGTACCGGGCGGTACACCTCCACGCCGCTAATTTAAAATGTGCGCCAGTTGAAGCTCCTCTGCTGGAGGAAGTCTGAACTTTATTGACGGTATTCAATTTCAAGTTTCTCAGAAGATGTCACTACGTGGAAAGTTTGGAGTTTTTGAACTGTGCCACTTTTGATGTATTTTTGTTTTACCGGTAGTAAGAAGTGTGAACTTTCTCTTCTAGAGCACACTACTGAAAAACTACAATGGTGCACCCTAGTGCGATGTGAAAGAACTGTTTTTTGGAGAAATTTTTATTTCAAAAGTTTGTTTCTTCTTAAATTTTTTTTGGTTATTGTCTAAGTTGGCTGTATACCCCTCTCTTTCCCCTTGTTTTGTATTTAGCCAATCCCGAATTTCTTTAATTAATTTCTGACCAATCTGATGTATCTTCCCCCAACTTGAATATGCTGCTTATCCCTAACCAATAAAGTGATTGTGGGCGGGTGTTTTCTTCCCTAAAACGCCTCGAACTTTCCGCGAGAGTATATAAACTGCTGATTTTAGGGTCTCGGTGCCACTTCTGTTCCATCTTTTAGTGTGTAAAGTATATAGCAGGGGGCGGGAAGCGCCTCTTTCTTCGGCAGCGGTCAACAACAAGGTAATGGCCGATTAATAACTTCTTTCTTTGCGAGCTCAGCAGTTTAACTCTCGGGGCGGGTCCGAAGAGTTTCCACCATATAACCTTTCCTAAAATGTAACTACTCTTAGCGTCTATTCTCTTTTAAAGCTACATATTGGGATAGAGAGTGCTTAACCCTCTCGAGCTCCCACTCATATTGCTTTGAGGTGAACTTATTTCTCATAACCGATTCTTCCTTAATGTTATGTAAATTGTTCTTTTCTAAAGTCACCTCCGTTGTATGGGATTAGCCCTTGCATCAGTGGCCTAGAGCCAAATTAGGTTTTGAAACAGATACATTAGGAGTGCAGATCGCCTCCTCTCAAATTGTTATTTTAGAGGTCATGTAATTACCCTTTTTCATTTAATAGACCTCAATAGGTTGGGTATGTTACCCCTGTGTCTATGTCCTGAGAGGACAACTTGAAGGTGGAGTTTGGTGTGGCCTTTGAGAGGCTTAAAGTTTGAGAGCGTGTGGCTCTTTCTTGAAAATTAAGTGTTGTATGCCTCGAGGAGGCTCTTCTGTGTAATTTGGAGCAAGTGCTCTTGAACATGAATGGGGTTTTCTGCCCCTCTGGTAAAACTTATTTTGGAGTAAAGTTGGGCTAATTGCCCTAGAAGTGTGAATTCGGGGCTCGAAGCCCAAATACTGTAAATACTGTAATTGCACCTTTTGTTGCCTTGCTACTCTGTACCTGCCGTACTTGTTATTTCTTAATTTTGAAAAGAAAATATAACCTTGTTAAATTTTACATTAACTTTGATTCCGTAGTTTGAGACCCGTTCAAGCCCGCACCTTCTTTCACCTCTAACTACCGCAAAAACACGGTAACAATAATTACCACAGCGTTCCGACATTTGTGATTTGCAAATTTTAATTTCGGCCAAGTTGCAGCACGCAACACTACAGTGAGTAATACCTTTTTATTGAACGATAAAGTTATTCATGAAGAGAGATTTACATCTTTGCAGACAGTACAGTACAGATAGTACACACAGCACGATTGTCTGTATACTCTAATACAGTAACTTGTGTCATGCAGGTTATAATGTGTGCGTTTCAAACTAAATACTGTCCGCAAACAGCAAGAGAGTTCATTCTGTAAACGGAATCGGTTATTTAACTTGTTTATCAAGACGTGGAGACCTTGTCTCCCTTGATCCTGTTTCTATACCTGTACCACTACGTTCAATCAATCAATCAATCAATCAATCAATCAATCAATCAATCAATCAATACTGATCTGCATTTAGAGCAATCTCCCAGTTGGCAGATTCCCTGTCTGTTGCTTTCCTAGCCTTTTCCGAAATAATTTCAAAGAAAATGGAAATTTATTGAACATCCCCCTTGGTAGGTTATTCCAATCCCTAACTCCCCTTCCTATAAATGAATATTTGCCCCAGTTTGTCCTCTTGAATTCCAACTTTATCTTCATATTGTGATCTTTCCTACTTTTATAGACGCCATTCAAACCTATTCGTCTACTAATGTCATTCCACACCATCTCTCCGCTGACAGCTCGGAACATACCACTTAGTCGAGCAGCTCTTCTTCTTTCTCTCAATTCTTCCCAACCCAAACATTGCAACATTTTTGTAACGCTACTCTTTTGGCGGAAATCACCCAGAACAAATCGAGCTGCTTTTCTTTGGATTTTTTCCAGTTCTTGAATCAGGTAATCCTGGTGAGGGTCCCATACACTGGAACCATACTCTAGTTGGGGTCTTACCAGAGACTTATATGCACTCTCCTTTACATCCTTACTACAACCCCTAAACACCCTCATAACTATGTGCAGAGATCGGTACCCTTTATTTACAATCCCATTTATGTGATTACCCCAGTGAAGATCTTTCCTTATATTATCACCTAGATACTTACAATGATCCCCAAAAGGAACTTTCACCCCATCAACGCAGTAATTAAAACTGAGAGGACTTTTCCTATTTGTGAAACTCACAACCTGACTTTTAGCCCCGTTTATCAACATCTGTCCATCTCACAATATTTTCGAGGTCACGTTGCAGTTGCTCACAATCTTGTAACTTATTTATCACTCTATAGAGAATAACATCATCCGCAAAAAGCCTTACCTCCGATTCCACTCCTTTACTCATATCATTTATATATATAAGAAAACATAAAGGTCCGATAACACTGCCCTGAGGAACTCCCCTCTCAACTATTACAGGGTCAGACAAAGCTTCACCTACTCTAACTCTCTGAGATCTATTTTCTAGAAATATAGCACCCCATTCAGTCACTCTTTTGTCTAGTCCAGTTGCACTCATTTTTGCCAGTAGTCTCCCATGATCCACCCTATCAAATGCTTTAGACATGTCAATTGCGATACAGTCCATTTGACCTCCAGAATGCAAGATATCTGCTATACCTTGCTGGAATCCTACAAGTTGAGCTTCAGTGGAATAACCTTTCCTAAAACCGAATTGCCTTCTATCGAACCAGTTATTAATTTCACAAACATGTCTAATATAATCAGAAAGAATGTCTTCCCAAAGCTTACATACAATGCATGTCAAACTTACTGGCCTGTAATTTTCAGCTTTATGTCTATCACCCTTTCCTTTATACACAGGGGCTACTATAGCAACTCTCCATTCATCTTGTATAGCTCCTTCTGGCAAACAATAATCAAATAAGTACTTCAGATATGGTACTATATCCCAACCCATTGTCTTTAGTATATCCCCAGAAATCTGATCAATTCCAGCCGCTTTTCTAGTTTTCAACTTGTGTATCTTATTGTAAATGTCATTGTTATCATATGTAAATTTTATTACTTCTTTGGCCTTAGTCTCTTCCTCTATCTCGACATTATCCTTGTAACCAACAAACTTTACATACTGCTGACTGAATACTTCTGCCTTTTGAAGATCCTCACATACACACTCCCCTTGTTCATGAATTATTCCTGGAATGTCCTTCTTGGAACCTGTTTCTGCCTTAAGATATCTATACATACCCTTCCATTTTTCACTAAAATTTGTATGACTGCCAATTATGCTTGCCATCATGTTACCCTTAGCTGCCTTCTTTCCTAGATTCAATTTTCTAGTAAGTTCCTTCAATTTCTCCTTACTTCCACAGCCATTTCTAACTCTATTTCTTTCCAGTCTGCACCCCCTTCTTAGTCTCTTTATTTCTCTATTATAATAAGGTGGGTCTTTACCATTCCTTACCACCTTTAAAGGTACAAACCTGTTTTCGCATTCCTCAACAATTTCTTTAAACCCATCCCAGAGTCTGTTTACATTTTTATTTACCGTTTTCCACCGATCATAGTTACTTTTTAGAAACTGCCTCATACCTGCTTTATCAGCCATATGGTACTGCCTAACAGTCCTACTTTTAAGAACTTCCTTTCTATCACATTTATTTTTAACTACCACAAAAACAGCTTCATGATCACTAATACCATCTATTACTTCAGTTTCCCTATAGAGCTCATCTGGTTTTATCAGCACCACATCCAAAATATTTTTCCCTCTGGTTGGTTTCATCACTTTCTGAATCAGCTGTCCTTCCCATATTAACTTATTTGCCATTTGTTGGTCATGCTTCCTGTCGTTCGCATTTCCTTCCCAATTGACGTCTGGCAAATTCAGATCTCCCACTACAATCACATTTCTTTCCATGTCGTTTCCCACATAGCTGACTATCCTATCAAATAATTCCGAATCAGCATCAGTGCTACCCTTTCCCGATCTGTACACTCCAAATATATCAAGTTGCCTATTATCTTTAGAAATGAGCCTTACACCTAGAATTTCATGTGTCTCATCTTTAACTTTTTCGTAGCTTACAAATTCTTCTTTCACCAGAATGAACACTCCCCCTCCCACCTTTCCTATCCTATCTCTACGATACACACTCCAGTGCCGTGAGAAAATTTCTGCATCCATTATATCATTTCTCAGCCATGATTCAACTCCTATTACAATATCTGGTAAATATATATCTATTAAATTACTTAATTCTATTCCTTTCTTTACAATACTTCTACAGTTCAACACTAACAATTTTATGTCATCCCTACTTGATTTCCAGTTCCCTGTTCCCTTATCACCGCTCCCTAGGCCATCCCGTTTCCCTGAATGTACCTCCCTATTACCCTTCCAAACAAATTTCCTAACTTATACGTACCACTGCGGTTTAAATGAAGGCCATCCGAGCGCAGATCCCTATCTCCTACCCACCCATTAGGATCTAGAAATTTCACTCCCAGTTTCCCACATACCCACTCCATAGGCTCATTTAAATCCCCAATCACCCTCCAGTCAGTATCCCTCCTACACAGTATTCCACTAACAACAATCTCCGCTTTCTTAAACTTCACCCGTGCTGCATTTACCAGATCCCACATATCTCCAACTATGTTGGTACTTATATCAGCTTGCCTTACGTTGTTAGTACCAACGTGAAACACTACCACCTTCTCCTTCCCCTCCTCCCTCTCTTCTACCTTCCTCAACATCTGCCTCAACCTAATTCCTGGATAACATTCTACCCTGGTTCCCTTTCCTCCACACACTTTCCCCACGTGTCTAACGATGGAATCCCCCATGACCAGAGCCTCAACCCTACCCACCTCATTTGGTCCCCTCCCCTCCTGGTCAGCCCTATCTTTCTTGATAGCTGCAGAAGCTACTTCCTCCTCCCTTTTCTCCTTCCCATGACCCTGTTCCACCTGTCTTTTCCTATCCTCTACTCTACATTTCCCTTTCCTACCTTTTCCCTTCCTCCTACTTCCACGCATCTCAGCAACAGTTCCCTGTCCCTCATCTTCCCTCTGTTGTTCTACGTTCTACTCGTTGTATAATTTTCTATTATTATGCACATTGTTGGCTTTGAGAAATGACATAGTTGAAATAATGTGGAGTTTAAATCATTCATATTTTGGACAAGAACACGACGGCAGGTCTCTCAAGACAACTGAGTCAGTTTGGCACTGCTGCTCAGCTGTTTTACTCCTCCATCAAATCTGCCACGTTCGGTCTTATCAAACTTGCAACTTTGCTACATACTCAGATCAACCGATGTGGTCTTTTTGATCATTAATGTTAGTCTTCCCTGCAGCACCGATGATAATATGCTGACGCTATTTTGAAATCTGCAAACAAACATACGTCCCATGCCTCTTCATAGTAAGTGGTTCGATAATAAAGAAATACATGATTATTACTTTGTCCAGAATTATGTGTGAATGGCTTTAGGGAATGTTGAAAGTAAGTTTATCTACTGTCAATAATAATAGCAATAATAATAATAATAAGAAGAAGAAGAAAATACACTGGCGGGAAACATTTCCAAACACAGTGAAGTAAGGAATGTAGCATACGGAAATATCGGAAATACATTTGTCACGGTAACATACTAAATTGATTAAAGGTACAATACCATAATATGTTAATATCCGCGCGAGAAAAGCCATCGCAAATGGGCCATGCTGGTCTATTAATAATTGGTATAATCGCCTGACACTTGAATGCAGGCAGGCAAATGTGCATGCATTGTGTCGTACAGGTGCTGGATGTCAGCTTTTGGGTTGGAGTTCCATACCTTTTGCACTTGGTCGATCAATTCAGGGACGGTTATAGCTGGTTGTAGATGACGCTGAAGTTGTCGCCCAGTGATATCCCATACGTGCTCGACTGGGGGCAGATGGGGGATTCAGCGGCCAAGGCAACATTCTGACACCTTGTAGAGCACGTTGGGTTACAACAGCAGCATGGCTGCGTGCATTATCCTGTTGGGAAACACCCCCGTGTTTGCAGTTCATGAGAGCCAGCACAACGGGTTGAATCAGCAGACGGACGGACGTATAGACCTTCAGTCAGCGTGCGTGGGATAATCACCAGAGTGCTCCTGCTGTCATAGGAAATTGCTCTCCAGGCCAGAACTATCGATGTAAGTTCAGTGTGTCGAAGCCACAGACAGGTGGAGTGGGGCGCTCACCTGGCCTCCTGTTAACCAACACATTGGCATCACTGGCACCGAGAGAGAACCGGTTTTAAACGGAAAATACAGTGGACGTCCACTCCAACCACCAATGAGCTCTCGCTTGACATTCTGCAAACAGCAGGAGATTTCATTCCGTTAACGCAATCATTTATTCAGCTTGTTTATCAAGCCATGGAGGGCTTGTCTCCCTTGAACCTGTTTCTATGCCTGTAGGCACCACGTTATACTCGTTTTCTATTATTTCTATTTCTATTATTGTGCACTGGTGGAAGTGTAGTCAGGTGTAGGAGGAAAGAGCATGAGCGGATTCGTAAGAATGGATAAAATGAACAATCGCTCTGCATCTTGGATGTTAGGATAAAAACTTGCCACTGAATGTTCCATACGGCCACATCGTAGTGGAGAGACGGGCTTTGAGTTGAAGACTACTACTTTGGGGTAAGTGGAATGAACACCGCAGAGCGCTGGTGTAACTCTGGTGCCAACTGCCGCTAGAATAGCTGCTGCAGACGCAGTCCGCTGCACCACAGCATACGTCAAATACGACGGTCCTCCCTCTCGCTGGTGCCACGGGGACGTCTGGAGCGTACCTTCTCGTGACCAATACTGAAAGCACGCATGCACAGTGGAGACATTCCTGCCTAGTCGTCTTGCAATAGCGCGAAAGGAAAATCCACCTCCAGGTAGTCCTAGTATACGGCCTCCTAGAACCGCAGTGAGCTATTCACACTGGTCTCCTTGTCGCCGTAAAGGCATTCTTGACATACTCATAGTCACTCTGTCCAATCTCACAGGTAACTAACGTTCTTGAACAGCACAGCCTTTATTTCAAGTAAACCTGGTGTTCAAAGTCATATAGCCGCTACTAGGGCCACGCCAAGGCGATTTGCGGGAAATTTGAATCTATTTCATTTTTCAGATGTATAAACACGTCTACCCACGTTCGTTAATCTAGCATAACTCCTTCTTGGTGTTGGGATATTTTAATTCCATCAATGCGATAACAATTGTTTTACGCACTTTTATCTGCTTTTAGTGTTTTTGGAGATACACCGAGTGCCAAAATGTCTTCCCTCAGATCTTTGCCATGAATAAATATCTAATAAATGAGACTGGTGGATTTGACCTCCAGCAGACTAATGAAGGAATGAACCGTTCAAATCTAGCTCAGAAGCCCTACACTCTACTGTCTGAAATACTTGGCCTGGCTCACCTCAAATCCCTCGATATTCGAACAAAACTGCATATGAACCTTCCTCATTCTCTCGGCTGTTACTATTATTTAGATTTGAGACTGAAAGTTGTGGCACACATATGCGCGTGATGAAGTGAACTAGGATAGTAAGTAAGAAGTAGTACACCGGAATGCTTACAGAGGGTGAGACAGCAAACACATCCCTGTACTAGTACTCGGTGTACACAGGGATGGTTAATTGTGCACTGGTTACTGGGTACATTTTTACAACGTTCATATTGTATATTTCACTTTAATATAACAATGAGTATTACGGTATAACCTCAAATGATATATTAGAATATATGTACTATCTTGCTTTAAATACTGTTGTTATTGATTATACTTTTCCTATAAATTCTGATGTATACGGGACTGATAACAATACAACGTAGTGGAACCGGGGATATACCTACTTGTTTCTTTGTATTAGTGACTTTGAAGTGTATATCCATTAGTGGTGGGCGAATTTGCTTGAATCTATATTAGAAAGCCAGGCGGTTGCGGTGGTGATGTTTTAAAAGAGGAATTTCAACTAGATAATCACCCTCTCTGAACAAATTAAGTGAGAAGAATGTGGTGATGAGAAGGTTGAGTATATGACTATCAAGCCCAGTACCCCTAGGTTATCATAGAAGCAGTTATGTACATGTTGTTCATTTACTTCCAGAGGCAGATCCAACGGTGAGCTGACATTGAAGTGTATTCTTTTCCCTGCAAAGTATAAGATTTTAGGCCTACTTATCAACGGACTCAAATTTTCGTGTATCCTGAATTTCCACCAATATGACTCGTGATCTGGTTCCAAAATGTTGTCATATTCTTGTAAGATTTTCTGAATAAGTGTAAACATTACTGGGTCGTTTATACTAGGAATGCCTGTTCTGAAATAGTTAGATATCCATTCCAGGAAATTGTACGCTTATTACAGTTGATTTTCTTGAGAAGAACTGGGGTAGAGGAAAGTGGTTCAGTAGTGTATCAGATACACATCATTATTGATAATATCTCATCCTAAACGACCAGTGGTACAGTACTGCTCTGTTCCTGTTGTAATAATATCAAATCACATGAATGTTTGAAAGAAATGTATTTTATGTGTTTAAATATGTATTAAACTAGTAATCTAATTTATCCTGGACCTCATACAATACAAAGTCATGCATTAAAGGAGAACTTTATCCAGCTCTTTACCAGGTGGTAATTTTTCAAGAATGGATGTGACATTACCACGCATTAGAGCTATGATGTTGCGCTGAATAAGATCAGCAGTTGATCGCGTATCGCCGGAAATCCAAGCATTCTGTTGACCAATCTCTTTGATTAAATTCAAGCCCACGTTACCCCAGGTAGCAATAATTTCAATGTCTACTGGCAGGAAGAAGTATTTGTCCAACAAATCGCTGTATTTCCTTCTTTTAGCATATTTCCTAGTCGTGGGTGCACCTCACGCACTCTGTAATGAAAGAGGAAGAGTGCACTGGGCGAATAAGTCGGCACAGGTAAAATCCCACAAGAGAGATTTACTCTTTTTCCATGGCACAAGTGTCATTCCGCCTGGCCTCTTACCGTCTGAACGGCAGCAGGTAGTGGGGTCTCGTACAGGAGGAACTTCTTCTGAAATCAGAGCCCGCAAGGTAGCATCGTTTATAGTGGAGTGGCGTGTGTGTCTGCCTTTACTTTTCAAACAGGAAAGGCCATGGAGGCCACGTCAATCAACATAGGCACAACAGCTGAGCACCGGCGAGGTTTGCAGACTTTTACTCCCAAACGTAAAGCCGCAGCGATTCGGAAACTCTCAATGGAAGGATAAAGACCAAGAGAAGGCAACGGTAATGCTTGGTTTAATGCAGCAGATTCAGGAAAAGAAACTGTTAGGAGACTGGCTTTGTCTTGAAGACTACTGGTTGACTGCTGCAGAAGCGAGTGGGGATGACTGATACGAGGAGCATCCCAAGCAGCTTGAATACTTCTTATGCAAATATCAGGGGGAATTACGCCGACCGAGCTTGACCACCGAGATGTGCTCCCTTGTAGGGCAGCACCAGGGTCCAGGCATCCACCAGGTGGAAGATGACCCTCGACTAGAGGGAGAGAAACGTGGAAAGACGCTAAAATGTCTGAATCGCCATATCCGCAGCACGACGAATGCCGAGGCCTTCAGAATGAAGACGAACAAAGACGGTAACCGGATGTTTACAATCAGGGAGCACTTGAGGATGGTTTTGCGGCCGGTTATTAACACAAAATCGAATTCTTCCAATATTGGGGTCTCACGCCAAGACGGAGAACAACGCTGGAAGTACATCAATCACGGGATGGAAAACGAAGCGCGGAGCAAGAAGAAGGCTTAATGTGACGATGAATGGAAAGGCGTGATATAAACGACTTAAGTTTCGTTGTCAATTCAGCCAATAATCTGAACAGAGCTCCAGCGGATATCACTGCACCAACTGGAAAAGTATCGGATGTTGTTATAAGACGAACTCAAGAGCAGAAGCATTAAACTTCTCGTACGGTATCTCAGCTTTTTTCCGATGAACGCCAAGAACGCTCATAGGAAAATAAAGACGTAGACTATAGTTTGAAGCTTGTGTGCGAATATTATCCACAGATGAAGGGACGAAGTCACGTTCATCAGCAATGGTACCTTCATCTAAACACCAAATGTTTAACTCGGTATTAATGGAGTTGACATTCGACTGAAGATTAACAGCGAAAAGAGCAGGACCGAGTGGGTCACCTTGTTGAACTCCACATTGTGAAACTATATGTGCCGTAGGAATTCTTCTCTGGCCCCTTTTATTTTATTCAGCCTGGCCAGGCTCTAATGTGTAACTGTTTTCTGGTATATGTATTTATGTTTATGGCCTGTCTTCCTTTGCTTAATAAAGTGTCATTCTTTGATTATTAACTATGGCTCCAGAGGAAGCGGATATTTCCCACTCGGGAAGCGTTTCCCCTCTTTTCATGCCTCCATGCCATTGGGCTACTTCCCCTGTCCCTCTCGGGGTATCCAATCTTTGTTGACTCGCTCGGCACGTGACCTCGCCCCTTGGGCAAGGTCACGGTTGACCGAACTCAGTGAGAGATTCTGCTTCTCGTGCTTGAAGGCGATACACTACGAGCCGGTGCCGTATGGAGTTCGAAGTAGGTTCCACTGACATGGAGGGAAGAGTTGAAATTTCTATAGTTCCCCGATGTCTTACCAAGTAAGAAAGGGTATGAGGTGGTTGGACCCCTTTTAGTAAAGAAATGAAATCAAGGTGTTAGGTTAGCGTAAAACTCATTTGTAACATTCATTTGTAAGAGTCTAGTTGGTGCGTTTACGTAGGGCTAATGCTCGTTATTTCTTGTACTGTTTTTCACTTTTGCCGAGGCAGTTTGTTTGATGAGGCATGTCGTACGCCTTGCATGGGGATGTTTAAATTTTATAGTACTTGATTATGAATTGTAAAGCCACGGGTAATGTTATTTGAGGTTCCTTTTGATGAAGTAGCAAGATTTTACGCACCCTCGTGTAATGCTAAGTAAAGTGTGTATTAAGTCGTATCGGTTGAAAACTAGAAGAGTTTATTCGCAGTACTAAGAGCTGTTTAGATGTTTTTATTGTAATCTCGTGCTTACATAAAATGTAATAATGTATTAGATTGTTAGACACGTTTTTTTTCTAAAATTACCTGTTGGTAATTGGCGATTATATGAAGTGGGATACCCTCCTCTTTAAGCTTGTATTAACTCTATTTTTTAAATTACCTGGGCTGCTTTCCTAGGTTACCTTGTATGACATTTGTAAATCTTCTTATAAATAAAGTTGTAGAGGGTCCGCTGTCTGTAATTCCTTTTGTTTTGCCAAATTTTCAAATATTTATCCGTTTTAGGTCAACTCAACACCGAATCGGTGGTTTTTACTTTTCGTGTCTGTTTGTCTGTTTGTCTGTTCTACCATCACGTCGAAACGGCTGGATAGATCTCAACCAAACTTCATATTTAGAGTATACTCACCCCGGGGAAGGTTTCGATATACATATCATTTTAGAATCTTTGAAAATACGGGGGTTTTGTAGGAAAACCACAACGGTTTTCCTCTATTTTCTCTTATACTATTGATTTTCTGTAAACTCTGTGGAGCGTATGTGAAAGGTCTCTTCATTATAAACAACTTTCGTTATGTTCATAATTTACCTTACTCTTCAAATGACGGAGAAATTTACTATTTTCTGCCGATACCATGCTCTGCATTGAGTGACCGACAGACCGACAACGAATATATGGGTTACCATGACAACGTCTCTGACTGCTTGCCAGCAGGGAAGTAACGTATTGCCATTTTCCTCATCATTCCTTTAAATTCGTGGTTGTTCCTTGGGTAGAAAGCAAGAGAGTCGTCAATCGGCCATTCTGCGGGATATTGGCGGAATATCATTGGAGGTTATAACCGTCCTCGAATAGCTTAAGTAATAACGCAAATATTCATCTTCTTATCTGATTACCTAAGAATCCCTGCGCCTAAATTTCTCTCCGATTACCGCTTTCTTATATCCATAACTCACACCGGCATAATTTAATGAGGAGCATTTGATTTTCCAATACATTCACTTGGTATTTACATATTTGTCGTCATCCGGATGTCCTCAGATATAATCCATTTCGTATTAATTTCAACCTACTAAACTGTATTATTTTCTTCCCTAATTACCACGGATGTATGCGAGTGCTAATCCCGAATGCTGGACACTCTTTTCTTTGAGGAAATATTCTAAGCTATGCAAATGTATAACTTTTGGCCTAGGAAAATTCCCAAATATGGATGCAATTTTAACGACGGTGCAGACCTTCGTTTCGGGGTAATTGGTGGCTAATCAGTAAGTCGTATCACAAGTCAGAAAGCAAATTGCGTTTCATTTTGGAGAGATCTACAACTTTTGTCCTATGACTTTTCGTCGTATTTCTATCCCTAATACGTTAAATACAGCTGTATTTCTCGATTTCAAGTTGATTTTGCACTTTTACACGTATATGTTATCATTTGGCACACTTATAGGAAAGGTAGAATCATGACATTCAGCACGCACATTGACATGACCATTGGCCGTGTTATAGCCAAATTTTATGATTCTAGCTGTCACATGAGTATCGAAAGTATAATGTAGTATGTGAAAACTGTACAAAATTTAACCCCATTCAATGACTCTAACTCAGTTTAACCCATAAATATAGGAGATACGAGAAGATGTCATATGACCAACCATGTAGAGCACTGAAAGGGGCGTCTGATGGTGAAGTCCATTTGTAGATACGTCGTACAGTTTCAAAGCAGTAACTATCGAAATAAAGGTCTGCACTTCTAGAGTGTGTCAGTACATTGACAATTTTGGCGAAATTTCCGTACAGTTATCCGTTTCAGGTGCAATAATGACCATCTGCATATATTCAGTTTTGGTGTCTGTTTGTCTATAACTTGGAAACTACTGGATATATTTCCACCAAACTTGATATTTATAATCCACCTGTCCTTTGGTAGGTTTTAGGGCAAATATTGTTTCTAAATCCCTTAATTGACTGGGGGATTATACGAAACCGAAACCGCGATTTTGCATTCCCACAAAATATACACAACCAAACTTAATGTAAATTTACCTGCCTTAATGGAAATTAATTTCTAAGCCTTTTTCCTCATGTGCATCATTTTAATACGAGGATTAATAAGGGAGATACCATTAACGGACCGTTTTCCGGTACAAGTCCCACCGGACTTAACTCAAGAGCGAGTGTGCGTAATTGCGTATTTTTTACAACTTGAAAACTACTGAAGGTATTTGAGTCAAACTTTAAATTAACATCCACCTGTCCAACGGTAGGTGTTAATCATCAATAACATTTCATGTTCCCGGAATGGACTGGCGGTTTATAGGGAACCGAAATGGTGATTTTACTCTTACACAATATATACAGTACAAGACCAACCTGACTGGAAATCGACCAAACGTGATGGAATTCCATCTCTAAAACTTTTTTCATGTGCATTTTTTCGACAGGAGGTTTAATAAGGGAGATATCATAAACGGTCCGTTTTTCCGGTTAAGTCCAGCGGATATAGCCCAAAAGGTGTTGTACGTGGAGCAAGTTCCTTATCTATCTATGTAAATAAAATCGTAACGACTGTGTGCCTGTACATTGACCAATTTGGCGAAATTTTCGTACAGCTACACGTTTAAGGGGTAATAATGTCCATCTGCATATTTTTTGGTTTAGTTTCTTGAAAGTCCTAATTTTTACACTCCTCACCGAAAACCCAGATTGCGGCATAATCTGCCAGTCGAAGAAGGATATTGAAATTTGGCAAAATTATACGTTTTAGCCTGTAACGGACGGAAAACTTCCAAGATCTTTAAATATTTCCCTTTATATCCCGAAGAATATCGAAATATGGAGGCAATTTTAATGATGGTGCAGACCTTCGGGAAGTATTGTCACATAACGTATGGCACAATACCCGTTCAATTTGGAGTGATCTACAACCTTGGTCTTACAACTTTTTTTCGTATTTCTATCCCTTTTACGTTTGATTTTTCTCTATTTCTCTATGTTAAGTAAATTTGGACTTTTCACATACATAATTCATACCTTCCATCACGTAGAGGAGAGATAGAATCATCAAACTCTACACGAAAATTGGTCCACCCAGTAGCCAGATGTGAGCCAAATGCTATGTATGTAGCTGTCAATTATCCGAAATGCAATGCAGTAATCTTGCACAAATTTTACCCTATTCCACGTTTCTAACTCAATCTGACCCATGAATAGATGAGATATCATAAGACCAGCAATTTAGGCCGCTAAATACGGCGTCTTATGGGACAATCGTTTCTCGATATGATGTACCGTTTAGCAGCAGTTAATTTGTAAATGAAGGTCTGCAATATTGTAAACAAGCACATACTTTCGTATGTCTAACTATATATATTCACTGATGTCGATTTTGTAGCGATCGAGAAAGGGTGTGTCTGCTATTGTAATCAGTACTCCCCACACCGACTTTGACTGGCAGTAGGAATGGGGTCCTTCTCCAATTCCTGTGTAACTGGCATTAATAAGGCAGGCCTACCATTGTAATGAATAATTCACTTCTCGATTTGACTTGCAGAAGGCAAGGGAGCATGCAGTTTTGTTCAAAACTCCCCTAACCCGATTGTGTTTGGCTGTAGGCAAGCGTTCCCGCAGTTATAAACAGATGTACCCATCTAAAATGTGACTGGCATTAGGCATGCTGGGCTGCTTTTTTGATGGAAACTCACCAACTTGGTGTGACTGGCAGTAAGCTGGCTGGCAGTTGGAAAAGGGGCCTGTCATTATAATGATAACTGCACAACTCAATTTTGACTGGTTTTAGGGAAGTTTCCTGCCATTATAATAAAAACTTCTCAATTTGTAATATGTCTGGAAGTAGGAAAGGGGGGCTGCTTTTGTAACGGAAACTTACCAAATCGATTGTGACCGCGCAGTAGGCAATGGGGCCTGCAATTATAATGTAAACTTCCCAACTCCATTGTGAATGGCAGTAGGCAAGTGAGCCTGTCGTTATCATCACAAATCCGCAACGAGCACTTTATATTGGAAACAACGTATGGGGACCTCTCCATGCTATTTCTCGGATAACGCTAAGAGACATACTATTTTAAAACCCACCTTATTTACTGCATGTACAGTATTTACTTCAATATTCGTATACAATGCAGAATACCGTAGCGAAGCACGGGTACATTTGCTATATATATTATACGAGAGTTTTCTTATTATATATTATATATTATATATTATATATTATATATTATATATTATATATTATATATTATATATTATATATTATATATTATATATTATATATTATATATTATATATATATTGGATATAGAGTCTGGCAGAGTTTATGATTAAGGTTGTCATCAAAACATGGTTAGTAGGATATGTCGATCACCCGCTCTTCCATAGTGTAGTATGAGTAACATAAATTATAGGGGTTCTGATGGGTCGTTCCCCTAATGTTTATGGGAACCCCATAGCATGATCGTTGTGGAGGTATACTATACTTGCGTCTCGCTTCAGTAAGTTTGCATTCTAACCTATTAATGCATAAAATTCCAGGCTTTACTAATATGGTTCGTAAGACACCTGGAACCCACGAAGAATTAATGGCAATGCGGACAAGGCACTTCGTTTATACATCTTGGCACATTAATAATGCTACTAGTATTCCTGGGCCGATGTTCGTCGATATTACGCCCCTTAAAACAAGAAGCATTAGCAGCATCTCAAGCAACTTGTAATCCTTGACAAGCCCTGCTGAAACAACTTCATTGTCCTTCTTGTTAAAATCGTAATAATATTCTGCTTTTGGTGTTCTCATGGCCTTGAAATTCGGCACGATATGTGAAGTTATTCTGACACAGCGCTATTCGTGTGCTAAAAGAGAAATAAAATGGCGTGTCATGGATTGTGCAAGAGGTGATTGTGACGGTGCTATGTAACAGTCAATATTTCGAGTTCTTGACAACTAGCTGATGCCGATTGTTTTGTATTACTCTTCACTTAGGAGCGCGGCTTTGTAGATGATTATCTTCCAAGTGCATGATCAATGTCAAAGCAAAGTTAAACAATATGGCTGCACTTCACGACTCGAAACAATTGGAAGAAATTAACAGAAATCTCGTCACTAATGCCACATGTAACTTCAATAACACCAATACACGTGAAATACTAACTTATACACCAGGAATTGTCAAATGCCTCTAAGTGAGCAACCTCCCTGAAAGCTACTGGTAATAGCTAAATATTTTCTCAACGTTGTCGGTTTTCAGCTTCCCTCGTGACAGTTGAAAGTATCTGTCATTAGTGTGCGATGGCTCAAATGAAGTGTTGTGTAACGGTTAAGCCATGATCAGAAATATTATATAAATGTGAGGTGTATATCATTTGTATAACTGAAATATGCCTCCAGAGTATTCCTGTGCAAGGTAAATTTTACACATTTCTACAACCATACGTACATCTTAATTATATATTGTTAAGGCTTTCAGCATTCAGTAGGCAAGCCTTGTCACCTAGGTGACGTGTTTTTAGGCCTCTCCCACTGTATTTTGGGAGCGTCAATATCGCTGTAGAAATTGGTGTCTATGGAAATTTATATCCGTCTTGTATTCAACTAATACTTTCTGTGCGATTTTATGTCGCTAAATTCCATTTTTATCCTCTCCGCACTAGGAGGTATGTTTTATCCTTAATACTTTATGTATTTAATTAACTCGTCACGAGTTGAATTCTTAAATTAGTACGCTTGGGCAGGCTTGGAGGGGCTTCTGCATGGTGTGGGCTAGCCTGCCGAGTTGAGTGGAAGATCAGCCATGATATGAGCGACATGTGTTTGGCGGAGAGAGTTTGTGCGAGAGTTTTATACCCTCAGAAACATTTACTTTTTGTTTAGTTGGAAGGTGTCCTCCTTTTATTTTATTCTGAGTAATTCAGGTGAACTCATAATAGACCCCAGGGAATCACTGGAGAGGTGGAGGGAATATTTTGAACATCTTCTCAATGTAAAAGGAAATCACCATGGTGGTGTTGAAATCAGCCAAGCTCATGGGGAGGAAGAAAATGATGTTGGTGAAATTACGCTTGAGGAAGTGGAGAGGATGGTAAAAAAAACTCCATTATCATAAGGCAGCAGGAATAGATGAAATTAGACCTGAAATGATGAAGTATAGTGGGCAGGCAGGGATAAAATGGCTTCATAGAGTAGTAAAATTAGCGTGGAATGTTGGTAAGGTACCTTCAGATTGGACAAAAGCAGTAATTGCACCTATCTATAAGCAAGGGAACAGGAAGGATTGCAACAACTATCGAGGTATCTCATTGATTAGTATACCAGGCAAAGTATTCACTGGCATCATGGAAGGGAGGGTGCGATCAGTCGTTAAGAGGAAGTTGGATGAAAACCAGTGTGGTTTCAGACCACAGAGAGGCTGTCAGGATCAGATTTTCAGTATGCGCCAGGTGATTGAAAAATGCTACGAGAGGAATAGGCAGTTGTGTTTATGTTTCGTAGATCTAGAGAAAGCATATGATAGGGTACCGAGGGAAAAGATGTTCGCCATACTGGGGGACTATGGAATTAAAGGTAGATTATTAAAATCAATCAAAGGCATTTATGTTGACAGTTGGCTTCAGTGAGAATTGATGGTAGAATGAGTTCTTGGTTCATGGTACTTACAGGAGTTAGACAAGGCTGTAATCTTTCACCTTTTCTGTTCGTAGTTTACATGGATCATCTGTTGAAAGGTATAAAATGGCAGGGAGGAATTTCCACCGTGATGCCATACCCTGTTCTTCTTTACATGATCAGAAGTCTCACTCTTGTGTCAGTTCAGTCAATGTCAAGAGCGTGTAGAACAAACTTTCCGACGGTGACGTTTGGGGAGCAGTTCTGTTGTTTATTTCAGATTACACTGTCAGCACGCCCGATGCGTATGTATTGGAAGACCTTCATGAGAATCTACCTTGCAACTTAGGTCCAGTCGTTCTTCCGGATCCTCCGAAGACATCAACCGTTGTTCCTGGAGTGACGACCACAGAACATTTTTATGTCATCTCTTCTTTTCCATCTGGATCTGCTGGTGGACTGGATTGCCTTCGTCCGTTGGTCCTGAAATACCTCTCCAATGTCAAGAGCATGATTGTCAGGAGAAACTCATAAAATCTTCTTGAGGACTACTTGACCTCATCATTTCTGGCAGAGTACCATTCGAGATTCGCCCATTAATGTTTCGTTCCTCGCTCACTGCTGTGAAGAAGAAATGTGGTGGCATACGCCCTACTGCTGTCGGTACCGTTTGGGGTTGGCTAGCTGCGAAAATATTATGTTACAAAATCCGTATACCTGCTATGGACCTCTTATCTCCCCGCCAACTTGGAGTCTGTGTTCCCAATGGAGCTGAATCTACTGTACGTGCCACGCATATCTATTACTCGTCTCCTCATCAGTTCCCGAAAGCTTTAGTTAAATTAAACTTTGTAATGCTTTCAACGAGTTCCATCGTGATGCTATGTTGTTGGCAGTGAAGAATGAGTTTCCTTCCATCTATCCGTATGTATATCAGTGAAACTAACAGACAAGTGACATTTTCCTTGATGAGGAAATTATACTTTCACAATGTGGAGTTCAACAAGGTGACCCACTCGGTCCTGCTCTTTTCGCAGTTACTCCTCAGTCGACTGTCAACTCCATTAATACCGAGTTAAATATTTGGTATTTGGACGAAGGTACCATTGCTGATGAACCTCACTTCGTCCTTTCATCTCTGGATAACATTCGCGCACAAGCTTCAAACATTGGTCTACATCTTCATTTCTCTCCGAGCGAAGTGGGTTTTCTTGACGTTCATCAGGAAAAGGCTGAGATATTGTATGAGAAATTTAATGCTTCTTCCCTGGAATTCGTCTTTTAACAACATTCAATACTTTTCCATTTGGTGCAGCACTATCACCTGGAGCTCTGTACAGATTATTGGCTGAAAGGACGACGAAACTTAAGGGCAGAAGTGCGTGAATAGAATGGTAATTTCATAAAAAAACGTTTGGTCTTAATTTGAAAAGAGCGCTTTGCTGAACAAGAATAGATTTATATGCATTTTTATTTGATTTCACAAAGAAATTAAGAATAATGTGAAGCCTTGTTCTGAGACAGGTGTAAGTGAAACACAAACTTTGACTGCAGTTTCCCGAAAACTCTCTTTTTTCACATTTAGGTACACATTGCTCCTAAACTATTCTACCTAGATATATGAAAATTTTGCACACTCATGTATCACTGTACTGCGATACAAAAACTCTAAAATTTTTAACATTTATTCTAAATTGTAATTTTTAAACCTTTTTTGTTGCTAAATATTATGATATTTTAAAATAAAATTTTTATTTATAACTGAAGACAAATAGTTATCAAATGTTAAAATTCTAGAGTTTCAAGACTTTAATGCATCTATGAATGTGTGGTGATAACTTGGAAGCAGTGGTAGGCTACCATTACTTCAGTAGTAATGTGTACCAACATGACATGTTTCAATAAGACCTTGAAAAATTATCATATTCAAAAACTTCCACACAAGAAACTAGAAGTCTAAATACACTGACTGACAGTGATAATGCAACACCCAGGACGAGTGGTTCGAAAGGGATGAAAGTTGGGGAAAAAACAGAGTCGGCACGGAAGAATAATTGATGTTTATTTCAAACCGATATGCAGGTTACACAATGCGCACGGCATCGACTCAGTAGGATGTAGGACCACCGCGAGCGGCGATGCACGCAGAAACACGTCGAGGTACAGAGTCAATAAGAGTGCGGATGGTGTCCTGAGGGATGGTTCTCCATTCTCTGTCAACCATTTGCCACAGTTGGTCGTCCGTACGAGGCTGGGGCAGAGTTTGCAAACGGCGTCCAATGAGATCCCACACGTGTTCGATTGGTGAGAGATCCGGAGAGTACGCTGGCCACGGAAGCATCTGTACACCTCGTAGAGCCTGTTGGGAGATGCGAGCAGTGTGTGGGCGGGCATTATCCTGCTGAAACAGAGCATTGGGCAGCCCCTGAAGGTACGGGAGTGCCACCGGCCGCAGCACATGCTGCACCTAGCGGTGGGCATTTAACGTGCCTTGAATACGCACTAGAGGTGACGTGGAATCATACGCAATAGCGCCCCAAACCATGATGCCGCGTTGTCTAGCGGTAGGGCGCTCCACAGTTACTGCCGGATTTGACCTTTCTCCACGCCGACGCCACACTCGTCTGCGGTGACTATCACTGACAGAACAGAAGCGTGACTCATCGGAGAACACGACGTTCCGCCATTCCCTCATCCAAGTCGCTCTAGCCCGGCACCATGCCAGGCGTGCACGTCTATGCTGTGGAGTCAATGGTAGTCTTCTGAGCGGACGCCGGGAGTGCAGGCCTCATTCAACCAATCGACGGGAAATTGTTCTGGTCGATATTGGAACAGCCAGGGTGTCTTGCACATGCTGAAGAATGGCGGTTGACGTGGCGTGCGGGGCTGCCACCGCTTGGCGGCGGATGCGCCGATCCTCGCGTCCTGACGTCACTCGGGCTGCACCTGGACCCCTCGCACGTGCCACATGTCCCTGCGCCAACCATCTTCGCCACAGGCGCTGCACCGTGGACACATCCCTATGGGTATCGGCTGCGATTTGACGAAGCGACCAATCTGCCCTTCTCAGCCCGATCACCATACCCCTCCTAAAGTCGTCTGTCTGCTGGAAATGCCTCCGTTGACGGCGGCCTGGCATTCTTAGCTATACGCGTATCCTGTGGCACACGACAACACGTTCTACAATGACTGTCGGCTGAGAAATCACGGTACGAATTTGGCCATTCGCCAACGCCGTGTCCCATTTATCGTTCGCTACGTGCACAGCACAGCGGCGCATTTCACGTCATGAGCATACCTCAGTGACGTCAGTCTACCCTGCAATTGGCATAAAGTTCTGACCACTCCTTCTTGGTGTTGCATTTGCTCTGTCAGTCAGTGTACTATAAATTGCAATCCATTAGAATCAGAAGGGCTTTGACTTGACATGGTAAAATTGGTGCATTTCTATCTTTCATGTTATAATAGATATTATAAGTCGTTTATATCACGTATTTCCATGGTTTCGTCACATTAAACATTATTCTTGCTCCGCGCTTCGTTTTCCATCCCGTGATTGATGTACTTCCTGTGTTATTCCCCGTCTTGGCGTGAGACGCCAATATTGGAGGAATTCGAATTTGTGTTAAAACCAGCCGCAAAACCATCCTCAAGTGCTCCCTGGGGGGAAATGCCTGGTTACCGTCTTTTCTTCCTCTTCGTTCTGAAGGCCTCAGCATTCGTCGTGCTGCGGATATGGCGATTCACGTTTCTCTTCGTCTTGTTGAGGCTCATCTTCCACCTCGTGGATGCCTGGACCCTGGTGCTGCCCTACAAGGGAGCACATCTCGGTGGTCAAGCTTGGTCGGCGTAATTCCCCTGGTATTGGCAAAAGAAGTAATGAAGCTGCTTGGGATGCTGCTCTTATCAGTCATCCCAACTCGCTTCTGCAGCAGCCAACTAGTAGTCTTCAAGACAAAGCCCGTCTCCTCGCTGCTTCTTCTCTTCAATTTGCTGCATTGCTCCAAGCATTACGTCGCCTTCTCTTGGTCTTCATTTTTCCAATGAGAGTTTCCGTATCGCTGTGGCTTTACATTTGGGAGCAGTCGTCTGCGAACCTCACCGGCGCTCAGCTTTTGTGCCTATGTTGATCGACCTGGCCTCCATGGCCTTTCCTGTTTGAAAACCACAGGCAGACACATACGCCACTCCTCTATAAACGTGTCATTTTGCGGGTTCTGATTTCAGCAGACGTTCCTCCTATATGAGACCCCACGAGCTGCTGCCGTTCAGACAGTAAAAGGCCAGACGGAATGACACTTGTGCCATGGAAATTGGGTAAATCTCTCTTGTGGGGTTTTACATGTGCCGACACATTCACCCAGTCCAATCTTCCCCTTTCATTAATGAGTGCTGGAGGTGCACCCGTGAATAGGAAATATGCTGAAAGAAGAAAATACAGCGATTTGTAGCACAAATTCTTCTTCGTACCTGTGGCCATTGAAACGAACGCTACCTGTGATAACGAGGGCTTCAATTTTATCAAAGAGATTGGCCAACGGAATGCTCGGGTTTCCGGCGATACGCGATCAACTGCTGTTATTCAGCGCAACATCATAACTCTAATGCATGGTAATGTCACATCCATTCTTGAGACATTACCACGTGGTAAAAAGCAGAATGAAATTTTTCTTTAATAAGTGACTTTGTATTTTATGATAATCAGGATATATTAGAATAATAGTTTAATAAATATTTAAACACATAAAATAGCTACATTTCTTTCAAATATTCATGTGATTTGACATTTTTACAACTGGAACAGAGGTGTACTGTACCATTGGCTTTTTAGGACGAGAGATTATCTATAATGAGGTGTATCTAATACACTACTGAACCACTACTCACACCCCACACATAACACTATCCTCCACCACAATAACACGCAGTTACCTACACATGGCAGATGCCGCCCACCCTCATCGGAGGGTCTGCCTTACAAGGGCTGCACTCAGCTAGAAATATACACATGAAATTATTACACTGAACCACTTTCTTCTACCCAAGTTCTTCTCATGAAAATCAGCTGTAATATGTCAGAATGAATATCTAACTATTTCATAATCATCATTCCTAGTTTAAAACCCTTTCCCACGGACTATCTTTGACTCTCTCTCTGGCGAAACCTTGAGTAATAATTTGCTTGTCAGGTATAGCTCTGGAGTACCTTCACTAAATAATTTATTCTGTAAAAACCACATAGGCCTAAGATATCGCTTTCAAATCTTGTAACAATGGAAAATACACTATAGTTATTCTAAAATGATACAATAAGATCACCTAATTACAAGCAGACCCCGCTGCCCTGTTCAGAATGATACACCAAGAAGCATCCAATATGGTGCATCATGTTAAACTGCTTGTTCTTGAAGTCAGTCTGAATTGCTGGACCTCATGGGGCTCTTATTTTCTTGGTAATGCAGAGAACGAAGGAATTCACCCTATATCTCCCAATTTATTTCATTTTTGGAATCCGTCAGATGAAGATATTTAGATAGCAAATCATACTTCTTCTCTGACATACAAGTTATAAACAATTTTTCACTGAATGGGATTAGAAGATAAATTGGCATTAGTTGGAATATTATGTAATTACGTAGAGACTCATAGTCCAAAACAGAATTAACTAAAGAATTAAAATTGATAATTTGTTTTGTACAAGTAGGCCTAATATTTTAAAAGGAGACGGTACCTGAATGAACATTTCCTGTCCTGTGCCCTATTTCGATTTCCCTCAGGTTCATATCCTGTCACAGCTGCTTCCCATATCATTTTTATTATCATACCTACAACTTCAAACTCACTACCATTGCATTTGTCAACTTATTGATATAATTTGTAACAAATATCCTCTGCACTCAACTGGTTATGAGCAGCCATGTTGCTGCATTGTGTTTACATTCAGTCAGCTGTCTGTTCTATCTAAGAAAACGTATAAAAGAACACTTTATTTTAGGATTCCGTGCTTGCCAGTTGTATCTAGGAAGCGCAGGGAATTCACTGGTTCCAAAATGTTATATGTTTAGCGGACAGATGGCAGAGGAATTCGCTTTGAAAGTCGAGTACGCTTTACTACACAACCCGCGGGAAAGAGTTAAACATACCAGTAATTTTTACATTTATTCAGAAAATCGTTCAAGAATATTGCAATATTTTGGAACCGCATCACGAGTCATATTGGTGGAAATTCAGGATAGAGGAAAATTGAGTCCGTTGATAAGTAGGCCTAAAATCTTATACTTTGCAGGGAAAAGAATACGCTTCAATATCAGCTCACCGCTGAATCTGTCTCTGGAGGTGAATGAACAACATGTACATAACCTCCTCTACGATAACCTAGGGGTACTGGGCTTGATAGGCATATATTCAGCCTTTTCATCCCCACACTCTTATCACTTAATTTGTTCAGAGAGGATGATTACCTAGTTGAAATTTCTCTTAAAACAAAAATCACTACCGCAACCACCGGACTTGCTCATATAGATTCAAGCAAATTCGCCCACCACTAATGGATATACACTTCAAGATCACTAATACCGAAATACAAGTTTATCCCCGGTTCCACTACCTTGTATTGTTATCAGTCCCGTATACAGCATTAGTTGAGGCTTGCAGCAGTATTTATAGGAAAACTATAATCAATGATAACGGTATCTAAGGCAAAATAGGGCATGCATTCGAATATATAATTTGAGGTTATACTGTAATACTTATTGTTATATTGAACTGAAATATACAATATAAACGACAAAAATAATTAAAAATCCAAAACATTTGTTTACACACTTATACCTTGTTAACCTGAAGAAAATATATCTCTTACGTAGCCTAAACAAGTCGTAAAAAGGTACCCAGTAACCAGTGCCCAATTAACCAATCCTATGTATGCCGAGTACTAGTACAGGGATGTGTTTGCTGTCTCACCCTCTGTCAGCACTCCGGTGTACAACTTCTTACTTACTATCCTAGTAAACTTCATCATGCACATGTGTGTGCCACAACATTGTCTCCAGTCTAAATAATAGTGACAGCCGAGAGAATGAGGAAATATCATTCGCAGCTTTGTTCGAAAAACGAGGGATTTAAGGTGAGCCAGGCCAAGTGATTCAGACAGTAGTGTGTAGGTCTCCTGAGCTACAGTTGAAGGGTTCATTCCTTCTTTAGTCTGCTGGAGGTCAAATCGTCCAGTCTAGTTTATTAGATTTTTATCCAAGGTAAAGAACTGAGGGAAGAAATTTTGGCACTCGGAGTATCTCCAAAAACAATAGAAGAAGATAAAAGTGCAAAAAATGTTATTATCGCATTGGTGGAATTAAAATATCCAAACACCAAGAAAGAGTTATGCTAGATTAACAAACGTTGGTGGACGTGTTTATACATCTGAAAAATGAAATGGATTCAAATTCCCCGCAAATCACATTAGCGTGGCGCTAGTAGCGGCCATATGACTTTGCACATCAGGTTTGCTTTAAATACAGGCTGTACTGTGCGAGAGCGTTAGTTACCTGTGAGATTGGACAGAGTGACTGTGAGTGGGTCAAGAATGCCTTTACGGCAACAAGGAGGCCAGTATGAACAGCTCACTGTGGTCGAAAGAGGTGGCATAATAGGGCTGCGTGAAGGTGGATTTTCCTTCTCCGTTATTGAAGAACGACTAGGCAGGAATGTCTCCATTGCGCATGCGTGCTGGCTGCGTTGGTCACAAGAAGGTACGCTCGCAAGAAGACCGTGCTCCGGACGTCACCTTGGAACCATCGAGAGGGAGGACCGCCGTTTATGGCGTATGGCTGTGGTGCAGCAGACTGCGTTTGCAGCAGCAATTCCAGCGGCAGTTGGCACCACAGTAACGTAGCCGTTCTGCGGTGTTCATTCCACTTACCCCAAACTAGTAGTCTTCAACACAAAGCCCGTCTCCTTGCTGCAAAGTGGCCCTATGAAACATTCAGTGGCAAGTTTTTATCCTAAAGTCCAAGATGTAAAGAGCGAGTGTTCATTTTATCCATTCTCACGAAACCACTCATGTTCTTTCCTCCTACATCTGACTACGTTTCCACAAGTGCACAATAATAGAAATAGAAATAATAGGAAACTATTAGAACGTTGTGCTACAGGCATAGAAACAGGATCAAGGGAGACAAGCTCTCCATGTCTTGATAAACAAGCTGAATAACCGATTACGTTAATGGAATAAAATCTCTTGCGGTTTGCAGAATGTCAAGCGAGGGCTCATTGGTGGTTGGAGTGGACGTCGGGTGTGTTTTCCGATTAAAGCTGGTTCTGTATCGGTGCCAGTGTTGATTAAAAGGAGGCCAGGCGAGCGGCTGCACTCCACCTGTCTGCGGCTTACACCGTGAGTTCTGGTCTGGGGAGAAATTACTGTCACGAGGAGCACTCTGGTGGTTATCCCACGAACCCTGACTGGAGCTGTATACATCCGTCCGTCTGGAGTTTCGACCCGTTGTGCTGGCGCTCATGAATTGCGTATCCCCCTGTGGGTGGGGGCAGTACAATAACACCCACGGTATCCCCTGCCGGTCGTAAGAGGGGACTAAAAGGGGCCCCGGGGGCTCTGAACTTTGGAGCGTGGGCTGGCGACCACGGGGCCCTCAGCTGAGTCTTGGCATTGCTTCCACTTACTTGTGCCAGGCTCCTCACTTTCATCTATCCTATCTGACCTCCTTTGGTAAACACTTGTTCTTTTCCGACCCCGACGCTATTAGGTTTGCGAGGGCTAGGGAGTCTTTCATTTTCACGCCCTTCGTGGCCCTTTTCTTCCTTTGGCCGATATCTTCATTTTTCTGATTAGTGTTATATAGAGGATGGTTGCCTAGTTGTACTTCCTCTTAAAACAATAATCACCACCACCACCATACCCGGGGGTGTTTTCCAACAGGATAATGCACGCCGACATGCTGCTGATGTTACCCAACGTGCTCTACAAGGTGCCGAGATGTTGCCTTGGCCACTGGATCCTCCCATCTGCCCCCAATCGAGCACGTATGGGACATCACTGGACGACAACTTCAGCGTCATCCACAACCGGCAATAACCGTCCCTGAATTGATCGACCAAGTGCAAAAGGCATGGGACTCCAACCCAAAAAGCTGACATCCATCACCTGTACAACAAAATGCATGCATATTTGCATGCCTGCATTCAAGTGTCAGGCGATTACACCAGTTACTAATGGACCAGCATGGCACATTTGCGATGGCTTTTCTCATGAGAATATTAACATATAGTCTTGTACTTACTTACTTACTTACTTACTTACTTACTTACTTACTTATCCGGCGCTACGGCCCTGTGTGAGCCTTGGCCTCTTCTACGATAGTCCGCCATCTACTTCGATCCTGTGCGGCTGGTCTCCATGGGCGGATGTTCATTGCCCTCAAGTCAGCTTCAACTTCATCACTCCATCTATTACGGGGCCTTCCTTGTCACCGTCTTTTGTCTACTCGGGATTTAACTACTTTTCTTGGCATTCGATCTTTCTCCATTCTTTCCATATGACCAAGCCATCGCAGTCTCTGTGCCTTAATAAATCTAACTATATCCTCCTGGTCTAATATGTTTTGTATTTCAGCATTCGTCCTTATCCTCCAACCATTCTGGTCTTGAATTGGGTCATATATTCGTCCAATAATCTTTCTTTCAAATATCTTTAATTTATTTGCGTCATCAACTAAAAGGTTCCAGGCTTCTTAGCCATATGTCACTACAGGTCTCATAAGGGTCTTATATATTTTGAATTTTGTAAGTTTAGACAATAGACGAGATTTAAATAATGTAAGATTAGCATAATAGGCCCTGTTTCCAGCTATTATTCTACGATGTATCTCCTCACTTATTCTATTATTATTGGTCAACATGGTTCCCAAATACTCAAAACTTCGTACATTCTCAAAATTATGGCCGTTTATTGCCAGATTATCTTGACTTCTTCTGCCCTCTATAACAGGCACATGCATATACTTAGATTTACTGTCATTCACCTCCAATCCCATCCGTTTTCCTGCTTCCTCCATTTCAAGAAACATTTTCTTCAAATATCTATCATTCCTGACCATTAACACTACATCATCTGCATTTGCACAAATTTGTTTAGATTTATATACAATATTTCCTGTATCCATTATTTTTCAAGGACTTGGTTAATTGCCAGATTAAACAAAGTAGCTGAGAGTGCATCACCTTGTCTGACTCCTGTATTAAGAGCAAACACATTTCCAATTCTTCCATCCACCATCACCTTTACCCTTACTTCTTCTAAAGTGATTCTGAACATCCTAATCAGTTTCTGTGGTATTCCTATTGTCTCCATGTATTCATATAGCTTATCCTTGTATATACTGTCAAATGCTTGTCTAAAATCTACAAACAACATATGTAGATCTATATTATGCTCATAGCATTTTTCCATCGTTTGACGTACCACGAATATTTGATCTACTGTGCTCCTATTTCGCCTGAAGGCACACTGTACTTCATCCAATCTTTCTTCAGCATATGGAGTCAGATTTTGTAATAGGATATTTGAAAATACTTTATAGATGATATTCAGTAGTGTGATTCCCCTATAATTAGTGCATTCATACTTATTTCCCTTCTTATATATTGGGAAAATTATTCCTGTATTCCACTCATCAGGTATCCGTTCTTCCTCCCAAATCTTAATAATCAGTTCATGTATCTCTCCTAGCATTTCTTTGCTACTATTTTTAATCAGTTCACTTGTTATTCCGTATTCTCCTGCTGCTTTATGGTTATTTAATTTTGCAATAGCATTTTCTACATCTTTCAATGTGGGGGCATTTATCCATTGTTCTGGTCCATTCTGCTCCATATGCCGTTCGCTTTCTTCCACATCTTCTCTTTCCTTGTTAAGGAGCTCTCGGAAATATTCGGTCCATCTTTCACTTATTTCCTCTTCATTCTGTAATAGCTTACCTTCTTTATTCTTACAGCCACTCAATCTTGGCTTATACCCTTTCCTGAAATAATTTATTTCATTATATAATTCCTTTGTCCTCTTCTGTAACCTTTGTGTCTCTATACTCTCTAGTTTATTCTTAATCATCTCTCTTTTCTTCTTCTTACAGATGTTATTAGCTTCACGTCTGCATTTCTCATAATTTTCCCTATTTGACCTTGTATCTCTCTGCAACATTTTTGCTCTTGCTGCATTCTTCTTTCCAATCGCTTCCTCACACTCCATATCGAACCAAGTATTTCTTTTCTTTTTGGCTATACCCAGTGTTTCTTGTGCCGCATTTTGTATGCACTTTTGAACTTTTGCCCACCTTTCCTCTATTCCAGAAACTTGTCCAATCGTCTGTAAAGTATTATTCATTTTTGACTGGAATTCTTGTTTTCCTTCTGGTTGTTGTAGTTTTTCCAAATTCCATTTCTTTCTTTCCGTAGGTTGTCTCCTCTGTCCTATTGCCAATTTTTGCCTCACTATTGCTTTTACTAAATAATGATCAGAATCACAATTTGGCCCTCTGCATGTCCTTGCGTCAATAATCGATGCTGCATGCCTCGTTGTCACTAATACATGATCTATTTGATTTACCACATTGTTTCCTGGCATCTTCCACGTTCCTTTATGTATTTTCTTATGATCAAAGCAGGTGCTTTTAATTATAAGATAACTCGTAGTTGCAAACTGTCCCAAGTAAAAACCATTCTCATTTGATTCTTCATGTAGTGTATATTTCCCGGCTATTGGTCTCATACACTCTTCCTTTCCCACTTTGGCATTAAAATCTCCTAAAATAATAGTCATGTCATATCTTGGTCCCACTTCAACGGTTTGTACTAACTCATCATAAAATTGTTCCTTCCTTTCCTCATCCGCATCTTCAATTGGTGCATGTGCTGATATAACAGTTATGTTCCTCAACTTCCCCTTAATCCGAAGCTTACATATTCTATCTGAGATCGGTTCAAATCCTATTACACTCTTCTTCAATTTCCCATGTACTATAAATCCCGTACAGAACTGTCCTGTTCTTTCTTCCGGCCCACTGTAATAGAGGTTATAATCTTTCTTTTCAATACATCCTTGCCCTTTCCATCTTATTTCCTGAATCGCTACTAAGTCGTATCCAAATCTTTTTGTTTCATTTACAATTTCTTGCATTTTCCCCGGTTTCAACATTGTTCTTACATTCCATGTCGCCATGTTTATACCCGCTTTCCTTACTCGTGTCCTTTTCCTAATCTTTTGTCGTCTTCGATTTCCATCCGGCTTTCTCGTAGAAGTCTTCTGAACAATGCTTTTTTTACAAGGTGAGGCCGTTAACCCCACGCTCAACCCTATCCACTGGCTGGGGACATTAATTTTGGAGCATCCTACTCCTAGACAGGTTGTCTTCACCATGACTAAGGAGTCCCGTCTACCCCGTCTTACGTCCTCAACTAATTAACCCCAGTGAGGATGGGTCGCCTCATCCGCCTTTTCCACCATTCCGAAGGTCTCCTTCTCTGCTGGATCCGCCGTTAAGGTCTTCACCCGTAACCCTGGGCAAGGGTTCCACGTTATACCCCGTGGGACTGGGTCCCCACCTGAACTTAGCCATCCTTTTACACTGGCCTACTGGAGTAGAGGATGCCCACCCCCGCAACGTGGATGCGCCAGGCAGGAGTTACTCAAGTGGAGAATAGGGAAGGTGGCCCTATCTCCCTTGAGTCGGGTTAGTGGTTGTGTATGGTACCACAACCAAAATTTAATATGTTACTTTGACAAATATATTGCCAACATGCTACATTCCTTACTTCTTTGTGTTTGTAATGTTTTCCGCCAGTGTATTATTATTATTATTATTATTATTATTATTATTATTATTATTATTATTATTATTATTATTATTATTGATACTAGATATACTTACTCTCAACATTCCCTAAAGCTATCCATTCCCACACAATTCTGAACAAAGTAATAATCATGCATTTCTTTATTATCAACCCACTTACTATGAAGAGGCAGGGGACGTTCATTTGTTTGCGGATTTCAACACAGTGTCAGCATATTATCCTCGGTGCTGCAGGGGAGACTGACATTAATGATCAAAAAGACCACATCGGTTGATCTGAGTGTGTAGCAAAGATGTTCGATAAGACTGAACGTGACAGATTTGATGGAGGAGTAAAATAGCCGAGCAGTAGCGCAAAACGGAGTCGGTTGGTTTGAGAGACCTGCCGTCGTGTGCTTGTCTGAAATATGAATGTTTTTAAACTCCACATTATTTGAAGTATGTCATTTCCCAAAGTCAACAAGGTGCACAATAATGGAAAATTATACAACGAGTAGAACGTAGTGCCTACAGGCATAGAAACAAGATCAAGGGAGACAAGGTCTCCACGTTTTGATAAATAAGCTGAATAACGGATTACGTTTACAGAATGAACTCTCTTGTTGTTTGCAGACTGTATTCAGTTTGAAACACACACACTATAACCTGCATCACACAACTTACTGTATTGGCGTATTTAGACAATCTTGTTATGTGTATTGTCTGTACTGTACTGTCTGTAAAGAAGTAAATCTCTCTTCATGAAGAACTTCATCGTTCAATAAGAAGGTATTACTCACTGTAGAGGTGCGTGCTGAAACAGGGCCGAAATTACAATTTGCAAATCAAAAATGTCTGAACGCTAGGGTAATTATTTTAAAAATAGATATATTCTCTGAATTCATCATGACTGTAGGAAAGCTCTTGTGAACAGCGATACTATCAGGCCTTCTTTTCTGAGCAGCCATTTATCCAAATATATAAATAACTGAAATTGCAACAATTAATGTTGGAAAGGGAATACTTTAACAACTAATAACAACAGATTCAAAACGAGACTTAAAATTCTAGCACACAAGGAAAAGATCACTCTGGGAATTGCTTTCCAGACAGCACTAATTGCATACTTATTTCTCAGCGTAAAAGCTGGCCACACCATAACTGCAAAGTGACCGTACGAAACATTCAGTGGCAGATTTTTATCCTAACATCCAAGATGAAAAGAACGAGTGTTCATTTTTTCCATTCTCACGAAACTGCTCATTTTATTTCCTCCAACATCTGACTACATTTCCTGTAGTTGTCAGCTTGAATGTTAAACACGGCACTGAAGTTTGAAACAAAATCCTATATGAGGGAAATTATGATTCGTATGTCCTGCCGGGTAATCAAATCTCCTCGCACAAGATTGCAGGAATAACGATTATATTTATAAGTAGAGTCGCCATCTGTTGGGATATGATCTGTTGTGTTTGCAAGTTTGGTGTCTAAACTCTGGGCTCTGGAGTAAACTACAATTTGTCCGTGTAAAATAATTTAATAATAATACCATTGGCTTTACGTCTCACTAACTACGTTTACGGTTTTCGGAGGTGCCGATTTGCCGGAATTCGCTCCCGCAGTACATTTTCGTGCCAGTAAATCTACCGACACGAGGCTGACGTATTTGAACTCCTTCAAATACCAAAGGGCTGACCCAGGATCGAAACTACCAAGTAGGGTCCAGAAGGCTAGCAACTTAACATTCTGAGCCATTAAGCCGGGCAAAATATTTAATAGTGTTGAAAGGAAAATACATACGTTTATTCATTTCCTCATTGCATTATTGGCTGTTATAGTGGGATGGAGTGATCTGTTTTGTTCCTACCTGAAATGTTTGAATTAAAACACTTATTGACTCGCAGTGATGGGTTGATAATCAACAACAACAACAACCCAAAGCTACCCCAAACTAAATAGTAAAGTTTAATACATACAAGGTAGATACCATGTCCCTTATGCGAGTATATCAGACAACATTCCTAATTATATAAAAAAACAGCCTATAAATAATATCATATCCAACGTAGGTGCGCCAGAATGAACCACGTAGGCGAATCAGCATCGGTGAGAATGGAGTCAAAACAGTATGTTCTTTCACTTGAATATTCCTCGCGTGGCAACACATACGTTGACTGTGAAAATTCATAACTTCACTGAAAAATATCGAAGGTTCAATTACTCGTCCTCTGTTAATCATCACTTGATAGCATGCCTGAACATTCCAGGTTAACTGAGACTTGGGTGTGTTTTTTTTTGGTAGTTGCTTTACGTCGCACCGACACATATAGGTTTTATGGCGACGATGGGACAAGGAAGGGCTAGGAGTGGGAAGGAAGCGGCCGTGGCCTTAATTAAGGTACAGCCCCAGCATTTGCCTGGTGTGAAAATGGGAAACCACGGAAAACCATCTTCTGGGCTGCCGACAGTGGGGTTCGAACCTACTATCTTCCGAATACTGGACACTGGCCGCACTTAAGCGACTGCAGCTATCGAGCTCGGTAGACTTGGGTGTTCTATGATGAGTATAGTGAACTCGGGAGTGTCCTCCAGAAGATTTCCAAGCAGGAGAAATATCTCTATAAAGTACACTTATATTCAATTCTTACGGACCACATTGCACAACACTTCAAAAATTTGTCATCTCCGGTGCCGTGTTATTTTTTCACTACTTTCTCAATTATGTTAATTATAACACCAATGTTTCCAGTCGCGTTATAGGTTATGGCAAAATTCCATAATCGATCCTTGTCGTACAAATTTTCTGAACTCATGGGTTGTACCTTTGTAAAGGCAACTGAATATTCAGAAGGTAATGAATAAATAGCTTGCGTGATTTTTCTGTAATGCTCTATGTAATACAAGTCAGATTCAACTAAAATGCCTCAATGCCACAGGCTGAGCAGGATGAGGAATACGATGCGCAATTTTCCTACATTTGTATATTTTTGTTTCATCTCTCATGTCATCTTTAAATTTGGCCATCATATTTCCACAACAAACACGTATATATTTCCATGCGTTATTGATACGCCTGGGATTGAACTCAGGTATTGTACAATTGTAATTGCAGCTGAATCTCCAGCATTCAACGAACAACTTGTGATATTTAACTGATATGTTCTGCTTATTACAACTTAGCTTTAAAGAAACTGCCTCATCTTGTAACTGTACGATGCGGTGGTATATTGCATCGTTGTATCAGAGCACCACGCCACGCGGACAATTCAATATGGATGCCTGTCGGGATATTTGATGTTTTGCTGTTGGCCATGTTTTACTGTGAAGTGCAGTAGTGTAAATTGGATGGTTCTGCGGCCTCCTCCCGCGGGATATTTGAATTCTGGCGGGAAATTTGAATTTTTGGCGAAAATTTGAATTTTGGCGGGAGATTTGAATTTGTAAACAAAGCCACGTGCTTTTTGACAGCTGTCATCGACAACAACGCATCGCTAACCTCACTGCTGCCGTCTTGACAGGCCTAAACCTCAGTAGTGCCAACTTAACCTAACTAGCGCGAGGTAAACATAGCCACGTGTTTTTCGACAGCCACGTGCTTTTTGACAGACAACAACGCATCGCTAACCTCAGTACTGCCATCTTGACGGGCCTAAACCTCAGTAGTGCCAACTTAACCTAACTAGTGCGAGGTAAACAAAGCCACGTGTTTTTTGACAGCTGTCATCCGCCATCTTGTTCGACTCGTTGGCTGAACGGTCAGCGTACTGGCCTTCGGTTCTGAGGGTCCCGGGTTCGATTCCCGGCCGGGTCGGGGAGTTTAACTTTCCTTGGTTAATTCCAGTGGCCCGGGGGCTGGGTGTTTGTGCTGTCCCCAACATCCCTGCAACTCACACACCATACATAACACTATCCCCCACCACAATAACACGCAGTTCCCTACACATGGCAGATGCCGCCCACCCTCATCGGAGGGTCTGCCTTACAAGGGCTGCACTCGGCTAGTAATAGCCACACGAAATTATTATTTATCCGCCATCTTTCATCTATAGAGCACAGTGCTGCCCTCTTTAGCTACTTACCTTTGAAATGTTGTGGCGGATAATTTGAAAAATGCTTTTTGACAGCAGCCATCTTTGAGCACCGTGCTGCCCGAGATAAACAAATCCACGTGCTTTTTTGACAGCTGTCATCCGCCATCTTTAATCTATAAAGCACAGTGCTGCCCTCTTTAGCTACTTACCTTTGAAATGTGGTGGCGGATAATTTGAAAATGCTTTTTGACAGCAGCCATCTTTGAGCACAGTGCTGCCCTCTTTGTGGTGGGGGGGAAATTCCACGTGCTCTTGTTTGGAAACAAACTCACGTGCTTTTTTCTGACAGCTATCATCCGCCATCTTGCATCACAAACCTCAGTGCTGCACTCTTTAGCTAGATGGCTTTGAAATGTGGTGGCGGCAATTTGAAAAATTCTATGTGCTCTTGTTTGGAAACAAAGCCACGTGCTTTTTGACAGCTGTCATCCACCATCTTTAATCAATAGAGCACTGTGCTGCTATCATGCGGGAAATTTCGTCAGCTGTCATCCGCCATCTTTAATCCACAGAACACCGTGCTGCCCTCTTTATGACATGTAGTAGCGGGCAATTTGAAAAGTTCTGTTAGCTGTCATCCGCCATCTTTAAACTACAGAGCACTGTGCTGCCCTCTTTATCGTAGTAGATGTAAAATTCGTCACCTGTCATCGGCAGTGCTGCCATCTTGGCGGGTCTTAACCTCACTACCGCCAGATAAACAAATCCACGTGCAGCTGTCATCCGCCATCTTTAATCCATAGAGCACAGTGCTGCCCTCTTTAGCTACTTACCTTTGTAATGTGGTGGCGGCAAATTGAAAAATTCCACGTGCTCTTGTTTAGTAAACAAACTCACGCGCTTTTTTGTCAGCTGTCATCCGCCATCTTACATCGCTAACCTCAGTGCTACACTCTTTAGGTACATACCTTTGAAATATGGTGGCGGATAATTTAAAAAGAAAAATTCTACAGCAGCCATCTCTCGGCGCTAATTGCACAAGATGGTGGCTATACATGACTCTTGAAATGTGCTTATGCAAGATGGCCGCTATACATAGGTTCTTATGAGATTCCCTTGGGATGCTTGCGCAAGATGGCAGACGCAAGATGGCGGCTATACACGACTCCTTATGAGACGCCTTAAGGGTGCTTGCGCAAGATGGCTGCTGCTCTTATGAAGAAAGCTAGCTTAGAGACTAACGCGTCGTGCTAGTTCGATTCATTAAATTTGGGGCTTAAATGCAAAATGTTAAATATCTCGAAAGCGGTGCATCGTAGAGCAAAACGGACAAAAAATTTTCTGCACAGTACCTCGGTTCGCAGTCCGAGGAACAAGAAAAACATAGTCTAATGATGAGATCAACGGTTCGGTTCCTCCTTAGGCCCTTTGGCATTCGCTCTGTTTTAGCTTGTATTGAAGCAAGACTTCGTAACATGATCAGGTTTAGCTATGGTAGAGAGTATAACGTGCCGTGCAGGTTCGATTCATTAAATTTAGGGCTTATATGCAAAATGTTAAATATCTCGAAAACGGTGCATCGTAGAGCAAAACCTGATACCTAGGTTTGCAGTATCAGGAACAAGAAAAAACATAGTCTAATGTTGAGATCGACGGTTCGATCCCTACTAAGGCCCTTTGGCAAGAGTGCTTGCACAAGATGGCTGCTGCTCTTATGAGACGCCCTAGGGGTGCTTGCGCAAGGTAGCAGCGACAAGACGGTGACTATACACAGCTCCTTATGATACGGCCTAGAGGTGCTCACACAAGATGGTGGCTGCTCTGATGAAGAAAGCTAGCTTTGCATCGTGCAGGTATCTTTACAGCACTAAACCTCATACATTTGAAATGTGGTGGCGGGTAATTTGAAAAATTGTACGTGCTTTTTCTTAACAGCAGCTATCTTTAAACAATAGCGGCTATACATAAGCTGTTAAGGCCTCCTCTTATGTCAAGGCATAGCTCTATCGAACAAGTTTAAACCTGCATCGGGATAGCTAGAGTAAGCACGTGCTGCAGTGATGACGTCATTATGCATGTTTAGATTTGCAAATCACTAAAGAAACATAACAAGACTAGAATCGAACACTGCACTCTATGCCGTTAACTTTATCATGTGATCGGCACATTGATTGAAGTGTTTAGAACGCTAAATAAGTAGAACCGAACACTGTACTCGATACAACATGTGTTTAGAACATGTCAGGGGATACCTTTGTTCTAGGAAGATTAGTTTACCGCACATTCCTTGTAGGGCTAATGGGCAAAAGGGCTAATGGGCAAAAGGGCGAAAGGGCTAATGGGCTAAAGGGCTAAAGGGCTAAAGGGCTAGGGTGCCTCTCCTCTCTTTATCCGGGCTTGAGACCGGCTCTACAACTAGAGGCGGAGTTAACACCCTAAGGAAGGAAGAATGTTGGGAAATAATCTATACGAATATATAGCTACTCGATCGACTATATACTACAGATGGATGACTTAGGTGAGGGTAAGCGCTTACTTAATAATACCTACACGACGTAATTCATGCTCTATTTCAAAAATATCTTCTTTATACTGTGTGTAACCAGCATCATGATAGGCTCTTAGCAGTTGTAAACGTTTTACGAGTACGTTGGGGTCTTTACAGTACCTTATATCTACATAGGGTAACAGAGGCATGTTGTGAACTTGGAGTCTATATGCAGACAGTTGATGTGTAGGGGCTTGTTTTGATGTAATACGTGCTTCAGCAGTAGCGTTTCTAGGTACAAAATTAACTTGTTTCGATAGCGATGAATCGTTGAAATTTCCTTCTTCTTTACCTTGCATCTCTTCTTGAGATGTTTGCAATGCGACAGAACGTGTAGTAGGCTTAGGAAATGATGTAAAATCATCAAGCTGTAATGGCAATGAAACATTAAGATTTTCTTCTTCTTCTGCTTCTACTTTCCCTTTACTACTGTTTTGATCAACATCATTATCCTTATTATCATAATCATGATCTTGCCTCTCTTTATCTTGAAGTTTGTGCTTAGTAACAGAACTCGCAGCAGGTCTAGACAACAAGGGAGAATTAAAAATCTCTCGCAGAGGTGTACTTTTTAAACATAAATCAGTGTTCCCTTGAATATGGTTGAGCTCTTTGTATTTTGTTCCCGATGAAGCTACATTACACGCGGCTTCATGACGTTGAGCGTTGTATGCGTTCTTGAACTCTCTTCTACAATGTTTGCATTGAAAAATTGTCCTACATGATATCTCATGACGTCTCCTGCGATAGCTTCGGGAAAATGCTTTTCCACACTTTTCGCAAATATACCTAGAAGTGGGTTTTTCCATGACGGACTTTTATCTTCTACTAAGAGATTCTTCTTTAAATCTACTTGACATTTGTTACTCTCTACTTCGATGATGCGAACAGCTTAGCGATTAACAGTAAACTAACACAAAAGCGAATAACCATGGTAGCAACAGTAAGGTTTAAGCCCATCAAGATGGCAAGAGTGAGGTTAGCGACGTTCTGTTGTTGCATTTTAAATTCCGCGCTATAACATGCATAAGGTGGCAGCCTTGAGGTTTACCGCCGTAAAGATGGCAGCAGTGAGGTTAGCGACGCTCTATTGTCCTTCAATGTGAGGTTAGGGTTCGTCAAGAAGACAGCTGTCAAAAAAAGCACGTGGCTATGTTTACTAAACAAGAGCACGTGGTCGTGACGTCACGGTCACGTAATCAATCCTTAGCTCTACGTCGTTAAGAGCAGCATTAGGATTAGCTATGTTTAAATATCTTGGGAACAGAGCAGCAGTATGAATAGCCATATTTCAAAGCGTGTACACATCACCTATCGATTTTACACGCATCAACCCTCGTACTAAACTTCTTCCGCTAGATTGTGCTGCTATCTTAGCATAGCCTATACGCATGAGCTTAAAGTACAAAGAATAGCCATGTTTCAAAGCGTGTACACATTACTTATCGACTTTGCATGCAACAAATATTGTACTAAACTTCTTCCGCTGGGTTGTGCTGCTATCTTAGCATAACCTATACCCATAAAATTAAAGTACAATGAATAGCCATGTTTCAAAGCGTGTACACATTACCTATCGATTTTGCATGCATCGACTCTCGTACTAAACTTCTTCCGCTAGATTGTGCTGCTATCTTAGCATAACCTATACGCATGACCTTAAGGTACAAAGAATAGCTATGTTTCAAAGCGTGTACACATTACCTATCGACTCTGCATGCAACAAATATCGTACTAAACTTCTTCCGCTAGGTTGTGCTGGTATCTTAGCATAACTTATACACATGAACTTAAAGTACAAAGAATAGCCATGTTTCGAAGCGTGTACACATTACTTATTGGTTTTACATAAATCGAATCTCGTACTGAACTTCTTCCGCTAGATTGTGCTGGTATCTTAGCATAACTTATACACATGAACTTAAAAGTACAAAGAATAGCCATGTTTCAAAGCGTGTACACATTACCTATCGATTTTGCGTGCATTGACTATCGTACTAAACTCCTTCCGCTAGATTGTGCTGCTATCTTAGCATAACCTATACGCATGACCTTAAAGTAAAAAGAATAGCCATGTTTCAAAGTGTGTACACATTACTTATTGATTTTGCATGCATCAAATATCATACTAAATTTCTTCCGCTAGATTGTGCTGCTATCTTAGCATAACCTATACCCATGAACTTAAAGTACAATGAATAGTCATGTTTCAAAGCGTGTACGCATCAACTATCGATTTTGCATGTATCGACTCTCGTACAAAACTTCTTCAGGTAGATTGTGCTGCTATCTTAGCATAACTAAGACGCATGAACTTAAAGTACAAAGAATAGCTATGTTTCAAAGCGTGTACACATCACCTATCGATTTTGCATTCATCGACACTCGTACTAAACTTCTTACGCTAGACTGTGCTGCTATCTTAGCCTAACCTATACGCATGAACTTAAAGTACGAAGAATAACCATGTTTTAAAGCGTGTACACGTCACCTATCGATTTTGCATGCATCAAATATCGTACTAAACTTCTTGCGCTAGATTGTGCTGCTATCTTAGCATAACCTGTACGCATGAACTTAAAGTACAAAGAATAGCCTTGTTTCAAAGCGTGTACACATTACCTAATGATTTTGCATGAAACGACTATCATACTAAACTTTTTCCACTAGATTGTGCTAAAATCGTGTAAGTGTGCTGCTATCTTAGCATAACCTATCGATTTTACATGCATCGACTATCGTACTAGACTTCTTCCGCTAGAGCATGTAGCAATCGCTTTTGTGTATCCCTAACCCATGTGCACGAACTTAAAGCACAAAGAAGAGCAATGTATATAAATCTTGTAAACAAAGCAGCAGCATTAAGTATAGCCATGTTTAAATGCGTGTACACATCATGTATCCATGATGCACGCAGTACTAAACTTATTCCATTAGAATGTACAAAGTTCGCATGTGTTTTTGCTGCTATCTTAGCTTAGCCTATGTGCATGAACTTAAAGCATAAAGAATAGTTATGTGTAAAAAATCTTGTGAACATAGCAGAATGTTTACTACGTAGGTGTAGACATTGAACTTTGCATGCTAAGGCAGCATACTACGTGACCGTGATGTCACGACCACGTGCTCTTGTTTGGTAAACATAGCCACGTGCTTTTTTTGACAGCTGTCTTCTTGACGAACCCTAACCTCACATTGAAGGACAATAGAGCGTCGCTAACCTCACTGCTGCCATCTTTACGGCGGTAAACCTCAAGGCTGCCACCTTATGCATGTTATAGCGCGGAATTTAAAATCCAACAACAGAACGTCGCTAACCTCACTCTTGCCATCTTGATGGGCTTAAACCTTACTGTTGCTACCTTGGTTATACGCTTTTGTGTTAGTTTACTGTTAATCGCTAAGCTGTTCGCATCATCGAAGTAGAGAGTAACAAATGTCAAGTAGATTTAAAGAAGAATCTGTTAGTAGAAGATAAAAGTCCGTCATGGAAAAACCCAATTCTAGGTATATTTGCGAAGAGTGTGGAAAAGCATTTTCCCGAAGCTATCACAGGAGACGTCATGAGATATCATGTAGGACAATTTTTCAATGCAAACATTGTAGAAGAGAGTTCAAGAACGCATACAACGCTCAACGTCATGAAGCCGCGTGTAATGTAGCTTCATCGGGAACAAAATACAAAGAGCTCAACCATATTCAAGGGAACACTGATTTATGTTTAAAAAGTACACCTCTGCGAGAGATTTTTAATTCTCCCTTGTTGTCTAGACCTGCTGCGAGTTCTGTTACTAAACACAAACTTCAAGATAAAGAGAGGCAAGATCATGATTATGATAATAATGATAATGATGTTGATCAAAACAGTAGTAAAGGGAAAGTAGAAGCAGAAGAAGAAGAAAATCTTAATGTTTCATTGCCATTACAGCTTGATGATTTTACATCATTTCCTAAGCCTACTACACGTTCTGTCGCATTGCAAACATCTCAAGAAGAGATGCAAGGTAAAGAAGAAGGAAATTTCAACGATTCATCGCTATCGAAACAAGTTAAGTTTGTACCTAGAAACGCTACTGCTGAAGCACGTATTACATCAAAACAAGTCCCTACACATCAACTGTCTGCATATAGACTCCAAGTTCACAACAAGCCTCTGTTACCCTATGTAGATATAAGGTACTGTAAAGACCCCAACGTACTCGTAAAACGTTTACAACTGCTAAGAGCCTATCATGATGCTGGTTACACACAGTATAAAGAAGATATTTTTGAAATAGAGCATGAATTACGTCGTGTAGGTATTATTAAGTAAGCGCTTACCCTCACCTAAGTCATCCATCTGTAGTATATAGTCGATCGAGTAGCTATATTCGTATAGATTATTTCCCAACATTCTTCCTTCCTTAGGGTGTTAACTCCGCCTCTAGTTGTAGAGCCGGTCTCAAGCTCGGATAAAGAGAGGAGAGGCACCCTAGCCCTTTAGCCCTTTATCCCTTTAGCCCATTAGCCCTTTAGCCCTTTTGCCCATTAGCCCTTTTGTCCATTAGCCCTACAAGGAATGTGCGGTAAGCTAATCTTCCTAGAACAAAGGTATCCCCTGACATGTTCTAAACACATGTTGTATCGAGTACAGTGTTCGGTTCTACTTATTTAGCGTTCTAAACACTTCAATCAATGTTCCGATCACATGATAAAGTTAACGGCATAGAGTGCAGTGTTCGATTCTAGTCTTGTTTATGTTTCTTTAGTGATTTGCAAATCTAAACATGCATAATGACGTCATCACTGCAGCACGTGCTTACTCTAGCTATCCCGATGCAGGTTTAAACTTGTTCGATAGAGCTATGCCTTGACATAAGAGGAGGCCTTAACAGCTTATGTATAGCCGCTATTGTTTAAAGATAGCTGCTGTTAAGAAAAAGCACGTACAATTTTTCAAATTACCCGCCACCACATTTCAAAGGTATGAGGTTTAGTGCTGTAAAGATACCTGCACGATGCAAAGCTAGCTTTCTTCATCAGAGCAGCCACCATCTTGTGTGAGCACCTCTAGGCCGTATCATAAGGAGCTGTGTATAGTCACCGTCTTGTCGCTGCTACCTTGCGCAAGCACCCCTAGGGCGTCTCATAAGAGCAGCAGCCATCTTGTGCAAGCACTCTTAAGCTGTCACATAAGAAGCTATGTATAACCGCCATCTTGTAGAATTAGATAGCTGCAAATGCCAAAGGGCCTTAGTAGGGATCGAACCGTTGATCTCAACATTAGACTATGTTTTTCTTCTTGTTCCTGATACTGCAAACCTAGGTGTCAGGTTTTGCTCTACGATGCACCGTTTTCGAGATATTTAACATTTTGCATTTAAGCCCCAAATTTAATGAATCGAACCTGCACGGCACGTTATACTCTCTACCATAGCTAAACCTGATCATGTTACGAAGTCTTGCTTCAATACAAGCTAAAACAGAGCGAATGCCAAAGGGCCCAAGTAGGAACCGAACCGTTGATCTCATCATTAGACTATGTTTTTCTTGTTCCTCGGACTGCGAACCGAGGTACTGGGCAGAAAATTTTTTGTCCGTTTTGCTCTACGATGCACCGCTTTCGAGATATTTAACATTTTGCATTTAAGCCCCAAATTTAATGAATCGAACTAGCACGACGCGTTAGTCTCTAAGCTAGCTTTCTTCATAAGAGCAGCAGCCATCTTGCGCAAGCACTCTTAAGGAGTCTCATAAGGAGTCGTGTATAGCCGCCATCTTGCGTCCGCCATCTTGCGCAAGCATCCTTAGGGCGTCTCTAACCATCTTGTGCAAGGACCCTTAAGCCGCCTCATAAGAGCAACCGCCATCTTGCGCAAGCATCCCTAGGGCATCTCATAAGGAGCCATGTATAACCGCCATCTTGCGCAAGCATCCCAAGGGCGTCTCATAAGAACCTATGTATAGCGGCCATCTTGCATAAGCACATTTCAAGAGTCATGTATAGCCACCATCTTGTGCAATTAGCGCCGAGAGATGGCTGCTGTAGAATTTTTCTTTTTAAATTATCCGCCACCATATTTCAAAGGTATGTACCTAAAGAGTGTAGCACTGAGGTTTGCGATGTAGGATGGCGGATTACAGCTGACAAAAAAGCGCGTGAGTTTGTTTACTAAACAAGAGCACGTGGAATTTTTCAATTTGCCGCCACCACATTTCAAATGTAAGTAGCTAAAGAGAGCAGCACTGTGCTCAAAGATGGCGGATGACAGCTGCACGTGGAAGGTAAGTAGCTAAAGAGGGCAGCACTGTGCTCTATGGATTAAAGATTGCGGATGACAGCTGCACGTGGATTTGTTTATCTGGCGGTAGTGAGGTTAAGACCCGCCAAGATGGCAGCACTGCCGATGACAGGTGACGAATTTTACATCTACTACGATAAAGAGGGCAGCACAGTGCTCTGTAGTTTAAAGATGGCGGATGACAGCTAACAGAACTTTTCAAATTGCCCGCTACTACATGTCATAAAGAGGGCAGCACGGTGTTCTGTGGATTAAAGATGGCGGATGACAGCTGACGAAATTTCCCGCATGATAGCAGCACAGTGCTCTATTGATTAAAGATGGTGGATGACAGCTGTCAAAAAGCACGTGGCTTTGTTTCCAAACAAGAGCACAGAAATTTTCAAAAAGCCGCCACCACATTTCAAAGGCATCTAGCTAAAGAGTGCAGCACTGAGGTTTGTGATGCAAGATGGCGGATGATAGCTGTCAGAAAAAAGCACGTGAGTTTGTTTCCAAACAAGAGCACATGGAATTTCCCCCCCAACACAAAGAGGGCAGCACTGTGCTCAAAGATGGCTGCTGTCAAAAAGCATTTTTCAAATTATCCGCCACCACATTTCAAAGGTAAGTAGCTAAAGAGGGCAGCACTGTGCTTTATAGATTAAAGATGGCGGATGACAGCTGTCAAAAAAGCACGTGGATTTGTTTATCTCGGGCAGCACGGTGCTCAAAGATGGCTGCTGTCAAAAAGCATTTTTCAAATTATCCGCCACCACATTTCAAAGGTATGTAGCTAAAGAGGGCAGCACTGTGCTCTATAGATTAAAGATGGCGGATGACAGCTGTCAAAAAACACGTGGCTTTGTTTACCTCGCGCTAGTTAGGTTAAGTTGGTAGCACTAAGGTTTAGACCCGTCAAGATGGCAGCACTGCGGATGACAGGTGACGAATTTGCAGCTACTGCGATAAAGAGGGCAGCACAGTGCTCTGTGGTTTAAAGATGGCGGATGACAGCTGTCAAAAAAGCACGTGGCTGTCAAAAAGCACGTGGCTTTGTTTACCACACGCTAGTTAGGTTAAGTTGGCACTACTGAGGTTTAGGCCCGTCAAGATGGCAGTACTGAGGTTAGCGATGCGTTGTTGTCTGTCAAAAAGCACGTGGCTGTCAAAAAACACGTGGCTTTGTTTACCTCGCACTAGTTAGGTTAAGTTGGCACTACTGAGGTTTAGGCCTGTCAAGATGGCAGTACTGAGGTTAGCGATGCGTTGTTGTCTGCCAAAAAGCACGTGGCTGTCAAAAACTCGTGGCTTTGTTTACCTCGCACTAGTTAGGTTAAGTTGGCACTACTGAGGTTTAGGCCCGTCAAGATGGCAGCAGTGAGGTTAGCGATGCGTTGCTGTCGATGACAGCTGTCAAAAAGCACGTGGCTTTGTTTACAAATTCAAATCTCCCGCCAAAATTCAAATTTCCCGCAAAAAATTCAAATTTCCCGCCAGAATTCAAATTTCCCGCCGGAGGAGGCCGCAGAACCATCCAATTTACACTACTAAGTGCAATTGTAACATTAAAAAAAGAAGTGAAGATCGATCAGTGCTTGTAAAAAATTCTAGTATTCGCGAGTCTAGGTATGGATTGAGATACCTAATTATTACACGACATATGATACGAAATGTTCAAACATTAACATCTGGCGACCGTGACAGGACAGTTCTGGACGTGTAACAATCCTATGAAGGTAATATAAGAGAAAACTTGCTTCGCGGTACACCTTTCGATTTCGACCGACGTAAAAACATGGCTGCTTTAAATGTATTATTGAAAGAAAGAACATAGTTACGTCGTTTATTACCAAGAACGCTTAACATATTCCACAACAAGATTCCTGAGGAAAATGTGACGCAGGAAGATGTTTTCACCAGTTTTAAGGTACTTGAAGATAAGGCCGATCGACTGTTTACACTTGATGTGAGAATCCATGAAGCTTGGCATACCAATGAAGGCACGGACGAAGATGTAGCTGTGGAATATGAAGAAGTCGAATCATATCGAGATAAGTGGACAACAGTGAAATGTACATACGAGAAATTCAATGAATGTCAAATAACGTGTGATGCTTCTTCCACTCGAGTGGTTAGTAAATTGCCGAAGTTATCGCTTGTCAAGTTCTCGGGAGATATTTAACAGTGGCTATCATTTTGGGCACAGTTGAAACGAATACACGAAAGTAGTGAGCTGGATGATGCAGAAAAGATTCTCTATCTAAGAGAATCTATGACTCCTGGGACAAGGGCTTATGAACTTTTGAATGGTTTTCCACCTATTCCTCAAATTTATAGTAAAGCTGTTCAGTTGTTAAAAACATGTTATGGTCGAAAGGATTTATTAATAGAGCTTTATGTAAGAGACATTATAAATCTAGTGACTGAAAAACCTTCCCTGTCAGTGTTGTATGATCGAATTGAGGTTAATGTTAGGTCGGTAGAGTCAATGGGTCTAACTACTGACAACTATGCTGCATTATTATTTCCTCTCGTGGAGTCTTGCTTGACTGATGAATTAATCCGTGTGAGGAAGAGGAGAGGAGATAATATACAAGAAGCTGGGTCACAAGAAAAGCTCAAAAGACTGTTAGAATTTCTGAAATCTGAAGTAGAAAATGAAGAATACTTACAGCTAACTAGGAAGATCAGTGATATTAGTCTGGGTAAAGCTCAAACATCAAAACCTTTGAGAAAACCTGATGTGCCAACTGCTCAAGGTTTAGGGGTAGGTAATGCATGTGCTTTCTGTAAAGTAGAGACTCATGCTTCATCGCAATGCCAGCAGGTAAAAAATATGACTCTCGAAGAAAAGAGAGCTAGACTCTCACAGAATGGTGCATGCTTCAAGTGCTTCAAGGTTGGGCATGTTGCAAGAAAATGCTACGCTCGCCTCTCCTGCAATGTGTGTAAGCGGCAACATTATCCGGTCATGTGTGATCTTTTAAAAAGGAAAATTGAGAAAGAGTCACAGGCTTCACCTCAGTCTAGGTCAGAAACTAATTTCTGCATTAATTCCTCGTGTGTCTATCTTCAAACTGTCTTAGTTAAAATAGTGAATGGATATAATCAGGAACTTGTGCGTGTCCTTCTGGACTCTTCTTCGCAGCGTTCTTACGTGAAAGAAGAACTGGCAGAGAGATTAGGTCTTCAGGAGATTAGAAAGGTGACTATGAGCCATGCTGTGTTTGGTGGTATTACTGGGTCTCCTGTAGAACATCGTGTATTTGAATTTGTTCTTCAGAATCTTGATAATTCCAATCAGTTGAGACTGACTGCTCTTAGCCAGCCTGTTATTTGCATCATGTTCCTCGCCTTACAGCAGAACACGTGATGCAACAGGGACTGTCACACCTAGATGTGGGGAGAGATAAAGAAATAGAGATCCTTATCGGAGCAGATTTCCTAGGGTCAATTCTCTTGAATGAGCGTAGAATAGTGGGAGATTTGACGGCAATGTTGACTACATTAAGGTGGACGGTATTCGGCAGAAATCAGCGCTCAGGTTGCGATGAGAGGGAAGTGACACCTATTCTGCCGAATATAGAGAAAGTGAGTGACCTGTGGGAACTGGACGTTTTGGGGATAGAAGATCCTATCTCTGAAAAGAAAAAATGTCAACTGGAAGAAGAAGCAAGACTAGATTTCCTGGAGACCGTACAGATAAAAGAAGATGGTAGGTACGAAGTTTGACTTCCATGGCTGAAAGACCATCTTCCCTTAGGTCCATCATACGAGACAGCAGAAAAGCGGCTACAAATTACAAAGAGAGAGCTTGACATCAATGGGCTCTTAGAAGAATATGATAAAGTTTTTTAAGGCTAGCTTGATGAAGGGATAATAAAAGAAATTCTGTGCGATCAGGCTGGAATCTGTGGGCGTTATCCTCCTCATAGACCTGTCATCAAGAATTCTGCAACAAAACCAGTGAAGCCAGTCTTTAATGCTTCCGCGAGAACAGGTAACAATCCTTCCCTCAACGATTGTCTAGAAAAGGGTCCCAATCTCATCAAACGAATTCCTTCTCTCCTCCTACAGTTCCGAAAGAAGTCAGTTGGGGTTATTGCTGATATCCGTAAGGCGTTTCTGCAAATTTCAATAGCACCAGAAGACAGAGATTTTTTGAGATTCCTGTGGGGCAAGGAAGAAGTGACAACCTATAGGCACAATCGAGTAGTTTTTGGAGTGACATCGAGCCCCTTTTTACTGGCAGCGGTGATTGACCACCTTCTAGACCAAGCCTTGCTAGATGCTCGGGATGAAAATAAAGTGACTGTTGGTATTATTAGATAGTTTAAGGACAGTTTTTATGTTGATAATTGTGTGAAAAGTGTGTAAAATGAGGAGGAGCTGGAACTATTTGTCAGTACTGCTGAAGAGGTTTTTTCCCGACACAAGTTTGAGCTCCGAGGTTGGGAGAGCACTGATCCTTTGCTTGAAGATGATTGTAAGTTGTCAGCCAATCTTGGAATAATGTGGAATCGCAAGGAGGATGTGCTTCATTTGAATTGTGAGCCTCTGGAAAATATTTCACAAGAGAAGATAACCAAAAGGTTAGTGCTGTCTACTGTACATTGGATTTATGATCCAATAGGATTTTCGGTACCCATTATGCTGCTGCCGAAGCTTTTACTGCAGGAAATAAATGAGGTCTCTTGGGATACGGAAATACCTTTGTAAATGAAAACCACCTGGAGGTAGACCGTACTAGATGTGGAAGAGTGGTGAAGCGACCTGCACGGTATCTGTAATGAATGACTGATTGTTGCAATTTTGTTGAATGACTGAAGATTGCAAGGTGGGAGAATGTCGGGATATTTGATGTTTTGCTGTTGGCCATGTTTTATTGTGAAGTGTAATTGTAACCTTATAAAAAAGAAGAAGTGAATATCGACCAGTCCTTGTAAAAAATGGTAGTATTCACGAGTCTAAGTATTGCATTATATGGATTGAGATACCTAAGTATTACACGACATATGATATGAAATGTTCAAACAGTAACAGATGCCCTTACTAATAAGCAACATCAACATTGGATGGAAGCAATGAGCAAATTTCGTTATTCACCAAGAGAATATAACGTCAGATTTACAGAAGTTTAATGAATTTATTGAACCCTACCAGACAACGATCCCAGGACTTAATATGAGTGCTTTTATCGCACCGATTACGTTTATCAGTCCGTGAACCAGTAGCCCACAATGAGGGAAGGCTCTGTTTTTCAAGCGAGGTAGACAAAGAGCAGGGCACGCCAAGCCCCACCTGTGTGAGAAAGAAATGCCCAAGCGGGACATTCACAGAAATTTAATAGCCCAAACTTGTTCAATTTGTTCGGGGAAATACAATTGCCAATTGTGAGATTCTTCAACGTTCGAAAACCCAACGAACAATTTTTCTAACCAGCAAGGGTACCCGATATGGGCGAAAAAAAAGGCAAAACAGCCAAGATATAATTACGCTGGCTGAGAATGAAAGAGTTACAACTAAAAAAATTCGTTTTTGAGATTTTTATGAAATGTTTACCATATGCCGACCTCTACAACCTCCAAAATTGTAGGAACACAACAGCTAATGCATTCATTAAGCACTTCAAACAGTTTTCATTGTTCTGGAATTCATCGCATTTCTTAATTCAAAAGGCTAGCCTAATGATTTGTAACTCTTTTTCACATTATAACAACCACTTAATATTCGCGTACACACCAATTTTCATAAAAATTACGTAACACGTCAATTTTTGAGAGGAAATGATATAAACTGCTTAAACTCTAAACACTTCTCTTGAAAAGCACAGATTTTGAATTGTACCTCTTTTGTCCTGAGCCATCGAATTATGCAGCCATTCCAAACATGCTTTAATTCATCATTCTGGTAGAAGCTAGGAAATTACAGCGAACCAATAACAGGAAGTCGGCTGCCCTCAGAAAGAAATGTTTGTTAGTGTCTGTTGAGGGGGCTGAGACTTCAGAACATGAGGGTGCGATGCTCCCCCTTTCTTGTGTCCAGAGCTGTTGCTAGAAGTGCGTGTCGCCTGTCGAGAAGTCGGAGCTCTTTGTGAGTTGTACATTTTGCTCTTCGTTCAGAGCGGTTAGAAAATAGAATCCAGTAATGAATATGGAAACCTGAGGTGGGAACAGTGGATTTGTAAATAGATTCAATAATAATTGCAACCGTTAATGTGGGCGCTGAACTAGACAAACTTATGAAATTTGTACGAAGGAATATGTACTTACGATTAGTTGAATTATGAAATTTGTACGAAGGAATATGTACTTACGATTAGTTGAACTCAGACCGTGATGATGATGATGATCATTCTTGTTATTTAAAGGGGCCTAACCTCTAAGGTCATCGGCCCGAACTAAGACCATTAGGTGTTATCTAATATCTGTTAATAAGTGGACGGACTAATTCCAATGAGGCAGGTAAGCACACCAAACACTATCTGGTATTTTTTCAAAGCTGGAGCCCTTGAGTTCGAGTGTCGTGCACGGTAAACGTGTACCATAATGTTCTTGCGGCCCGTTAGTTGAGAGAAGTGTAAGTGAACAATTAGTAAATATCCCAATATTTTATGTATTAGTGACACATTTTCCAACCCATCAAGAATAAAGCCTCACTACTACGGTGGTCGACATTACAAACGGACCATGAACTTCCCTGAAGTCAATATTATCGCCACAAAACACTATTCATCAATTAAAGACACCACGAGGCCCATGTTCATCACAAGATAGAGACCAGGTAAGTACTAATGATAATTATTTTATTTAGGAGAGTAGTATCCGCACACAGTCCTCTACATAAACCTGTAAATATCAATCACTTATGATTCATTATGGCGATTTTAAGTTTCCTAATTACCTAGTATTAGTATTTATTCATTGAACAAAACAGGCGATTAGCCCCGATATATGTTCACAAAGCCCCTTTCCATGCATTAACAACTAACAAAAGAAAAGAAGAAAAACTGGAGACTCCTTAGGCATGTCATTAGGTCTATCAGATAGCCCGGAAACGTGACACTCCCAAGGGAGGATCACCACAGCAGTCAGCCTCAGTCCCTACATGCCACGTCCATCATATCCACTTAATATTAAAAAACAAAATGAAATACCGGTAGCAATAAAAGATAATAATATAAAAGCAGGCAATAATATTCATAACAATCAAAGAAAGATAAGTTTACAATCTACTACTACTGTCCGGCCATGTCATCACCCCTGGTGAGAAGAAAGCCGCACTCGCAATGATGAAACTACCGGCCCTATCTGAGGGGCCCAAAAGAAGACCCCAACAACCTTACAAGACGACAGTGCGGTTCTCTCACCATTCCACTGTGGCCGGCCACGTGAGGCTGAAACCGCTCTCCTCCCGTATCCCGCCTCTCTCATGTCTCCCTTCTTTTACATATTTGGGGTAGGCCCGTCCTACCCCGTCCTCTTACGCCTATGTCCTGCTCTCCATTACCTATCACTCCTTACCATCTCCTACTATGCGTAAATAGTGAGAGAGCAGCACATGCACAAATATATACAAATGAGTACCATGCTGCTAGCTTACTACAAATAATAATAAAGTTACAATACTCGTAATCTGCTGAGGCTACGTATCAATCAGTATAAGTGATAGAGTAAAGTTAGAACAAAAGATAATAAAAGAGCAAGGTGGTGCAACCATGTAAAATCTACTTCTACATCCTACCCTGTCAGCATGTCTAATGGAATTATTACTACACGTTGAGGTTATCCTAACATTTAAAGTGCTAAGTGCCAATCTCCTACTGACTTATTTATGCTGGCTACTTCACTATTTACATTCCAGGTTATTACATCATATAGTATCTTGCACTTCTCTCAGACATTGTTTTTTCACTGCGCATAAGAACTTATTCAGGCCGCTGTCGTTTCTCCACTGTTTCGCTATCGATACAGTAATTTTTTGCTCATCTTTTTGTCTACACATTTTTTGCTGCTTTACATTTAGAAACTTTGTCCTTGGTTTCTCTGTCCCTATACAATCACAAAGTAAATGTAGATCATCATACTTTACCTCACATAGTATGCACTGAGAGCTCTCTTTGCTCCTGATCCATACTTTATTTCTACGCAGCCCCTTAAGCCACCATAGTATCCTACCCTTTAATCTTCCATCCCCGAATCTTATACTTAAGCTGGAGATCTGGTAGACCTTATAGAACAATTCTGTATCTGGATGTCCTTAATTCTCATTGTCAGGGCCCTCTGCATTCTGCTATTATTCCCCTTCCATCCCTCCCGGCAAATATAATTCATACCCAAATCCTCAACATAACTTTTGATTTATGCTAGCCAACACTCATCATACATTCCTTCCAGTTCATATCTGTATGCTTCCTCCAGCAGAATACTGCCGCAAACCCATCTTAATCTAGACCAATAATTTAATACCCTTTTAACACAATCTAACTCGATAAACTCTCCGCATAAGGTTAATGCCCCCACATTGGCTGTACATTGTGGTAATCTCATAACAGACTTACTGAATTTATATATTACTTGATTTGGGCTGACCCTTTTCTTTTCTAATCCCAAAATTCAACCCCATGTAAAGCTCTGCTTAGGACCAATTTATATATTACTTGATTTGGGCTGACCCTTTTCTTTTCTAATCCCACAATTCAACCCCATGTAAAGCTCTGCTTAGGACCAATTTATATATTACTTGATTTGGGCTGACCCTTTTCTTTTCTAATCCCACAATTCAACCCCATGTAAAGCTCTGCTTAGGACCAGAGTTTTCAGTACTAGCCTCAGTACTTTATAGCTTACCCCTGGGTACTTAGGGACTAGAATTTATATTGCTGTGAGGGCTGCAATCCCTCTCATTTTGCTTCTCTTGATGTGGTCATCCCATCCTCCTTTTCTGTTTAGCATCACTCCCAGACATCCCTCTAGGACCCCGCATTACATGTATGTAACACTGCGCTTTCAAGCAACCCAATGATATCCAGGTACCTTTCCTTTACTAATACCCACTGGAAATTACAGCGAACCAATAACAGGAAGTCGGCTGCCCTCAGAAAGAAATGTTTGTTAGTGTCTGTTGCTGAGACTTCAGAACATGAGGGTGTGATGCTCCCCCTTTCTTGTGTCCAGAGCTGTTGCTAGAAGTGCGTGTCGCCTGTCGAGAAGTCGGAGCTCTTCGCGAGTTGTACATTTTGCTCTTCGTTCAGAGCAGTTAGAGAATACAATCCAGTAATGAAAATGGAAAACCTAGAGGCAGAAACAGTGGATTTGTAAATAGATTCAATAATCGGGAGATAGTGGGTTCGAGCCCCACTGTCGGCAGCCCTGAAGATGGTTTTCCGTGGATTCCCATTTTCACACCAGGCAAATGCCGGTGCTGTACTTTAATTAAGGCCATGGCCGCTTCCTTCCATTTCCTAGGCCTTTCCAATCCCATCGTCACCGTAAGACATATCTGTGTCGGTGCGACGTAAAGCAAATAGCAAAAAAAAAAAAAATAGAAAACCAAGACCAATTAATAGCAGAGGTAACACTGCCAGAATCGACAAGTGCAAAACGTAGGTTCATTATTGATTTCCACAGGAATAATGGGAATTTTAGAATGCACACTCCCTGAAATACTTTTGCAGTTACCAGGACAAACAATATAATTATCATTGACATAGGTACCGTCACACTTATCCAAATTTTTGACAGAGTAGTTTGCATCATCAGTAGCTTCTTCTATTCATATTCGTTGGTTAGAATTACTCATATTGAAATTAGTAGAGGGAGGAGGAAAATTAGGTACAGGATAAACAACACTTTGATATTGGGGCTAGAATAATTATGAGTAGGCAAATTCTTTTTCTTTACCAATGGATATTGTTTTCTCAAATGGTCTTTAGACCCACAAGCAAAACATTTTTTTGAAATAGCACCAAGACCACTAGCATTCAGACCAGAGGACTGCTCAGAAGAGGGACCATTTGTAGGGGGTACATTAACTGGTCTACAACTATCACTATGCTTAGCTTCTTAAGCCTTGATACATGCAATTTTTAACTCACTAAAGGACTCAGGACACTTCCTAAAGGACAGGTATGAATGGTACTCAGGCGATATTCCACTCATTATACTATCTACCATATTAGCTTCATCAATTGATAGCCTAAGCACGTTGCAATAGAATTATAGGTCACTAACATAGTTAAATAGGCTCTGATTACAATTGGACTCTAAAACAATGTTTCGCTGTCAAGTTCTTGAGTGCTCTGAAAGGGATAAACTTCCTTAAAATTCCATCATGAAATTGGTACAAGGTAGTTTCACTCAAACAAGCTTCCAAAATTTCAGATTTAAGGATACCGACACAATGGGAAAACAAGATTTAGAAAATACTACATGAGCTTAAGTTAAAACAATTTGCAGTCTCCTTCACTTCGACCAGCAATCTCAAAAAGGACACAGATTCATCAATTGAATCAATGGACAACTTATTAACTCTTTTAAGCAACTCACTAACAAGGTTTACATTATCACACATTAGCATGCCAAGATTATCACCAAGAATACAGGTTGGCCATGAAAAGCAGCTAATGACTGATTATCCGAAACAGTGCTAGAAATGGGTTGGTTAAAATCATGATTAGCAGAATCATTGGGGTCATTATTTTGAGGACCAGCATTAATTGTAATATTCCTAAATTTAAGTGTTTGCATGTTGACATTCAAATCTGCAGATACAGTAACACCCTGAGTTAGCAACACAGTACATTGGTTTAGGGTGAACCGGTCCATTTTTAATGTGAACAGATCCTGGAGGCGAATCGTGTAATGAGTTACATGAGCTATTTGTCTTTGTACTTGGTATTCTGAGGGTTGAGATGTTTCAAAGGCTTCGGCTAATTCACTGATTTCATCTAAAGCGTCGGAAATAAACAAAACAGACTCAATAATCTCTGCTTCTGACATGTCGGGTACAACAATGGGTTGATCAGAAATTTCAGAGAGTAATTCTACGTCACCCTCGATACTGCCGGATGGCTTCCTACCACAAATCTGCACCTCATAACTTAACTCCAGCTTCCGCAACATTCTAGGAACTGGCAAGGGGCGAGACTCCATCATTGATATGAAACACACAACAGTTGGATTATACTTTATACTTGGTCTTACAAATATAAATTTAAATACATATTTCTACTTAGCAACCAGCAACGTTCACTTGGGCAACTTATCAAGTTGTTACTTAAGCAGCAACAATGTAAAAACCACCACGATAGGCTACCACAACACTACTGCAACGCCCAATAACGTACACAAAAATAAAAACACATGAAATAAAAAAATGAGCACAAGACACAAAATAATTACCATTGGGGGCAGCAGCATTAAATTTTCTGAAGTGGAGGGCCCAGAACATAAAGGATAAGAGGACACGATCTTAACTTACTACTTGAGGGGTTGCCAGGTCAATTGCCAGCGAAATTAAAAATCAGTAAATCAAACTTTACTTAAAAATTAAGAAAAAGAGAAAAAATGTGAATGATACTCAAATAAGATTTGTAACTTTCTGCAATATGTTGCAAAATACAAAAAATCAAGAACCAATAATTTAAAGTTAAAATTAATTGTTTGAACTATGTATTAAATGTAACTTTGTGAAATAATTAAAATTATGACTGCACACCCAGATAACAATCTAAAGTATTTCTTACAATGTAACAAAATAAGCCAGTCGAAGGACTTATACCAAAACAAATTCTTGTTAAATGAATTCATTCAAATAAGAGACAAATGCCTATTTTTAAAATAATTAAGATTGTGATAACACACACAGGTAACAAACTAAAGTAACTCTTACAATACCGAGAAATAAGCGAAGTCTGCAGCTCGCATCTCAATCAATAAATGTCAAATGTTAAATGGATCCGTACGTTATGAATTAATCACACCACTGGCCAGTTTTTAAGTAGACTACAATTAATCTGTATAAACTGAAATTTGTTTCCAGTCCCTCTACATAAATATTTCAATCATCCCAGAAACATGGTAACACACTCAATTTTAAAAGCAACGATAGCAAACCAAATTTTCCACACATAAGTAAATGAACAGACAAGATAATTCCAGGAAACCAAATAAAAATATTTCCCAAATTAATTACAAATTACGAAGGGAAACAATATTAATATTCCACAGTTAACTGAATAAATGGTACACACGATGAAGCCTACAGTTTCCAAAAACAAAGCTAACATAATTCATAAACAACAGGCAAGGCCCACAGAAATACAGCGTACAGGGAGATAAGATAAATGACAGGTAATAAAATAAAAAAAACGGACATGAATTGACTGAGGAGCGTAAACAGAAGTATCATTAAGGAATGGCAGAACAGATTTCAGTTCCCTACAACCATGATATTACAATAATAATATATAGTATTTTGAATTTGTCATTTCGTCCAACAAAATATTAAAAGAGGATTAAAATGCCGGTTATTGAATTTGAATTTTAGGAGGCCGCGGAATACGGTAATGTGCGAATAAGACAGAAAATAAACCATCCCAGAAAGGAGTTAAAGAACGATTCATCACGAAAATGAAACAAGCACACAGCATCATCCAACACATTGATAACAGTGCAATAGGGACCACAAACATGAACAAGGAGAAATAGAATGAAATCCACCAACCAAAATTAATAATAATAATAATAATAATAATAATAATAATAATCTCAATAACATTAAGAAACAGAAAAGGTATCACAATGATAATCTCAATTAAATAAAACGAATGGAATAATTGCCTCTCATCCGCGCATATACCAAGTTCCAGAATTACCCCATTAACAATTAAAATTGGAATGTTGAACTTTCCAAAACTTATTACATTTTAAAATCTTGAGGATTAAAATTACATTATTAAAGTGTCAGATGCAGAAGGAATCCCAGTTTAATTTAATGAATAAACGGAGGCCAACAGGTCCATAAAAGGTAGGCGTGGTTTCAGTTACGGTTGTGAAGTTGGCTTGAAACAATTCTGACAGCGTTGCCGAAATTTCCCACAATATTAATGTCAATGATAGCGTGTTACCCACATTCTTCTTCTGGCAGTAGAACAGTTTCAAAACAATTAAAAAGATATTTGTACTTACATCCTTGTGTGTCCAATTTAATATAATCCCATACCTTACATTGTTAGGTCATTTTGCAGTGAAGCACACTCACTCAGGTTTTCAGGAGTTGAGCCACACCCACCCTCAATCTAACATAAATACACAGACAACAACGAGATTAGAAGAGGAAACTACACGTGAACCGCGATCAGGAAGAGCGAATAACTCTGCTCTGAACAAGAAATATTATTCACCTAAATCAGTACAAGCTTAAACTAACACTACTTTGAGTCAAAATTCAAGTAAGTGATAAATGATAGTTTATTAAAACTCAACGTTAATTGGACAATTAATTGGAAAAGGAAAATATAAGATCATAATTGGGTAATACATACGTATGTGGGTTAGCCCGAATGACAATCAATCATGATTTCCTGAACTCATCAATACACACATGCACAGTTCCATAATTACGTAAGGGATCTGAGCTTTTTACTCATGACGACTTCGCATACAACATTTGCGAAGAGAATAGCTTTAGGCGAGGCCTTAAATCGATTGCTCCCATTTATTGAGGGTCAATACATAATTACAAGTCGGGAGTACCTTATTCATTTCACCCTTACTTCACTTCTTATCTTTTTTAAAATAACATTTCTTTTTTTCCTTTCATTTTATTAAACAATACCATGATCTCTTTTCATTAGATTCCACACACCAAGGAGCACACACAAAAAGGGTCGACCCAGGAAAAAGATAACCCAAGCGGCAAAGAGAAAAAGATACATGGGGAAAAGAACGGAAAATAAATCAATCAGAATAACACGGGCCAGCGCGCGGCCACGAAAGAAAAAGTCAACATGGCGGCGTCCAGGTCGAAGACGATCGGGATGCGCACTAAACAAGGAAAGTCATTGCACCCAAAGAAAAAGGGTCGATATTGAACAAATAAACGTGAATACCATATACCGATACTTCATGTTAATACTCAGCTCATTCGTTCTCTCATTCATTCAACCAAACAAACAAATTGCCTTAAAGGCAAATAATCTCGGCAAACTGGTGCGAATAGACAAATCCGGTCGACTCGTACAATGCAAAATAACCTGGCATCAATTAGGTCAAACGTCAGCCCACACCAAATGACAGCGACATATATCGCGTAAGTCAGTCATAAACTTCGTTGTGTACGGTCAAAAGAATCTTCCGACCGACACACAGACCATAGTTCCAAACGAGGGCAAAGACGTTACATAGAGAAATTCATATTAATAGAAACAGATTCAGACTTAGATGCACCACAATTATATCAACAAATCGCACACACACACACGTCTTCCTCACCCCGAGTATCAAGACGGATTTTCGGTCGGCCATAGTAAAAGAAAAGGGAATGACCGTACACAAGAGATACGAATACCAAATGGTACAGTACTCACAATATCAATCTTCAGAACACGTTAATCGTGCAGTGATTTAGCACGCTTTTAAATCGAAAATACATCCATTTGAAAGGTAATAACATTGCTCCTGTGTGTGAGGACTCCATATTCTTCTTCTTCTCCATCGGCAGAACAAAATAAAAATCAAGGAGAAGATAGTTAAAAGACTTAGTCGAGACAAGATCATCGATGCTCTTGACAGAGGGAGCTGTCATCTATTAAAAGCCGGAAACACATATAGTAACAGTTAGACACCTATTCAATGAAACACTGGTAAGACAATTTGGAAACCATGCTTGAGCAGCATGTTTCATCATCACACCCACGCGTCTTTAAAATGTGTCCGATCTTGACGAAGGAAGACATAAAGTGAGGTGTAAAGCTCATTATCAAAATAGATACTTGAAGAAATATACAAATATACATATATATATATATATAGTGCGCACTATATAACAAAAATTAACTAACCTAATTAATCAGAGTAACAACAAATAACATCGATCATCACCAATAGTCACAAGGGAGCATAGATTGGCGGATTACACATGGTTTTAAAGCTCAGTACATTAAAAGAGGAAAGGCGCTGAATTTAAATCAGTCTTTTTCCTAACGTTAAAACGACATTTTCACGAATCGTTTGCAGGCAGGTAAAGGATAACAGTAATCATGCAATGTTCGTGTCCTCTAAATAGGTCTGTTGTCTACTTTATATTATCCTTGTCCTTCGATACTGAAATATCCTTTGACTCTTCTTTTCTTTTTTTTTCCTTTTCTCCTGAAAAGAAAAAGACTTTAGAACAACGAGTCTAAGAGTGATAAATTAATCAAATCATGTTACCTCCAGGTACTAATAGCTACCAGATCAATTAATTCTGGCCCCGTGAATGGTAGGGCTTCAACAGACTCACGTGAGCTCTGGATACTCTCTTATTTATTTCATCCTCCAACAACACGGTCACAGGTCCCAGGAATCTCACAATTCGGTTGGGACCAGACCATTTTAGGCAGAGTTTCCCTCCAATTTGGTCTGCTGCCGAGATGGTCGGGAACCTTTTTACCATTACTAAGTCTCCAACCTTTAGGGTGACTTCTTTCCTTCCCTTGTTGAACCTTTTGGCTACTCGATCTCTGGCTTTGATCAGTTGCTCGACCGCTTCCTTCCATTTTTCTTCGACGCTTTTGGTCCTTAACGGTTCGGATAAATATCTAAAATCTCATTTTAATTATAATGGGTCAGCAACATTCCTGCCTAACAACAACTCCGCCGGTGTGTGCCGATGCGACTCGTGTAGAGCACTGTTGAAAGCTAGAACAAAGAAATTTAAGTTTTCGTCCCAACTGCGCTGGTCAGCGCTGTGGAACGCGGTTAGACAAGCCTTAAGATTACGATGGAACCTCTCTACATGAGACGGTTTAGGGTAGTGAGGGCTGAGAAATATCTGTCCACTCCCCACCCAAAACACTATTGACGAAAGTTACTACCGCTGAAGGTGGATGCAATGTCAGTTACCAACTTTTTGGGGGGGCCATAAATTGCAAAGATGTAACGAGACAAGAAGTGGACGGCGTTATTAGAGTTGATTTTTCGCACTGGGAACAACCAGACGAATTTTGAGAAACTATCAATGACAGATAGGATTCCTACGTTGCCTTTACGGGACTTGACGAGAGGACCAAAATAATCTACGAATAACCTTTCTCCGGGGTACGTTGCCACATCAGCGGAATGCAACCCAACTTGAGATGATTTAGCAGGTTTAGACCGTTGACACACGTCGCAGCTTTTCACGTAGTCGAGCACTTCTTTTTTCATATTTGGCCAATAGAAGTCACGAGAAACGCGATGTACTGACCCAAATGAGCCCCTAAATAAGAGTCATGGTAATAATGTAATACCATGCGTCTTATCGTATACGGAATGTAAATCTTGTCCTTCCCCCTTTTACCACAACCACGAACTAACAATCCACGTTTAATGCAAAATGATTTATCATGAAGTGACCCATCAGCGACACCTTCCATCAGCTTTTGACACTCGTCATCAGTATTCTGGTGCTCTGAAATATCAGAAAATGACCAAGGATATTTCTGCAAAATATTTACACATCCAACACAATCAGATCTACGGCATTTCTCCGCGTCCTCGGCTTCACTCATGTTTACTCCGTCAAACATACGTGACAGACAGTCAGCCACGACATTTTCCTTTCCGCAAACATGTACAACGGTGAATTTATACGCAGACACCTGGCTGTTCTTCCAAGTCGCTTGACGTTGGCACTCATCCACGACAGGGCCTGATTATCAGTGTGGACAAAGAAGTGACGGTGTTCGAGGTAAGTTCTAAATTTTTCTACACCCAACACGACAGCCAAACATTCTTTTTCGTAAATGGAGCAACGTAACTCGGCCCCGTGTAGTAACTTGCTAAAATATGCGACCGGGACTAGTTTTCCTTCCTCATCGGTTTGGTTTAGCACAGCGGAAATCGCAATTTCACTGGAATCACATTGGAGAACGAAGTCGCGGGAGAAATCGGGGCTGTGGGGAACAGGGGCTCGACTAAGGGCATCTTTCAGTTGATTGAAGGCAAGGGTCTGGGCTTCACCCCAGACGAAGCGACAATTCTTCCTTTTTAGAAGATTCAAAGGGGCCGAAATTTGAGAAAAGTTCTCGATGAACCGACTGTAAAAACCCACCATACCCAAGAACCTTCTCACGCCACGGACGTTCTTGGGCTGAGGAAACTCTCTAATACATTTAACCCTCTCAGGGTTTACAGCTTTACCGGAATCCGAGATGACATGCTCCAAGAAATTCAATCGTTTAGAACACAGAGAGGCCTTTTTGGGGTTAATAGTGAACCCATGCTTGCGCAGACGACTGAGTACCTCACGTAGGTGAGCTAGGTGTTCGTCAAAGCTTGCAGAGTATATGAGGAGATCATCCAGAAAATTAAATACATAGGAGAATTTTAGATCGCCGAAAATCGAATCCATGACCCGGCTGAGCGCTTGTCCCCCGATCTAGATGCCCATGGGTACTTTATTGAATTGAAAGAGACCAAAAGGGGTGACAAAGACTGTACAAGGGCGACTTTTTGGGTCCAAAGGAATCTGGTAATACGCCGAGTTAAAGTCGAAGACCGTGAAAAATCTAGCGCCATGAAAATGCTGGAAGGCTCCTTCGATGGTGGGCAATGGGAAACTGTCAAACACAATGTTTCTATTTACCTTCCTGTAATCAATGATAAACCTGAATCTCCCGTCTATTTAGGGATTAGGAAGGCGGGGCTGCCTTAAGGTGACTTGGATGGACTGATGACCTCTTTTTCTAAAAGTTCGTTAACACATTCTCTCATGGCGGACAACTTCGGAGGTGAACACCCGAAAGGAGGGGATCTAACAGGGGTTTTATCTTTGAGCTCAATTGAATAAGAAAAGTTTTTTGCACAATCCAACTCAGGCGTTAAAACATCAGAAAATTCCTCCATTAGACGGTTTAGCATCAGATTCTGCCCGTCGGTTAGATCACACGACGCACTTGGAGTCACAAGAGTAGAAAGTGGACACACAATATTACGCAGAAAGGGTGTTTCGAATGGATAATTAACGTCAGACCGGAAACGGAAGGCGAAACTTCGAGTAATGAAATCAATGGATAGACCCGTCGCTTACATAAAGTCAGTCCCTAAAATGATCGGGACAGACAGATCTGTGACAACATAAAATTTCCAATTCCACGAAAGATTATGAATTTATGTGGCACACGACGCGACCCACCGGACACACTTGACGGCCTTCAGCAGACGTAAACTTATATATCTTCCCGCAATCCGAGAGATACTTTAAATCCACGGAAGACACAAGGAAGAAGGAAACGCTGGAACCGGTATCCAGCAGGGCGTATAGCGTGCGCGATCCCATACAAACTTTGGCCCAGGGTGTCGAGGAAGGAAGGCCCCAGATCCTTTTGTTAACACCGACATTTTGCGCCAACGAAGTGCCATTACGCCGGCGCAAGTGCAGTTTCCCTGCTCGGAACTACATCTAGGACAAACACGCGCAGTAACACCAACGAGGCCACATTTTGAACACTTCAGTCTGGATTTAGACCAACCATTTTTACAAATATGTCCCGCCTTACCGCAATTCCAGCACTTTCTTGTTGCTGAACCACGTTCAACAGGCGAGTCGGAGGGTTGGATGGCGTTAATACAGCGTCGAGCCGGAGACACAACGCTGGTTCTTCGCTCAGGACTACTCGAGGGGCGCGACGGCGAAGGGGAGTCATCAAAGGATACAGACTTGACGGACGTGCGACAGGCGACGTCGGGGAAAGAGCATTCGGACGGAGTCGGAGGGGGACGATATTGTTTATTTTGACATACGATCGATTCAAACTCGCAACCCAAGTTAATAACATCATCGACGGCCTGAACCTGGGATCTCTTAATGAATAATTTGTATTGAGGGGACAGGTTTCGGTAAAACTGGTCGAATATTTCGCACTCAGAAACCTTCACACTCAGTCGGTTATACAAGGTCAAAATACCAGTTGCATAGTCGTCAACACATTCCCCAACGCCTTGGGTTCTTCTAAAGATCTCTTGTTTCAGGCAATAGTCCATATCGGACAACCCGAAACGTTTTTTAATACGATCAGCGAAATCCTCCCACAACCGGACATTTGCTTCAACCAACCTAAACCACCTCAACGCCGGCCCTTCGAGCATTCCCGGAATTACAGGAACGAAAAGGTTAAGGGGTATCGAGCTACATTCAGCGATATCCTCGACCCTCTCGAGAAATTCAATTACATTAGAATTGTCCCCTTCCCCGGAAAAATCGAGCTTCCATTTCCTAACTATATCGAAAACGGGGTTAATATGAGAACTACGTTCACTACTGGGTCCATAACAGGGGGAAACCAAATCGACACGATTCTCATCGAGGGCACAATTCCTGTTAACAACAGCATTGTTATTTCCTAAGCACATATTACTCTCACTACCTGATAGGGCAGAAGCACTATCCCGATTAATACGTTCACGCCTTTCTCTTACGACATCGGAGACCTCTCCAGCAAATACATCACTCTCACCACTCATGTCAACAACTTTATCACTTTCCATGTCTCAACCAAGGTTTTGTCAGCAATGAAAAACACACACATACACAATGGTCATCGAAAGAGTTAATTAATAAAAGACACACAAGATCAGAATTAATATGACAAGTTTTAAAAGGTTAAATCGAAAAGAAATAATGATTTTTCTTAACGTATCCGAAACAGAATACCATTCCCAGTTCTATCTCACCCGTGCTTTTTCCAGATGAGATATCCTGAACGAGCACGTCTCTGCTGCCATTTACTGAGCCACACCCACCCTCAATCTAACATAAATACATAGACAACAACGAGGATAGAAGAGGAAACTACACGTGAACCGCGATCAGGAAGAGCGAATAAGTCTGCTCTGAACTGGAAATGTTATTCACCTAAATCAGTACAAGCTTAAACTAACATTACTTTGAGTCAAAATTCAAGTGATAAATGATAGTTTATTAAAACTCAACGTTAATTGGGGGAATTAATTGGAAAAGGAAAATATAAGATCATAATTGGGTAATACATACGTATATAGGTTAGCCCGAATGACAATCAATCATGATTTCCTGAACTCATCAATACACACATGCACAGTTAAATAATCACGCAAGGGATCTGAGCTTTTTACTCATGACGACTTCGCATACAACATTTGCGAAGAGAATAGCTTTAGGCTAGGCCTTAAATCGATTGCTCCCATTTATTGAGGGTCAAACCATAATTACAAGTCGGGAGTACCTTATTCATTTCACCCTTACTTCACTTCTTATCTTTTTTTAAAATAACATTTCTTTTTTCCTTTCATTTTATTAAACAATACCATGATCTCTTTTCATTAGATTCCACACACCAAGGAGCACACACAAAAAGGGTCGACCCAGGGAAAAGATAACCCAAGCGGGCAAAGAGAAAAAGATACATGGGGAAAAGAACGGAAAATAAATAAATCAGATTAACACGGGCCAGCGCGCGGCCACGAAAGAAAAAGTCAACATGCCGGCGTCCAGGTCGAAGACGATCGGGATGCGCACTAAACAAGGAAAGTCATTGCAGCCAAAGAAAAAGGGGCGATATTGAACAAAAAATGAAATGTCGTATGGCTTTTAGTGCCGGGATATCCCAGGATGGGTTCGGCTCGCCAGGTGCAGGTCTTTCTATTTGACTCCCGTAGGCGACCTGCGCGTCGTGATGAGGATGAAGTGATGATGAAGACAACACATACACCCAGCCCCCGTGCCATTGGAATTAACCAATTAAGGTTAAAATCCCCGACCCGGCCGGGAATCGAACCCGGGACCCTCTGAACTGAAGGCCAGTACGCTGACCGTTCAGCCAACGAGTCGGACAAATAAACGTGAATACGATATATCGATACTTCATGTTAATACTCAGCTCATTCGTTCTCTAATTCATTCAACCAAACGAACAAATTGCCTTAAAGGTAAATAATCTCGGCAAACTGGTGCGAATAGACAAATCCGGTCGACTCGTAGAATGCAAAATAACCTGGCATCAATTAGGTCAAACGTCAGCCCACACCAAATGACAGCGACATATATCGCGTAAGTCAGTCATAAACTTCGTTGTGTACGGTCAAAAGAATCTTCCGACCGACACACAGACCATAGTTCCAAACGAGGGCAAAGACGTTACATAGAGAAGTTCACATTAATAGACACAGACTCAGACTTAGATGCACCACACTTATATCAACAAATCGCACACACACACGTCTTCCTCACCCCGAGTATCAAGACGGATTCTCGGTCGGCCATTGTAAAAGAAAAGGGAATGACCGTGCACAAGAGATACGAATACCAAATGGTACAGTACTCACAATATCAATCTTCAGAACACGTTAATCGTGCAGTGATTTAGCACGCTTTTAAATCGAAAATACATCCATTTGAAAGGTAATAACATTGCTCCTGTGTGTGAGGACTCCATATTCTTCTTCTTCTTCTCCATCGGCAGAACAAAATAAAAATCAAGGAGAAGATAGTTAAAAGACCTAGTCGAGAAAAGACCATCGATGCTCTTGACAGAGGGAGCTGTCATCTATCGATAAAAGCCGGAAACACATATAGTAACAGTTAGACACCTATTCAGTGAAACATTGGTAAGACAATTTGGAAACCATGCTTGAGCAGCATGTTTCAGAGTCACACCTATACAGAGAACGATAAATAGTAAAACGTTAATCACACTGCAACTAATGCAAAAACCTTAATTTACATGGCTATCAGCCAGGCGTATCCCACTCCATTCCACCAAACCTCAGTCGCACCTTCCACGCGACATCGCTAGTAATAGTGTCCATCATGATCCTTAGCTACCAACTGACTTCTTGCAGCGAGCGAGAAGCACTCCGCCAGCACCGGGGAGTGGTGCGCAGGCGCGCCCAAATCAACTAGATTATTGAGCGAATGAGAAAAATTCAAGCTATTGATGTTAATGAAGTCACACGAATTAACGGCAATCCAAACAATGGATGATAAATGGAGATAAATTCCCCATACACAAATACATGTTTCCAATAAATGAGAGTAGCTTTAATTCATGTCACAGATTCTTCCCTCCGAATGCCAAAACACGGGGAGGCGAAAGGTTGAGACAGTGGATACAAGATTATATGGTACAATTTAAATGTCCAAATCAAATCTTCACATATTGTTTACAGAAGGTGACAGTCTAACTTTTTGAGTACAGTAAACATGGAATGGCCCCATCGATGGTATCTTTACCTTGTCGTGGTGGTGGGGCTTGTGTGGTCAAAAGATCCTGAGAGCTATGCCGGCGGTAGCTTAGCTACTGGTAGGGCCTCCCTTGCCGGACAGGTCGAAGGTGATGATCCAGACTAAAAGGGATACTCTGGTCCTCCAGGTTGGGGGTTAGGCATAGGGTTGACAACTCTATCCCATTAAAAAAATAAACTGTTGAGAAGCCGCAAAGAGTAAGAACAAACCGGACGGATAAAATTGACAAACGACCGAGGCGAGGAAATGGTTATGGATTGGTATTAGCGACTTGGAATGTGACAAGCCTACTCCAGCCAGGGAAAAGCAGAAAACTAGAAGAGGAACTAAGAAAGTATAATGTTGAAATCGCTGCTCTACAAGAAATTAGATGGCGGGAAATTGAGATGTTCGATTTACAGGATTATACTTTAATCAACAGTGGGAATGGCGATAACATCTGTGGAACAGGCTTTATGATATCTAAACAACTGAAGCATACCTTAATGTCTTACAAGGCAGTAAATGAAAGAATCTGTATCATGAGAATCAGGGGCCGCTTCTTCAATTATACACTTATAAGCGTACACGCACCTACGGAAGAAAAGGAGGATGAACTAAAGGATAAGTTTTATGAAGAACTAGAGAAACAGTACGATGAGGCACCTAGACATGACATTAAAATAGTCATTGGGGACTTCAATACAAAAGTGGGACAAGAGGAAGAATTTAGACCCACAATAGGAGCACAGAGTTTACATTTGGAAAGTAACAACAATGGGTTACGGCTTATTGACTTCGCTACAGCAAAGGATATGGTAATCAGTAGCACTACATTTGAGCACAAGAGAATTCATAAAGAAACTTGGGAGGCACCAGATGGGAACACCAAGAATCAAATCGACCGCATACTGATTGATAAAAGACATGCGTCTGATGTACAAGATGTGCGTACTTATAGAGGTGCAGATATAGATTCAGACCACTATTTGGTGAAAGCTAAATTGAAACAAAAGCTTGCGGTAAGAGTCAGAGGTAAAGCAGAAAGGAGGAAAGGATTTAACCAAGAACAACTTAATGATGATGCAAGGAGAAAGGAGTATGAAAGACAGGTTGAAGAAGGTTTGAAAAACCATAAAAATGCAGTAACAGTGGATGAATCATGGCGGGTGATTAAAGAAGCCCAGGAGGTACTAGGAGAAAGAAAGAAACAGCCAAAGAAGGATTGGTATGATGAGGAAGTAAAGATAGCCTTGGAGAAAAGAAATAGAGCAAGGATGATATATATGCAACGGGCAACAAGAGCTACTCACCAAACGTATGTGGAATGTAGAAGGGAAGCCAAGAATCTTTGTAGAAAAAAAGAAAAGAGAAATGGAAAAAGATCTGATAAAAGAGATGCAACAAGATTATGAGCATAAGAGAAGTAGAAAGTTTTATAGAAACGTAAAGCAGAGAAAAAGTGGATTTCAACCAAGAGTAAGCTGCATACAAAATGAGGATGGGCAACTACTTGGAAATACCCAGGAAATATCAAATAGATGGGCGGAATATTTTGAGGAGGTTTTGAATCCAGTTAAAATACAAAATGAAGAATATGAATTAGAATTGCCAAATAGTGAATCTAATGAAGATGAATCTGAGGAATGCAATAGTGAACCACCCACTTTGGAGGAAGTAAAAGGTGTCCTCTTATCGATGAAGAATAATAAGTCACCAGGAGAAGATGGAATAACAGCTGAGTTGTTAAAATATGGTGGAACGGTATTGATACAAGCATTGTATAAGTTGATACTGGAAATCTGGCGAACAGAGAAATTACCAGAAGAATGGGAAACAGCTTTGGTGTACCCAATTCTTAAGAAGGGAAATAAATTGAAATGTGAAAATTACAGAGGGATATCTCTGCTTTGCATAGGCTACAAGATCTTTAGCATAATAATAGCTAAGCGTCTAACACACAAAGCAGAGCAGGATCTTGGAGAATATCAGTGTGGATTTCGTGCAAACCGTTCAACAATAGATCATATCTTTACAATGAGGATCATCCTGGAGAGGTGCTATGAATTTAACATACCACTGTATCAACTGTACGTTGATTTTAAACAAGCGTACGATTCAGTGCAAAGAGGAAAACTACTCATCGAAATGAAAGCCCTTGGTTATCCTGGGAAGCTGATTAGGTTGGTAAAAACAGCTTTGAGTGGAAGTAAATCTAAGGTATGCGTACAAGGGAAAGTATCGCGAACCTTCGACGTAAAAGTGGGTTTGAGGCAAGGAGATCCAATGTCTGCTGTCCTCTTCAATATTGCTTTAGAAACAGCTGTGCGTACCATCACTGCAAATCGTGAAAGGAACATATATCATAGACTAATTCAAATATTGGCATATGCAGATGATGTGGCCATTATTTCTCGTACAAAGAATGCACTTCTCGAAACCTATGAAGAATTGGAGAGAGGAGCACAGCAAATTGGCCTGGTAGTGAATAACAACAAAACTAAGTTCCTAGTGAGTTCCAGATCTAGTCAACCTCCAAATGCACTTAGGTATGGAGAAAAGTGTTTTGAAAGGGTACAGGAATTTAGATATCTAGGCTCTCTGATTACTTCACAAAATGAAACAAAAAAGGAAATAAATTCTAGACTGGCTGCAGGAAATTGATGCTATGCTGCCTTAATTCCAACATTAAGAAATAAACAAATATCCAGGAAAGCTAAGTTGACCATTTATAAGACTGTCATTAGACCCGTGGTTACATATGGAGCTGAGACCTGGGTATTAAATAAAACAGAAGAATATAGGTTAATGACATGGGAAAGAAAGGTATTGAGGAAGATTTTTGCGCCAGTTAAAACTGCACTGGGATGGTGTATTAGATCTAATCAGGAGCTTAGAGACCTGTACCAAGAGCAGGATATAGTATCTTTCATGAAGACTGCTAGAGTGCGTTGGCTAGGACATGTCCATCGAATGGAGACTACAAGAGAACCTAAGAAAGTGCTGGAGGGGCATCCAGGTGGAAGACGATGTAGAGGTAGACCAAGAAAGCGATGGATAGAAGAGCTGAAGGCTGATCTACGTACCATGGGAGTCCGGAGATGGAGGACCAAGGCAATCGACAGAGAGCTTTGGAAGAAGATTGTTGCGGAGACTAAGGTTCTACAAGGACCGTAGCGTCAAGGAGTAAGTAAGTAAGTAAACATGGAATGGTCTTAGTTGGTTGAAGGATAGGAGATCTTCACCATATACCAGTAGATAAATACATGAAGTGTGACCAGAATAGATACAACGGGGCCAGCGTCATATCACACACCAAACAAGTTGACAGTACATAACATAGTTCAATCACACCAGCACAGAGCGTAGTAAGCAACCGTATGTATTTCACACACTAGTTCTCCGTTCAGCAGATGCATGGGTGTAACGCCGCGTGAATAAAACTGAAACACCACACACACGAGCAGGAAACGAGGCACCAAGTGCACAGTGACAGACCACAATGAACCAAAATGGCACAACCACAAATGTTAGGGACCACATAATTTTTCAAACCAGGTTTCCAAAATACTTTTGTAATGTTTCAGTAAGTTTTGAGGGATCACGCAAGTTCCACGTGCCTAAAATGACCTGAGCAAAATGCTCCAAATTTGAGCTCAAGTTAAACACACAAGTAACATTGTTAACATAACTATGTCAGACCACATTGTTGGTATTGGCATCTGAAGGATCACCAAAGTAATGCAGACATTTTACATTTGTTCACTGGCATGTAAGCCAATATACACTAATTTTCTTCAATTATCAATTCTGTGCTATAGTATTAACAATCCAACCTTTGAGTCAGAATTACATATTAAAAGGGGGAAATAACTTAACTGAAATATTCCAAGACTTCAGTATTCTAATATCGAGACTAAACACAAGAGATCAGAGTAATAATTTTGAATATTTGAGATGGCTCATGGTATCCAGTGGTAAGTTACAGTAGTTTTTATCCCAGCAAATAAGTAAAATTTATTACACTCAACCAGAATATCAAACAACAAATTAACAGGTCAAAGACCATTATAGTTTTCACACTCATTTACATGAAATACTAGCATTATTCCACACATTACATAATTCCAAAGGTCAGTACAAATACCAGATTGATACCAAGACAATGAACAGAAAAGATAAATGAACAGGGGGTACAGGGAGTTAACAATGAACAAGCTTATTACTAGATGGATCCAGCAGTGCTCACAACGATAAACCGTCTACAGAAACTCGATAACCCAGAACAAAAAGGTGATTAGGATAACAGGTAGTAGAGAGACAGAAAAATACAGTAAACCAAACCATCCGTAACCATAATGCAGAAATCACATGGAGAATCGGCCAAGAATAAGAAAAAAGCAATGGCGATAACTGGAGATTTCGCCGACATGATAGGTGGAGGCGTGTACACAATGCATGTCCACAAGAGATCGCCATGCAACCATTACCGAGGTCAACAACCACATGACAGCCAACAATTACAGAAAGGATGATAGGAATAACAGACAAGAAATGAAAATGATATTACCCCATCAATCAGAACCAGCTCAATGCAGCATAATAAGGGCCAAAATTCAAGGAAATTTCATCTCCATATAAATAATCTTAAAAAACGAGTGCAGGTGTTCTACCCAAACCATCAAGTGTTCAAAGAACCTCTGGATAACCCAGGACTAATAATAGGGTGGCATAATGACAGTCCACCCTGCGTGATTATGCCAATCAACAAAGTCACCCTTCTAGCCAGTTGGAATACATGGCATATAAAAAAACATAAGAGATAAGAATGGGGATCTGGCAGTTAGTGCAAGGGAGAACTGTAGGATACTTGCAGAATACTTTCATGACCTGTTAAACTGTGAACCACCTGAAGAAGAGCTGGAGCTGGGGACAAACACAGAAGAGAGAGAGAGTCATGTCATCCAACTAGAGATGAGGTCGCACAGGCCATAAGAGATCTAAAGAATAACAAAGCAACCGGAGAAGATGGAATATCAGCTGAGATGATTAAGTGGGGAGGTGACAAGGCAGTAGACAACATGACCAACATCATCGGCCAGATTTAGAGAACAAAGAAGTTACCAGAAGGATGGAAGAATGCGATCATAATACCAATACATAAGAAGGGAGACAAGAGGGATGCAAACAACTATAGAGGAATTTCGCTACTAGAGATTGGCTATAAGGTGTTGTCGAAAGTCCTGCTCAATAGACTGGAAGAACAGTTAGAAAGTACAATTGGAGACTACCAAGCAGGATTTAGGAAGGGAAGAGGATGCATAGAACAGATATTTATACTGAAACAACTGATAGAACATAGGGCCTTAAAGAACAAAAAAAACGGTGGTAACCTTTGTAGATTTCACTAAGGCATATGACTCCATCGACAGACAAACCCTTGGAAGAATCCTGAAGAACAGAGGATTAGATGGCATTACACATGAACTCATAATGGAAATTCTATCAGACACAAAGGCAAGGGTGAGATTCAGAGGAGTACTCTCTGAAGAATTTGAGATCAACACTGGTGTCAAACAAGGAGATGGATTATCACCAATGTTGTTCAACATAGCTCTGGATGAAATCATCTGACAGTGGAGAACAATGAATGAGACAATGGGAATACCAAAGACGCATGTTGGGGACAAAAAGGACAATAGGGCCCAAGTAGGTTGTCTAGCCTTTGCGGACGACATAGCTATAGTAAGTGAGACAGAAGAAGATGCAAAGACACAACTCAACAACTTAAGCAATATAGCCGGAAGGGTAGGACTGAGGATCGCCTACAACAAGACAAAGACATTGAATACCACTGAGGATTGGACAACACCGGAAGGCACCGTGCAAAAGGTGGACAAATTCAAGTACCTAGGAGAATTTATAACAGGAAGGAATAGGAGTAATGAGGGAATAACAGAGAGGATAAAGAAGATGCGATCAGCCTTCTGTATGACCAAAGATATATACAATAAAAAGAATATATCTACAGACGCAAAGATTAGACATTACAAGGCAACGGTGAGAAATGCTGTATTATATGCTGCTGAGACAATAGCACTAGGAAGAAATGGTGCGGAACAACTAGAGAAAGAAGAGAGAAAAATATTGAGGAAAATACTAGGCTCTAAGAGAGGAGGTGAGAGATGGATGAGGAGACCCAGGAAAGAACTATACCGGAACATGAAGACAATCTCAGAAGAAATCAGACTGAAAAGAGCAAGGTTTGCGGGACATGTAATCAGGATGAATATGGATAGAATGACGAAAAGAGTATGGGAAACAACGGCGAGGACACGAGTAAAGACAGGAACCAAGTGGGTAGTTGAACTCCGGAAAGATTGGTCGGAATTGGGGATCAAGGTGGAAGAAAAGGAAAATTGGAGAAGCAAGTACATACCGACTAATATGCCAGAGATCAATGATAGGGATGGGTACAGGAAAAGGATTGAGAGTCACCAGTGGAGTAGACAAGAGAAGAGGATACTGAATATCTCGGAAGAAGAGCGGGGGAGAAGAAGAGAAAGGATGAAGAGGTTCTGGGAGGAGAAGAAGAAAATGCAATCCATGAATGAGCTGTCCGTGGTCCTACAGAGGCCGTAACGCAAGAAGAAGAAGAAACATAAACAATGTAGGACTGATAGGTAACACAATGACAAAAACTCATGAGTAGATGGAGAAGGATCTTCAATCAATCAATTGGGTACCATACCGCAGTGAGACAAGGAATTTTAGCAACTGACCAGGAACTATCCCAAATGATCCCACGCTCATTGGAATATAACCCAGAACAGTCAGATGACAACCAGGCAACAATATAAAATAGCAAACACATGCAGGGTAGAGCCAGAACCAACAGAACTCTAAGAGGTTAGATTACAAGACCAAATGAGGAACTGCCCAACACATGTACTAAGAGATGTGTATTTATTTATTTACTGATGTCTTTATTTGTGGCGAAGTTAGGGCTCTTGGCCCTCTCTTACACTTAACCACATTATGCGGCTTGATAATGACTACAAACTTAATACACTGTATATCATTTTATAACTTAATATGGACTAAAACTAAAAGATCTACATACTAGGTCTAACATAAACTAAATTAATTCAATATTAACTACTCTACGTGGAATTAATGTAACATCACAGCAATTTATGTAAACTTTTGGAACTATTTACTCAAGACATTCACTCATGCATTCAATCATAACTACATAATATAGCCTACGTATTCAAGAGGAAATCCTTAGATTGTCTTTTGAAGGTAATTAATGAGGAACAACTTCTAATTTCATGGGGTAAAGTGTTCCATATTCTAGCGCCCGACACAAGGAAAGAATTACTGAAGGCAGATGTATGATGTGGAGGTATTGCAATTGTTGACCCAGAACGCGTGTCACGGTCATGAAAGTGACACCGAGGTGTCACAGTTAATCGCCTTCTCCCCCTCCCCTAACGTTTTTGGACCTGGGCTAATCCCTGTGGAAATTAGTGTCTTTCTACCTCAATTTTCTGTGTATTCAGTTCGCTGAATTTCTTATCTCCTTCTAGTTTTATGATTCACTACCACTTTATGGTAGGGCTCTGGTCCGTGTAACGACATGATCTAAAGGGCTCCTTGTACGTACTGACATCTGTGCAGAGAACTGGTACTACGATGCTCAGCTCCTTGACCAATGAGAGCTCGTCTTGAACACTGAGCGTTGGCTTGTTGAAGCTCGCTCGAAGCGAGAGACTCATTCTTGTGCTGGCGTCTGGTTGGTGATGGACGCGTGTAGTAGCTGCCTCGTGATGGTGTAGATTTTACTTGGAACAATGGAAAACGGCTGAATACTACGTGTGCGAGGGCTCTCCTCCTAGCCCTCAACATGAGGTGATACCTCATTCATTGTGAAAACGTCCACAGACTGTATGTATTTTATTTTTGTCTATCCATCTGCGTTTGGGAACCAGAGTATTAAATGGCGACGCGGCGTGGCTTCAAGCTTCTGTTCTATTTTCGATATTGATGAAACCAAAAAAAAAAGTAGACTGTACGGGGATTGTTAATGTAAACATTTCCGTTGATGAAGGATTTTGGTTCCTTGTTTCCCTTTCTGGGCTTGATTACCTGCGTTTCCTTTCTATTATATTGAATGTTTTGTGCTTCCCCTTTTCTGTACCTTGTTTTGAATTTTCCTAATTCAATTTTTATTTTTAACTTCTCCCTGCCCGTAGTGTTTAAGGTGAATTTTCTTTCTTGGTTCCTGGTAAGACCTGTCCTTGAGTAGGACTAGGTAGTTCATGTGGTTTTTGGTAGTTTAAAGGTTGATTCTTTATTTTAAGCTGATACGATTTTCATTACTAAATTACTTCTAGTATAGTGGGGCCCCCTAATAACTTTTAAATATGATTAATTTATTTTCTTGGTAATATTTCTATTTCATGTTAATTACTAGTCTTTCTATTTTACTACGTGGGCGTTTTCTTATTACTAATTGGAAGGTTTAACTTTTCTCTAATAAATTCTACTTACCTTGCATGAAAATACTGGTGTTGTTCTTTCAAATGAATTACTCATCTGATACTGGATTTTTATTTTACTTGGTTTTATATGTCACCCACTTCTTCTTGTGGTAAGTAATTTACTGATTTTATGGTTACGTTTTGCGGGTGCCTAGTTACGCTTCCTGACCTACTTTTGTCTACTCTGACTCTTGGTGTGTTCTATTTTATTTCTTGTTGTTTTATACCTTGCTGGCCTTACCGTAGTGTTCTGGGTTTGACTACGTTCGGGTTAGTATTGTGGTAGCTGAGCTGTGTTTCTTTGATTCATGGACCTGTGGCTCGTACCTACCCGAAGGTTATATGCATCGTCACTTGACTTTGTTTTACTGAGTATCAGATGGTAATTAATTGAAGGAAGTACATAGTTTTAACCTGACGTAATATACTTTTGTAAAAGAATTGCAAACATCTTATTCCATCCTTGATTTGTTTTGTTTCATATTGTCTTTCGTCATGGCCCGACCTGTTATTCACCCTCACCACCTTCGCAAGTCGGAGTTGCAGTATGAGCTTGCGATCCGAGGTTTAGAACCAGTGGGTACTGTTTCAGAGTGTGCCACCTTACTTTCAGCTCATCTCCAGGTGCCTCTTAACCTATCTAAATTAGATATCTCCAAGATTGGTGAGTTTTTACATGTAATTAATTCTTCTTTAAATGAAATTTCCATAATTCTTAAAGAATTTACTGAAACGCCACCTACGAAGTCTCAGGTTAGTAGACTCAAGGCTAGAGTGTACCACCACTCGGGGCGTATCCAAGATCTCCTTACTTTGAAACCTGAGGGGGAATTCATTAGCGAATGCACCCGGCTTTTGACATTAGCGTCCAGTATTTCTACTGAACTTGATTTAATAATTGCAAGTAGAGAAATGGAGAACTTGTCGGTTACGGATAGGACTAATCCTCTTTGTAATAATGAAAGTGTAAGTCAAAATTTATCTCCTCCTATTCAAGGTGCATGCTGTGTAACTTCTCCTGTCCTTGAGTCTATTTTATCACGGTTAAGTGGTACATCGCATAATTCCTTGAAAGAGCTGTTTCACGGTGTAAAGAATTTCTCCGTAAACTCAATTGAGGAGTGCCTTAGATTTTCAAGGTTCCTTGTAGAATTGCAAGAATCCGCTAGTGTATACTCTGTTGATGAGCTAGGCATGTATAGGGTCTTATTTTCCCATTGCGAGGGTATTCTAAAAAAGGAAATTTCCGAAGCTATCTCTCAGAAGTGTAAAATTGATGACTTTCATGAACTAATTCTTAATAAATTTATCCCCTCCTTAGCCCTTCAGAGTCTCATCCCTCAGTATTGCTTCCGAACTCAGTACCTTCACGAAAATTTGCTAACGTACATTGTTGATGTAAAGTTCTATTGTAAAGTGTTTCGAATTTTGGTTCCTGAGGAAGAAATGGTAACTCGCATATTAAGAGGTATATCTCCTGCTTATCGATCTTACCTTTCCCTTGTGAAATGTCCTACTAATTTCATTGAACTTGAGACTGCGTGTACCTTCGCTGAGGATGTAAAGCACGGAGACGCCTCCAGGCCTGTCCACCTTCCCCCTCCTCTTACCAATTCTAACTGTACTGGTTATCCTAAGGTACCCTGTAACATGAAAACAAAAAAATGTTTTGTGTGTGGTTCTACGGAACATCTAAGGAATTCGTGCCCGTCTAAGAGTAATGGACGTGATGTTTGTTGTTATCTTTGTGGCTCTAAGCAGCACACTAAATTTTTTTGCCCAAATTCATTTCAAAGACGCCATAAATGACTAAAACCTAAAAACCGGTCTCGTAAGTTTCAACCTTTAAAGAATGTGGGGGACTCTGATGCGGTTATTTGTCCTCGTAACTGTAACAGAATTTGTGGAAATGTTGTCTCTGTAGGAACCTTCACCAGTGTTGAAGTGAATAATGAACCATTGATGGCTTTGATTGACTCAGGGAGCGTTGTAAATTTAATCAATTCTGATTGGTATTCCAAAATGAAATATGCTTGTAAGTTACCGTCCTTACAACCTTCTGATGTAAAGTGTGTTGCTGCTAATGGTAATTATGTAGAAATTCTAGGGATCGCTGGGGTGAAATTGAGAATTGGAAATTTCACCTGGAAAGTGTCCTGCCTGGTGGTTCCTAACCTTTCGTGTAATTTGATTCTAGGAACTGGGTTTTTGTCCAAAACTGGACTTGTTCTCGACCTTCAAGACAGGAAATTTTTCTTTAAGTTTTCCCCTGCTAATAAATTTAACTTGTCTGATGGCTCTAAGGGTAATTTAAATGCGAATTGTGTTTCTGAGTCAGTCTCTGATGAAATCAGCAATGTTAAGGAGTTAAAACTTAATCATTTGAGTAAGGAACAAGCTGATGAAATTCGTGCACTTCGCAGCGAATTCCCTGAAGTGTTCACTAGTAAACTAGGGGTAACTGATGTTATGGAATATGATATCGAACTAACTGATACCAAACCTGTGAGATCCCCTCCATATAGACTCTCTCCTCCACGTATGCTGGAATTGAAGAAGATTATTGAAAAACTTCTTGCGGAAGGGGTTATTCGACCTTCTAGCTCCCCATATGCCTCTCCTGTTTTCCTTGTTCCCAAGTCCACTGGGGGCTTTCGGGCTGTTTTGGACTATAGAAAATTAAACCAGAAGGTGGTCCTTCAGTCTATCCCGTTACCTGATCTGCACACATGCTTTGGGTGGTTTTCTGGGGCAAAGGTTTTTACAGTACTGGACCTTAACCAGGCCTACTATCAAATTCCTTTATCCAAGAGGTCCATTCCACTAACTGCCTTCATCACTGACTGGAATTTGTATGAATTTGTCAGATTACCCTTCGGTTTGAACTCTGATGCTGGAATTTTGACACGTTTTCTGGATACTATCTTCTCTGACATTAAATTTAAATGTGTTTTTCACTATCTCGATGATTGCGTTGTCTATTCTAAAACCTTTGAAGAACATGTGATTCATGTACGGGAAGTCCTTGAGCGCTTGAGGAAAGCTGGCTTGACTGTTAAGCTTTCTAAGGTAACCTTCGCCCAGCCAAGTATGTCTTTTCTTGGACATATTGTGTCTTCGAGTGGAATCTCAGTTGATCAATCTAGGACCCAAGCAATTCGTGATTTTCAACCTCCTAAAGATGTCAAAGGCATTGCTCGTTTTGTGGGGATGGTTAACTTTTTCAGGAAATTTATTCCTAACTTCGCTGAGGTTGCTGCTCCTCTCAACCATTTAAGGCGAAAAGATGTTAAGTGTGTCTGGGGTCCTCTCCAACAAGCAGCTTTTGAGAAATTGAAGTTCGCCCTCTCGAACGCCCCTGTTTTGGCAATTCCTGACTTTTCTAAACGCTTCATTGTTCAGACCGACGCATCTGGAAGAGCTGTTGCCGGAGTACTCTTGCAAGAGTACGAGGATGGTCGTAGACCTGTTGCGTATGCCTCCCGAACCCTCAATGATCTTGAGAGCAAATACTCGATTTACGAGTTAGAATGCCTTGCTGTCCTATTCGCTCTCGAAAAATTTCGGCCCTTTGTTGAACTTGTAAATTTTGACCTGGAGACGGATAATCAGGCGTTGTCGTGGGTTTTGAACCGACCCAAAAGAACTGGGAGAATCACCCGTTGGGCACTTAGGATTTCTGCCTTCAATTTTCAAGTCAAACATATTATATATAATTTAATAGCACACAATTTGTGTATATAAAGCGATTACATGTCATTTAAACATAAGTCAATTATAGGCCTATTTCTCTTAGAGCATTCCACGACATGGTAACGAGAACAAGTCAAATTACACAGTTTACACACACAACTCTCGTCCGGTTCATGAAAGATCCTGGTTTTGCAGAGTTTGTAGTGGTATCCATGAATTGCCATAGAATTGATAAAATGTCGGGGTCCTGGTTTGTATTGGTCCATGTTCTGTTCGTCATTGCTTCAGTCGTATAGAATTCGGGACAAATATCATTCCTTTTGGCCACTCTTTCGTCCAGGAGTTTCTTCCATTGGTCTGTATAAGGTAGAGCAAGCTTGAATCTCAAGTCTTCAATTAGGAAAGGCTCCTTTGCGAGTTCATAAACCAGTCTTGATCTAGTGAATCTAGACACACACAGGGTTGTCTTTAAGAATCGGGCTTTGACTTTTTCTAGAATGTGTAGGTCATTCTTTGTTAGCTTATCCCAAATGATTTCCAGCCCATATGTTAAAATAGGGATTATTTTTGCCTCAAACAGGGTAATGGCCGTCTTGAGAGATAGTCTGTTTAGATTCTTGATGTCAAATATCGCTTTCATAGCTGCCGCAGCACGTAGTCTAATATGAAGTCTAAAGGAGTTTGCTGTCGTCTGCATCGTCAAGCCCAGATATTTAAAACTGTTCACGTCGTTTAATGTTTCTGCTTTGTACGTCACTTTGTCACTTGAGGATGTTCGTCCACCCTTCCTGAAAATCATGTAGACAGTCTTTTCGATGTTTACCTGCAATTCATTTATATCTGCCCACTTCTCCAGTGCATCCAGTGCTTTTTGTAGCTCTTTAACATCGTGTGATCCTAGAACCATATCATCGGCATATAAATACGTGGTTACTTCGTTTGTCACCTCTTTTATCGCTTGGACCACATCATAGGTAGCTACGTTAAACAATAAAGGACTAAGAGGGTCACCCTGTAGAACGCCATTTGTCTGCGTGATCTCCCTCGATGAGGTTATATTGTCTGAGATGATGACAGTGTTATTTATCAACATGTTATGGATCAAAAGAGTGAGCGCCTTGTCCTCTACAAGATAATCTAGTTTCGACGATATGATGTTTCTATTAAGATTATCGAAGGCCTTGGAGAAATCTATGAACACTGTGTGAAATTTACCCTTTGGTAGCCGTAAGGTGTCATGTATATCGTCCAGTAGATTTCTTATTGCGTGTAGAGTACTTCTTCCTCTTCTAAATCCAAATTGCTCATCCGGAAGTTTGGCTTCGATTTCTTCCGTCAGTCGAGTGGTTATTAGCTTGGTGAGTATCTTCATCAAATTATTCTCCAGAGCAATCCCTCTATAGTAATTTGGATCAAGCAAGTTACCCTTTCCTTTGTATAAGACCTTCAATGTGGAGGTTTTCCATGCTTTGGGGATGTCTCCTAGTAACAAGCAGAGGTTCATGAGATTCGTTATGGATGGAAGTAATACATTTATTGAAGCTTTGATGTGTTCACTGAAAATGCCATCAGGGCCCGGTGCTTTTCCATCTTTTAGTTTGAGTATAGTGTCAGAGACATCTTTTTGTGAGAATAGGGTGATGCCTCCCCTGTCTGCTTCAACGTATTTTCTTGGATAGGCTGTTACGGATCTTTGTTGGTTTAGGATGCGTGAGAAGTGCTTTTCCCATGTATTCATGTCTATTTTGCCAGTTGTTGGAACTTTACGTGGTTTTAATGCCCTGAATGGGTCCTTCATATTAGTCAAACATATTAGGGGTACAGATAATGTCATCGCTGATAGTCTCAGCAGAATGTTTGATGGGGAACCTTGTCCTGAGGTAAAATCTAATGTTGAAAATTTTGATGATGGTAACGTGATCAAAGTCAATGCCATTCTTTCTGAGCTACCTTTGCTTTACCATGAAATCGAAGATCTCCAGAAATCTGACCCTGAATTGAATGAAATCATAAACAAAATTTGTAATGGGACTCTTGTAAAACCTTATTCTCTTGTCAAAGGTGTTCTATGTTGTAAAGGACGAGGAGACCATTGTTTCAAAATTGTTGTTCCCAAGGTACTGGTACCTGTCATCTTCAAGTATTACCACCACTGTCCCATTGGAGGTCATTTAGGAATGTTCAAAACTAGGCAGAAAATTAGGGAATTTTTCATCTGGAACAGAATGGACAGTGACATCAGAAGCATGATTAAATCTTGCAAGGTTTGTGCCATAAGTAAACCCAGTCTAAACAACCGTGTGGGTTTGTTGTCGTCCTCACAAGCTTCACGCCCCATGGAACGTCTGTTCATCGACTACGTGGGACCAATGGTTCGATCTTCTTTGGGGAACACGCATATTTTCGTGTGTGTCGATGCGTTCTCACGGTTCACTTGGCTTATTCCGACTAGGTCTACCACTTCTCGGTCCACTATTAACTGTCTAAATTATATCTTTGCTTCTTTTGGTCCTCCCAAGTTCCTTGTCTCTGATAACGCTAGTGGGTTTACTAGTCATCTGTTCAAAAGTACCTTTTCAAGTTGAGCATCTCTCATGTCACTACTACCCCATATTATCCTAATCCATCCTATGCTGAGAGGGTAAATAGAAATTTGAAGTCTGCATTGATAGCCTACCATCATCATAACCAGGCTAAGTGGGACTCCTGTTTACATTGGCTAGCTCATGCATTTAACTCTGCCATCCATGAGTCTCATGGGAAATCGCCCATGTCCCTTATGTTTTCCTACACTCCATACTCCCCAATGTCAAATGTACTAGGCATCGATGACCTTTTGCCTGATCTATCTAAACCTCTCGATGTCCAGAAGATTTGGGACGAAGCAAAGAAAAATCTGTCTGTTTCATATGAGAAGTCCAAGAAAAGGTACAATTTGGGTAGGAAAACAACTAAGGTAAAGGTTGGTGATACAGTCTTCATAAAATGCTACCCAGTCAGTAAAGCTGTTAATAAGTTTTCCGCCAAACTGGCACCCAGGTATCAAGGTCCTTGCACCGTATTGCAATTTCTGTCCCCGGTATCAATGTTAGTGAGCGATCCGGTTACTAAAAGGATTAGGAGAGTCCACCTGTCACAAGTTAAACCTGGTTAATGTACAGTACTGGTTCCTAATTCCCTTCCTTTGGGTTTTTTCTTTGTGAAGTTCTAAGGTACTGAAAGGGACATACAGCTGAGAACTACATTTCTGTGAGCTAATTAAAAGTAAAATATCATCTTACTGTTTAAGTGTAATTTAATTCTACCTGGAGTTTTCATTGTGGTACATGTTTCTGTGATTTTAAAAGCTAGGTTTGATATGTTTCTATTTGTCTTAGTACTGGTATTGATTCTGGTGTGAACGTTGTGGTTTGGTGGTGTGTGGAATCTGTCACATGACTGTTTCTTGGGGGCCTATACTCCTTATATCTTACCTTCTCTGGGTTTTAAATTTTTAAATATCATACCTAATCTGCTTTGGGTGTGGGTAGGATTGGATAACGGATACTCGGAGACTTCCTTCGGTCTTCTTGCTGCTCACACTTTGGGATAACAAAAATTTTATGATCGTGTCCTGTTGATATGTATTTATCCTCCTGTCCAGGGTGTCCATTTGGTAGCCTTCTGGACTATTGGTTGCTCGTTTTAATCTCGTCACCTGGGTGATTGTTATAAAATATAGTTTAAAAAAATATTGGTTGAGTTTTAACTATCTGGGGGTTGATTTAATCATGGAATAGTTTCTGTTCATATCTTTGTCTTGTTTCTGGTTTTGGTGATCTTATCCATATTTATCTCTTGGAAATTAGTCTTACTCTGTTTCTTCATCCATCCCTTGTAGCAAGGTTTATTTGGAAAATTAGCTTTAAAATCTTACTCTGAATTTTATTTATGGCCTATTATCGATTTTCAGTAATAACTATCCCTGAGTACCCTTTGATTAAGCTTCGAAAATTAACCCTTCTACTTGCTGCTGATCAGTCGTTGCAATAAGTTAGTTTTGGTCATATCCTTTGAGGGGGTTGTTAGTCGTGGGGTGATCTGTTAACCTGTGTCGGGGTTGGTAGACCGTTTGCTTCGTGCATGGATCTTGGATCTTTATGGTTTCTCCATCTTTAGCAACTGGTTTCTGGGCCTCTTCATGTCTAATGCTACCTTGCCCTCTGGTAATTATTCTAAGAACTGACAGTAGTACCTCTATTGTAAGTAATCTCAATTTATTCTTTACTTAACTTATGGTTTTCCTTATGTTGAAAATTTTATCCCATTGTTTTTTGAAATTTTGTTCTGTTTTAAAACTTCCTTGTTACTTTTGGCGGTATAAGTTTGTCCTCTATGGTATTCACGGGTCTTGTGGCATTTTATTCCGCGCATTACTATCATCACTATGATACTGAAGTATTTTCTTGAATCTAGTATCTTCCTGTTGATCTTTTCGTTCTGGGCGAGTTGTAGTGTGTATGTAGGGCTGTTGACAGTAACCATCTTCCATCTATTGATATTATGTTGAGTAGTGTAGTCAAGGCATGGGCTTGAAACCTGAGAAGTTATCTTCTCTTACCTAGGTGCTAGGTTTGCTAGTCCTGAATTTGGCGGTGGTGTGGTATTTCACCATGTTTGGTTAAGATGCTGTGTGGCATGTTGTTGTAAAGGGACCCTGTTGTATTGAATCTTGGTGCTGGTTACCATTGCTTCTGTGAGATATCTGTGAGGCAATATTAGTTGTATTATTGCACTCTGGTGGGTGTTTAAGCACCTTTCTTTGAACCATTGTGTCTTTAGGAAGATGGGAATTAATAATGTAAATTGTGTCTACCACTTGTGTAGTATGTTCTGGTCTTGGTCAGTGAAAATTGAGATTGCCCGCATAACCTATTGCTCTGATGTCTTCCTTGTTTCCACCTATGATATTTGTGAAGCTCTATTTTCTTAAACCTACCTTCTATGGTTATTTTCCCTTCAGTTATTTTGCTAACATTAGTAGATATTGTTGATTTACCTGCTTTCCGTTCTGCGTTCAGGATTGTTGAGCGTGTTATTGCCTACCTGTGAGCTATCGCTTGTGGAGTCATCTTGCCTATTTATTTTCTGGCCCCTTTTAGGACTACTTGGTGTGTAAGAGGTTGGTTTATTACTTCGTCATATCTCCTGTAGTCATCTAATTGAGGTATTTTAATACCTTTTCTGTTTGATTGGGTGTACTATAGTGGAAAGTGTTTTAGTTTTTCCTCTCGCTGTGTGGGTTGGTTATGTGACCCCAAGTTATGTCCTCCTGAAACCTTATCCATCAATCCTTGAACAGTGATTCCCTTTGTATTAGTTTGTTCCTTGTTTAGTATGCCTCTGTGGAATGATTGTAGATGACAAACTGTTGCGCTCCCTACACCTGATAGTACTAGAGGTCTCCAACTCAATCTACTTATGGTGTCCTTTGCTTGGAAAGACAGTTACCATTAACTCATTTATGGCTTCACAGTGCTCGTACTCTGGTCGATAGTTGCTCTGATTGGTGTGTCCCTTTCTTTTGAAAAGTCTTTCTTGCTGGGTCATGCGAGGTCAATTAATTATGATTTAAAATCTGCATTCCTTAATGGTCTAATTATTTGGGTTGAATTATGGTGGGTTCTTAAAATTTAATGAATCATTGGCTCACTGATCTGTGGATCTCAGTCTGTTATTTTTTTAAATTGTTCTTTCTTGCCTTGCCCGTCTCGTGTATGTTTATGTAAATCCTTTTCTTTTGGGGGATTGAATCTTGGTGTATTGTTTGTTTTGAGGATTTACCTTATTGTTGGTAAGGGTTCTCCGGTGGAGTACGTGAATTGTTTATCCTTCTGGTGGCTCCCTGTATTGGTGGGGAAAGCTTGGTGACGTTACGTCTTTTCTACTTATCCATTTTCAACGTTTTAGTTTAGCGTTTTGAACCATTAGTATATTGAGGTAAGTACTGTATTCTTGACATTTGAGATCCACCTTTGGAGTGCGGTGGGTTAAGCTTACCTTTGCCTATGTCGATCTAATATGTATGGTGTTCTGGTGATTTTTGGTGCTGATAGTTTATTTGGTTCGAGACCTGTCTAGTTTGCCTAATTTGTGTTCTTGTGTAATTTAGTTTGGAGGCTTGCTCTAGTCCTGAGTCTATTGATAATTTTACTAATATAAGATTGTATTATGAGATTTATCTTTTGTCTTTCGTTATAAAAATAATTTCACCAATCTTGAGCGTTTTTCCCTCTTCTTCCTTTTCCTGTTTGCTCGCGGTATCTTCGTATTGTCGGGCATTTTAATCTAATTTCGAAAGGATGCAAGATGTTGCATTTCTTAAAACCTGGAACCCGAAAACTAGTACTCACTTTGATATGGTAATTTCAAAGTTTAATGTAAAATGTACAGCCGAGAGAGATTTCTAAATTAATAAACCCTATGTATGCCTTGTGTATAACCTTTCATGAACTCTAAGGGTGAACTTTTCTTCGTGGTGTAATCACCACCGTGTAAGCAGTTGTAATCAAAACCTAAAACTATTAGGAGTCTACTAAGTCGAAGGTGTGATTCTAATTAGACTGTGTTCTACCAACTTCTTCAAACTAATTGTGGTTGTGATGGACCGATTCCTAAGAGAAACTGTGGCGTGTAAACTATTGAAACCTTGTGCATGGAAAGCTGAAAATGTTGTGAAAAAGGTTGAACTCAGTGTTGACTGTAATTAATGCTGTAGAAAGTGATTCTAAAGAGCTACCGCCTTACTGGATATTTATTATGTTGAACGTGGTACTTGTGGTCGCTTTAATTTTGGACTGTAATGAAAATTTTGGTTACTTCTGACCTCAGTGCCGAAGATATGTACTGGATAAGCAAAGCTTCGGAGGGGGTGGCTGACACCGAGGTGTCACAGTTAATCGCCTTCTCCCCCTCCCCTAACGTTTTTGGACCTGGGCTTATCCCTGTGGAAATTAGTGTCTTTCTACCTCAATTTTCTGTGTATTCATTTCGCTGAATTTCTTATCTCCTTCTAGTTTTATGATTCACTACCACTTTATGGTAGGGCTCTGGTCCGTGTAACGACATGATGTAAAGGGCTCCTTGTACGTACTGACATCTGTGCAGAGAACTGGTACTACGATGCTCAGCTCCTTGACCAATGAGAGCTCGTCTTGAACACTGAGCGTTGGCTTGTTGAAGCTCGCTCGAAGCGAGAGACTCATTCTTGTGCTGGCGTCTGGTTGGTGATGGACGCGTGTAGTAGCTGCCTCGTGATGGTGTAGATTTTACTTGAAACAATGGAGAACGGCTGAATACTACGTGTGCGAGGGCTCTCCTCCTAGCCCTCAACATGAGGTGATACCTCATTCATTGTGAAAACGTCCACAGACTGTATGTATTTTATTTTTGTCTATCCATCTGCGTTTGGGAACCAGAGTATTAAATGGCGACGCGGCGTGGCTTCAAGCTTCTGTTCTATTTTCGATATTGATGAAACCAAAAAAAAAGTAAACTGTACGGGGATTGTTAATGTAAACATTTCCGTTGATGAAGGATTTTGGTTCCTTGTTTCCCTTTCTGGGCTTGACTACCTGCGTTTCCTTTCTATTTTATTGAATGTTTTGTGCTTCCCCTTTTCTGTACCTTGTTTTGAATTTTCCTAATTCAATTTTTATTTTTAACTTCTCCCTGCCCGTAGTGTTTAAGGTGAATTTTCTTTCTGTGTTCCTGGTAAGACCTGTCCTTGAGTAGGACTAGGTAGTTCATGTGGTTTTTGGTAGTTTAAAGGTTGATTCTTTATTTTAAGCTGATACGATTTTCATTATTAAATTACTTCTAGTATAGTGGGGCCCCCTAATAACTTTTAAATATGATTAATTTATTTTCTTGCTAATAATTCTATTTCATGTTAATTACTAGTCTTTCTATTTTACTACGTGGGCGTTTTCTTATTACTAATTGGAAGGTTTAACTTTTCTCTAATAAATTCTACTTACCTTGCATGAAAATACTGGTGTTGTTCTTTCAAATGAATTACTCATCTGATACTGGATTTTTATTTTACTTGGTTTTATGTGTCACCCACTTCTTCTTGTGGTAAGTAATTTACTGATTTTATGGTTACGTTTTGTGGGTGCCTAGTTACGCTTCCTGACCTACTTTTGTCTACTCTGACTCTTGGTGTGTTCTATTTTATTTCTTGTTGTTTTATACCTTGCTGGCCTTACCGTGGTGTTCTGGGTTTGACTACGTTCGGGTTAAAAGGAAGATCAAAAAGGGAATTTACTAGAGAGGTATTCAGGTATATTTTCAGTCAAGAGTCGATAGATAAGGGTGGATACATGCTGATTTCTCTGTTGCTCTACTTTTAACCAAAAAAGGTGTGCATAAAAAGGGGATACATGCGTGGCCAAATTCAATGAAAAAATAAATCTAATGCAGGAGTTTAAAGCCCTCTGCAGTTTCTTATTTTGTTCACTGGTAGCATCCAACAACACAACATCACAATAGTTAAAAATTGGAAGTATCAATGTTTGAACCCGTCTTATTTTTAAGTTGAGAGGTAATACGGTCTGGTGAATCTTGAGGGGATGAAGTGATGAATGAACTTTCCTGCATACATTAGTGACATGCTCATCCCAGTTCAAAGTTTCATTGATAGTGACTCCACGGCTTTTTACTGATTTGCAGAATGGGATAGCAACACCATTTAGTTGAATAACTGGAAGTTTTAGACTGTGTAAATAGGTAAGCAGTTTTCTCTGCCCTAGTATGATAGCTTGTGTTTTAGTTGGGTTGATGGAGAGAGATTTCTCAGCTGCATAACAACTGATCAGCTCTAAGTTTAGGTTGATATTTTCAATAGCTGCATTTATGTCATTCACTTATGTGTGGCAGTAAATTTGAAGGTCGTCGGCATAGAGATGGTAGTTGCAGTTTTCCAACTTAGAAGAGATGTCATTCAAATATAAAATAAATAACAGGGGGCCGAGTATAGAACCTTGTGGCACACCATTAATTTTGTATTTCCACTCTGTTCTCTTTTTATTCATGACAACACACTGTCGTCGGTTATGGAGGTAGGAAGCAAACAAATTGAGAGCAGTGTGGCTAAGATAGAAGGAATTCAATTTCGCTATTAATATATCCGTACTGATAGTGTCAAAAGCACTGCTGAAGTCTAGGAGAATGAGCACGGTTACTTTACGTTCATCCATTGCTTTTCTTACGTCATCCGTAATTTTTAGAAGAGCAGTAGATGTACTATGTCCTTTTTTAAATCCAGATTGGAAGTGACCAAGTAACGAATGGTGCGTCAAATACTGGAGCAGTTGTTCATGCATGAGTTTTTCTAAGACTTTCGAAAGTGAAGAAAGTATACAGACAGGCCGATAGTCAGATGGAGAATTTGCTAGAGATTTTTTTGGTACTGGAAAAATAGGCCATGTAAATAATCTAAATTGGAGAAGACTACACATAAACAGCCATAGGGTTCAAGGAAAACTTCCCGTACACGAATTCTTCATAATAATACCAGATCACATACAACATCTGATCCACAGATACAAATCAAAGGAGACATAAGCTCTCATGTCACAAGACATCAAATGAAGACATGATCAAGCCAGAGTACATCCATGAAATGACAACATTTACAAAATACACTCCCATAACCCACGTAACATATAAGAGGAAAAGGAAATGTAATGCAGAAGATTAATTTCGGAACAGATTACACAATTATTAGAGAAGGAACAGTACCAATAACCACATGGCAATTGTGAGACCCATAACCAAAATCCCAACATGAATACACAGTAAAAATGAAGGGTCGTTTCAGCTATAAGCCAGATGTACTCTACACCAGAATCCAGAAACGAACTGACACAACAACCATGAAGCACCAGTAACAACACATAGATATAGCGACAAGGAACTAGGATGGCAATGAATCAACATATGGAGCAATCAAGTAGGACTTGCAAGGAAAAATCAGGAAGAATGATAAAGTCACTCAAGCACATGGCCAAAACTGACATCATCAACCAGCACAAGAAGATCACATACATGCTTGACACTAGTCACACATCATAAGTAGTAGAGAATGAAACCCAGAGCAAGAATTTAGTACACAGACACCCAACGGAAAATATGCAATGGGAAGAAGCTAATGCACAATGACTACAATTAGCCAGGTCAAGGAAATCACAGATTCACAAAAAATTAAGACCACACCTCATTACAACCAGACCACAAGAGTGAAGTATATGCACACTGCAGAAGAAGATGAATAAAAGGGGAATGAGTAGTATCAAGAAAGAGTAAGACACAAATAATATCAGCTACAGAAATTAACCACTCCAGAACAGAACTGATGGAACTACCTGACATTGACACTTCAAATTAAAAAGATAATACAATCTCAGATGAACCATACAGACATAGCCTATCACCATTCAATCAGGAATTGCATTTCAGAGTACACGACAACAAGAACACTGCCCAAGGTTACACTAATAGCATTAAACACAACAGATCCAAGTGAGATTCTCATCATCACAGCATAATCATTCTCGAGTTCAATACAGACCCATAACAATACCATATCAAGAACGGACACATGCACAGGACTCCATAAGGCAAAACAGGGAGAAACTCCCACAGCAAATGCCCGAGATATGAACTAATATACACAAGCAAGAATTATCAACAACATGAGAACTCACCACATTAAATAAAATTCACAATAATAACACATGACAAATAGTAACCTTTACACAGGTGAAAATATCTTGTAACATAGTAACCTGGGCAAGGCAGAACAGTGCAAATAAGTATGAAAGAAGGGAGTCACCATGGGTCAAATTGTAAATCAATTTCACATGTTGAGCCCCAGACAGTGAGGTGGGTATGGAGTCACTGGAAGAAAAAATATAACTACAATACAAATTTGTAACACTCAATCTGGACAATGAATGAAGCTGGAATAAAGACATCTCTTAGAGATTAAATTAGTTTACAACAGCAGTTCCAACACCCAAGACAAATTAATCCAAATAAATTCCTCGACGGACAGGCACAGCAATACCTGGAAAACTTATAGTACAACAACAGGATGCAGATAACATGGTCAAAGAACTTCACTTTATTAAGGTAAAATGTGGAAGAAAATTTATTTATTTATTTATTTATTTATTTAAATTTGAAAGCAGATTAAGTAAATATTTGAGTATAATCATTAACAGAAACGACAATGGTCGTCCACTTACTCATACATGACAGGTACAGAATAAGTAGACCACAAAAACCAACAAGATTCCATGTCCATAGAATATGGTAAATAAAACAAGCTTCAAGTGTACAGATAGAGAAACATGCCATACATAAAGGCCGAGAGGGTTGCAACAAGGAAGACTCGATTACACATGAAACAAACATAAAAAACTATTACTTGGATCCATTTCAGTTTTACAATTTTTAAGTTTAAAAGGTTGGTATATTTTGCCAGCTAGCAACGTTGACCTGGGCAAACTATCAAGTTCGTTAGTACAACAGCAACAATGTAACAACCACTGCGATAGGCTACCACAACACTACTGCAATGCCCAATGACAAACACGACCATAAACACAGAAGAAATGACAAAATGATCACAAGACACAAAATACTTACAATTGGGGGCAGCAGCATTAAATTTTCCGACGTGGAGGGCCCAGAACATAAAGGATAAGAGGACAGGATCTTAACCTACTACTTGAGGGGTTGCCAGGTCAATATCGCTTACTAAATAAAAGCAAATTTAAAATTCGGGAAATGAAACTTTACTTAAAAGTTAAGAAAAAGGGGAAAACATGAATGATAAATAAGGTTTTATAACTTTCTGCAACATGTTGAAAAAATAAACAAAATCAAGAACCAATCATTTAAATTTAAAATTAATTTCTGGAATTATGCATTAAATATCACTTTAAAATAATTAAAATTATGAGTGCACACTCAGATAACAATATAAAACATTTCTTACAATGTAGCAAATAAGCAAGTTGAAAGACTTATACCCAAAAGAAAATATCTCTTGTTACATTAATTCATTCAAATAGGAGACAAATGACAATTTTTAAAATAATTAAAATTGTGAAAACACTCAGATAACAAACTAAAGTAACTCTTACAATACCGAGAAATAACTGAAGTCTGCAGCTCGCATCAGAATCAATGAATGTCAAATATTAAACGGATTCGTACGTTAAGAGTTAATTACACCACTGGCCAGTTTTTAAGTAAGTAGACTAATCTGACTAAACTGAAATTTGTTTCCAGTCCCTCTACATAAACATTTCAGTCATCCCAGAAACACAGTAGCACACTCAATTTTAAAAGCAATGATAGCGAACCAAATTTTCCACGCATAAATAATTAAAGCAGACAAGAGAATTGCAGGAAACCAAATTAAAATATATCCCAAATTAGTTACAAATTACGAAGGGAAACAATATTAATATTCCACAGTTAACTGAATCAAATGTACACACGATGAAGCCTACAGCTTCCCAAGCCAAGCTAACATAATTCATAAACTACAGGCAAGGCATACAGAAATATAGCTTACAGGGAGATAAGATCAATGACATGTAATAATGAAACAAAAAGAAAATATGGATATGAATAGACTGAGGAGCATAAACGGAAGTATCTTTAAGGAATGGGAGGAACAAATTTCAGTTCGCTACAACCACGATATTACAATAATAATGTATAGCATTTTGAATTTGTCATTTCGTCCAACAAAATATTTACAGAGGACTAGCAAATGTACCCGTGCTTCGCTACGGTATTCTACATTGTATATGGATATCGACGTAAAGACTGTGCGTGCAGTAAATGAGATTGTTTTAAAATTGCATGTCCCTTAGCCTTATCCAAGAAATAGCATGGGGAGGTCCCCATACGTTGTTTCCAATGTAAAGTGAGGGTTGCGGAGTTGTGATGATAACGGCAGGCTCACTTGCCTACTGCCATTCACAATCGAGTTGGCAAGTTTACATTATAATTGCAGGCTCCATTGCTTACTGCGCGGCCACAATCGATTTGGGGAGTTTTAGTTACAATGGCAGACCCATTTCCTACTTTCAGACAGATTACAGTTGAGGAGGTTTTATTATAATAGCAGGAAACTTCCTTACTACCAGTCAAAATTGAGTTGTGCAGTTATCATTATAATGACTGGCCCTTTTTACTGCTGCCAGCCAGCTTACTGCCAGTCACACAGAATTAGCTAGTTTCCATGAAAATACGCCTAATGCTAGTCAAATTTTAGATTGGAACATTTGTTTATAATGGCGGGCACCCTGGCCTGGAGCCAAACACAAAAGGGTAGGGGACTTTCGAACAAAACTGCATGATCCCTTGCCTTCTGCAAGAAAAATCGAGAAGCGAATTATTCATTAAAATGGTAGGCCCTCCTTACTAATGCCAGATACACAGGAGTTGGAGATGGACCCCATTCCTACTGCCAGCAGTCAAAGTCGGTGTAGGGAGTACTGATTACAATAGCAGACACACCTTTTCTCGATCGCTACAAATCGACATCAATGGATATATATAGATGGGCATACGAAAGTATATGCATGTTTACAATATTGCAGACCTTCATTTACAGATTAACTGCTGCTAAACGGCACGTCATATTGTCAAAGGATTGTACCGTAAGGCGCGGTATTGAGTGATCTAAATGGCTGTTCCTATGATATTTTCTCGCATCTCATCTATTCATGGGTCAGACTGAGTCAGAAACGTTGAATAGGTTGAAATTTGTGTAAGATTATCTTGCATTGCATTACTTTTCGGATAATTATGTGACATAGCATTTGGCTCACATATGGGTACTGGGTGGGCCAATGTTCGTGTAGAGTTTGATCATACTATCTTTCTTGTAAGTGATTGAAAGTATGAATTATATAGGTAAAGAATCCAAATTTACTTAAAATCGAGAAATAGAGACGGATCTAACGTATAAGCGATACAGATACGATAAAAGTCATAAGACCAAGGTTGAAGATCACTCCTAATTCAACCAAGATTGTGCCATCCGTTATGTGATAGGATTTCCCGTTTATCCCATGAAATACCTCGAAACGGTCTGCACCATCATTAAAATTGCTTCCATATTTCGATATTCTTCGGGGATAAAAATGAAAAAATAAAGATCTGTGAAGTTTTTCGTTCGTTACCGACTGAAACGTATAATTTTGCCTAATTTCAATTTTCTCGCTTGTCTAGCAGATTATGCTGCAATCTGGAATTTGGGTGAGGGGGTAAAAATTATGACTTTCAGGAAATTAAACCAAAGAATATGCAGACGATCATTATAACCCCTCAAATGGGTATCTGTACGAAAAATTTCACCAAAATTGTCAATGTACAGGCACACACAATCGCTACGAGTTTATTTATATAGATAGATAAGGAATCTGCTCCACGTACAACACATTTTGGCTACGTCCGCTGGACTTAAGCTGCAAAATCAACCGTTCATGATATCTCACTCATTAATCCTGTCGAAAAATCCACACGAGAAGAAAAGTTTTAGAAATGGATTTCCACTAAGGATTGTAGATTTCGATTAATTTCGGATGTGAGTATTTTGAGGAAGTGCAAAATCATGGTTCCGGTTTCGGATAAACCCCAGTAAATTTAGGTATTCAGAAATAATATTGGCCCTAAAACCTACACAAGGACAGGTGGATTTTAAATATCAAGTTTGGTAGAAATATATTCAGTAGTTTTCAAGTTATAAAAACTCATAAATCAAACCGACAAACAGACACCAAAGTTAAAAAAATATGCAGATGGTAATTATTACAACTGAAACGGATAACAGTACGGAAATTCCGCCAAAATAGCCAATGTATAGACAGACGGTCGTTGCGATTATATTTATATAGATGGCATGGGCACGTTTGAAAGTGCAAACCTTCATTTCGAGATTTACTGCTCCCAAACGGTACATCATACCAACAAACGGTTTGCACCCCCGGACGTCGCTTTTATCGCTCTACATGTCTGGTGTTAAAACATTTTCTCGTATCTCACATATTTATGGGTTCGATTGAGTTACGATACTTGAATGGGGTGAAATTTGGGTACATTTTCATCATTTTACATTATTTTTCACATACTTATGTGGAAGCTAGAATCATGAAATTGGGTGCGCATATAGCCATTGGTCGTGTCTATGTGAATGCCAAATTCGATGACTCTACCTTTCCTATAAGTGTCAAACTAAGTAATACACGTGTAAAAAGCACAAAATTTACGAACCATCGAAATATACAGCCAAATCTACCCTATAAGGGAGAGAGAGAGAGACGACAAAATATCACAGGACCAAAGTTGTAGATTACTCGAAATTGAACGGAGATCGTGCCATCCGTTTTGTGATAGGACTTACCGTTTAGTCGCGAAATACCTCGAAACGAAGGTCTGCACCGTCATTAAATAGCCTATATTTCGATATTATTCGGCATAAAAAGTGAAATATTTAAAGATCGTGGATGTTTTCCGTAGGTTACCAGCTAAAACGTATAATTTTGCTTAATATCAATTTTTCAGCTCGTGTGGTAGATTGTGAGGCAATCTTGATTTTGGGCTTTGGGGGGCGGTAAAATTTAGGACTTCCAGGAAACTATAGCTAAAAAATATGCAGGAGGTCATTATTACCCCTTAAACGGAGAGCTGTACGAAAATTTCGCCAGCTCTACGCCCGGCCGCCTTTGCCCCCAGGAATTAACCTGGTACTCATTTTTGGTGTAGGCTGAGTGAACCGCTGGGCCATGTGCACCTCCAGAAGTGGAAATCTCGTTTCTTAAATTTTACGACTTCCTGACGAGGATTCGAACCCACGTCCCTCCGGGGGAACCGAGCACGCCTTTACCGCCTCCGTCAGGCAGCCCCCGAAACAAGCACACAGCATCATCCAATACACTGATAACAGTGCAATAGAGACCACAAACATGAACCAGAAAAAACTGAAAGCGATCCACCAAACAAAATTAATAATAATAATCTCAATAACATTAGGAAACAGAAAATGTATCACAACGATAATATTAAATAAAACGAATGGAATAATTTGCCTCTCATCCGCACATATACCGAGTTCCAGAATTACTCCATTATCAATTACAACTGGAATGTTGAACTTTACAAAACTTATTACATTTTAAAATCTTCGTGATTCAATTTACATTTTTAAAATGTCAGATGCAGAAGAAATCCCATTTTAATTTAATGAATAATCGGTGGCGGACAGGTCCATAAAAGGTAGGCGTAATTTCAATCACGGTTGCGAAGTTGGCTTAAAACAATTCTGACAGCGTTGCCGAAATATCCCAAAAAATTAATGTCAATGATAGCGTGTTACTAACGTTCTTCTTCTGCAAATAATCCGGCAGTAGAACAGTTTCGAAACAAGTAAAAAGATATTTGTATTTAAATCCTTGTGTGTCCAATTTAATATCCCATAACTTACGTTGTTAGGTCATTTTGCAATGAAGCATACTCACTCAGATTTTCACGAGACACACTTATACAGAGAACGATAAATAGTAAAATACTAATCATACTGCAACTAAGGCAAAAGCCTTAATTTACATCGCAATCAGCCAGGAATATCACACTCCATTCCACCAACCCTCAATCACATCTTCCAGAGGACACCGCTAGTAATAGCGTCCATCATGGCGCTTGGCTACCGACTCCTTGCAGCAAGCGAGAAGCACTCTGCCAGCACCAGGGAGTAGTGCACAGGCGCTCCCAAATGAACTAGCTTATTGAGCGAATGAAAAAATTGAAGCTATTGATGTAACAATAGCATATTACTCAAATAGGCATAGTTCAGACACATAAATTAGCGGCAATCCAAACGATGGATGATAACTGGAGATAAATTGCCCATACACAATTACATGTGTCCAAAAATGAGGGTAGCTGTAATTCATGTCTTCTTCTTCTGCTTCAAAAATAAGCTGTTGGATTCAATATTACTGGTTATCACAAAATCTGGGTCAAGGCTTGAATCATCAATCTAGGGTTAAACATTCGTCAAACAACATGAAACGTCAGACATAAACATATCTGAACGTTGAATACAAGGGTGTAGCCGTTCTATAAAATATTTTCTAAGATTAAGAATTCCAGAAAATAACGTTGAAGCGTACCATACAACATGGGCGTTACCGATCGTGTCTAAATATGTGTTCCTTGCGAGTGTACATACAAAAAGAACAGACGACCAATGATACATAACATCAGTGTAGATGTTCACTACGGTGAGCTACCAGCTCTGTCCGTAAATGAGTCTTCTGGGAAAACGTTTTTAATTCATTTATTAAAATGGCTTGATTGAAGTGCAGTGTTAGCGGGTGTGTTCTTCTTAAGACAAAACTTCTACGCAACCAACTACCGCACTTATAACACACAAGCATCTATTCTGGAGACTGAGTGACGAGGCATGTACAAAAATTACCACACGCGCTACAAGAGTGAGAGAGGTTCCACAAAATTCTTCAGAAGAACGTTCCCGTTCCACACCACAAGTCAGCATACGTTGTTTTAAAAGCACGCTTGACAAAATTTACCATCACACTGACATCAACAGTTTGCCCGTAGCTTGGGATGACTCAGCGGATGTTTTTCGACTTGCCTCTTCCCTAAATCTTTTACCTCATTGGTTACGACAGTGTGAACGTTTTCAGTTATAAATGACCCTGTGCATTCAAAAGTTAGATTTGTTGAATTACTTACTGCCAAATTCTTTACAAATTTGTAGGTGCCCAGTAATATGCATGGACAGGTGTGTTTGAAGACGTGATATCAGAGGAAACGCTCACCACAGAGTGCGGAAGCTCTACAATATCTTTAAACAGATGCTCATTGAAGGTGCAATTTTCACGTAACCCTTTACCACATTAGTTACGAGCTTTTGGGCGAAATCAGTATGTATGGACAAGTGTTTCCGAAAATTGTATGTGCATGAAACGTGCTACGACAGTCATGAAAGGACTGACATCAGGCGAAACGTTCACCACAAGACTATGGAGGCTTATAAATGTCTTCTAGCATGAGCCCATTAGGTGTGCTCTTTTAATGAAACTTTTTACCACATTTGTTACGACAGCATGGGCGAAAAATGTTTCCGAAAAATATATTGGCGGAAAATGCACTACAACATTCAACATGAAAGTGTGACCAACATCCATGAAGTGTGTGTGTTGTGATAGTACATATCACACCCGCGCACTATATTCAAAATTTGGGGAAAATATTAATGACAGTATTTGATTTATTATTATCATTATTTCATACGTATATTTATTCCTAATATTTTAAAGTAGAATGTATCCATATGTGGTGCGAGTAATTTGTTTTTTTCAAACGGATGGGAAACAGTGCTAATTAAAACTCGTAGACTTGTATAAGTCATACGGACATGCCAGAGTCCGAAGAAGTGACCTTGTTGACGTTGTAATTGGAAAGTTCCCATGAGTCATGTGAATAGCCCAGAGTCTGATGAGGTAGCCTTATTCATGTCATGAAATCCGGAAGATGTTCGGGGCGTGGTCTTGACAAGATCTTCTACACGTGATTGGATGGCCAGGATCTATCTAGACGTATCACGTGAGAGGTCTATATAGGCATGTGATCAATCGGCGAGAAGTTTACTGGATTTGGCTTCATACTGGACTCGACTTCAAACTTTGTTGGAGAGAACTTGACTCAAACAGCAAAGAGATGTAACTTGTAGGAACCTTCATTTATTGTGTTTGTGAAGTATGCTGATATCCTATAACAATGAAGTGCTTAGGCACTTAGTATTGTACCACTTAAGGCAGCTTTGTATTCTAGGTTCGTGAGAGGTATGGGGTGCAATATTTCGGATTTTCCACAATTTATGTTCCACAAAAACAAGCACGTGTTGCTCGAGGATGCGTACGTACATGTTCACGAAGATGAGACTTTATCACAGCAATATGGACGTCCTTCGCTATGAATAAGCAAGTGACGCCGAAGATACTTCAGAAAAAAAATTGATACCACATTGTTCACGAGAATCTGGTAGATCATCATTATGTGTGACAAGGTAACGACGAAGATTCCACTCCAGAGAAAACTTCTTACCACATTGCATTCAGGGATGTGGGTTACTCAACATCATGTGTACAGAGGTGACGCCGAAGATCCGACTTGCGAGAAAACTTCTTACTACATCGTGTACAGGAATATGGACGCTCACCAGTATGAATAACCATGTGTTGCCGCAGACCGGACTTACTAGAAAAATTCGAACCACATTGTGAACAAGATTGCGGACGCACAGCGTTATGGGTAGACAGGTGACGCGTGAGATGCGACTTCCGAGAAAACGTCTTACCGCACCGTATACATAAATGTGGACGCTCACCAGTATGTGTAACCATGTGTTCCCGCAGATTGGACTTACTACGAAAGCTCGAACAACACACATTACATAAATGCGGACGCTCACTAGTATGTATAACCATGTGTTGCCCCAGACTGGACTTACTAGAAAAATTCGAACCACATTGTGAACAGGAATGGGGACGCTCACCGATATGGGTAAAAAGGTGGCGCGTAAGATTAGACTTCAGAGAAAACTTCTTACCACACCGACTACATGAATGTGGACGCTCGCCAGTATGTATAAGAATGTGTTGCTGAAGATGGGATTTCCGAGAAAACTTCGAACCACATTCCATACATGTACGTTGACTCTCAAGAGTATGTACACGGAAGTGACGAGAAAGATCCGAGTAGCGACAAAACTTCCTACTACATCGTGTACAAGAAAATGGAAGCTCACCAGTATGTGTAAAAAGGTGATTCCTAAGAAGAGACTGCAGGGTGAACTTCTTACCACATATAGTACACAAATGTTGACGCTCACGAGTATGTGCAACCTGACTTACTGCAAAACTTCGAAGCACATTGTGTACAGGAATGCGGTCGATCATTGTTATGCGTAAGCAGGTGACGTTGGAGATGCGACTTCTGAGAAAACTTCTTACCACATCGAGTACAGGAAAGCAATCGTTCACGAGTATGTGTAAGCATATGTTTATTAAGACTGGATTTCAGAGTAAACTTCTCACCACATCGTGTACAAGAATGTGGACGCTCTCCAGTATGTGTCAGCATGTGTTGCTGAAGACGGCATTTCCAAGAAAACTTCAAACCACATTCATTACAAGAGATTGTGCAACGGCTTATGGGATCAGTGTTGGAGAAAACGTGTAGGTTGCATTCATTACGAGTGGGCATAATGCACATTACCTCACTTCCTTCTTTCAATATGTTACACCTACTGTTACATGTACCCATTGGACCTCCGGTCAATACTGCAATGTTCCCATATCTAGAAAACAAAAAGTTTCCACATTTTACAATTAAGATAACAAAATCGAATACAATATCCAGAAGCACATGCAATGTATGTACCATGACAGCTTTTTGTCACATTACATACCACTCTAAATCTCAGTAACTTCAGAGAAAAGCTCTAACACATAAACCCTTACAATTTCCAATTGTCAAATAGAATATATGATAATTCTGCACTTAACTACAGCACATCCAAACAATTCAGGAGAGTCCAATAATGGAAACAATTACTGTGAGAATGCTTCCCTTTGTGATTTCCTTATGTGCATTCTTCATCATTATTTTTACTGAAACTCAACACATTTAGGATGCCTAATAAGAACTAATGTTTTAATAGCTTCATTCTTAGTGAGTTTATATGTTGACAAGATTTCTCTATCATCTACAGGGACATTGGCAAGGGCTTTTGTACAATTTGATGTTCAATTTCTGAGAAACACATGTATACTATTAAGCCAGGAAGAAGTTTCTGAATGAAGCTCCTCAGCTACTTCAACTGAGCTAGTACCTGTCAAATACGACATAATGCAAAAACAGGAATATGCAGAAGGGTGAGATTCTGTGTGTTCGTCAGCAATTTGAACTAGAAATCTGGGATCAAGAAATGGGACAGAAATTGTTAACAGTAGTAAGGTGGTCCTGCTTGATCTCTTCATCAGATGATTCATGCCACACAATATTCTGAAGACTCGTGTTGTCGGGAACACAAACTTGTATATCTTAGGAATATCAGCTGAATGAATAAGAAGATACGTTATGAACCTTAAAATAATAGACAGAAAATCAGGCTGTTATTTCAGGGTCAACCAATTACAACAAGATCAAACCTATCCAATTTCAAGGTTCACAACATCTCTCAAACACAACTGTTGGCCCGGTGGTCATGCTAGAATTTCTGAGCACACAATGCTTGGGCATATGAAAGCTTAATGAGATAGAAGTCACAAGGGGTATATTTTCCATGTGTCCCGTTTCACTGTGTTCACGCATGAACAAACAGCTGATTCAAATCTGGAAATCTAGCAAACTTATTTTCAATGTGTTCAAGCAGTGTAACAGCATTATGCTTAGACTGAGCTACGGTTGACACTTCAGGACGAATAGGAAACTTGCCATTAAACCTGCCAAAATTATCAATTTTATCATTTTTTAAGAAAATGTTCTTCACATGCCCTTTCTTAAGGAGTAAAAAAGCGTTGATGGAGTTCTTCAAGTTTCCAAATCCTTTGTAAATTTTGTGCAATGAGAATCAAGATTTATAAGCCTGGCACACCGAACCCCTGCGTTATTCTGAACACAAAACTCAAGATGGTGTCTGACAATCCCCGACCAAATTTCGTCATCTAACAACGTGAGATAACCTTTCTTATGCACGGTATTAGAAGACAAAATATCACAGTACACTTCAGCTCTCAGCAAGATATAAATAGCAGAACGCTGCTTAAATATACTAACACTTAAAATGACATCACGAGCAATATGTCAACTGTAACAATCAATTTGCTGTGCACGAAGTTGGCTCGTGGTTGAATTCACAACTGCACAGTTCAACTTCAATGTATAATCTAACACACTAGAAAACAAAACAAGGTTGCATGAGGATGATACAGGCAATACATGAGGACTGCCTATACCAAATATTGGTAGCCAACAAATCTTAGTACAAATGCCAAGTTTTGTGACAAGACTACAAGAGACTAAGAATACATGACTCCCCCAGTCCAAAACAATCTTTAAGTAGTACACATTCTCCTCAACTGTTCTTCACTGCTACACCAGCTCTGCTTAACTAAATATTTGAGTGGGTGGCACAATTGCAAAAATTCTAACATTTATGTCATTATTGGGAATTGTTTGTTCTTTACAAACTAATAATGTGTGGGGTCCACTGTACTGGGGGCACTTGTGTTACTTACACTGTTTAGATACATGAGAAGCAAAAACATAGATATCAAAGGTTATTTTCCATCGCAAATTTGCAGCGATAATCAATGTTTATTTGAACTTTCTACATCAGAATTGCTATGATTATCAAGTTTTCAACACTTACAATTAAAGGAAATGCTCTTGTTGGTATTGTGAAATAAAATCTAAAACGAATGACAATGACAAAATGGCCATGAATCAAAGACAATCAGTGGATCCAATTCACAATGCCTTATTTTTAGAGATAATGCTTGTTGTCAAAAAGGTCCAAAATCCATGTCACTGAACCTTGCAATAGTATTAATTACTGGTGGTATAGTGGTACTAATCACAGGTATCGTACTCATGGCGTTCCTCTCATGGTGCTACTAATAATAGGTAATATAGACACATGGCATGTCATACCTAATGGCACCACTCACAGGTAACGCAGACCCATGATGTTCCCCACATTAGGGTACTACTCACACGCAATGCAGACCGATGGTGTTCCTCACGTAGTGGTATTGAACACGGTCACCGACTAGATCAATGATGACGATGATCATCATAATTCTGGTTTTAAGGGCCTACCCGCTAGGTAACCAGACCCTATTGGTACGAAGAGCAACAAAATGAAGTGATCATTAAAGCTTCAACATGTATTCATTGACAAGAATATAAAGTAAATTATCATGAAAAATTATCATGAATTCAAAACAATCAGTGGATCCGATTAACAATGGTTTAATGACTTCACTACGTAGGCTAGGATTAGAAAGAACTTTAGAATAAAACATACAACTTAGCTTGGAGTCCCATAGCTCAAGGCTGCATCAGCCTGTTTGCATCCTAGAGTCGGCGGGTTTCCTCCTACACAGAGCGAGTTTGCTACATATTTTTAGGCCCTATAGCCAAGAACATCCACTCGAGGTATGGTAAGTTCGAATTCTCAGTTCAGAAGATAGTTTTAAAGTGGTTTCACATTTTCATACCAAGCTGGTTAACATAACTTCACTGTAGTGTGAAACTCCTTCTCCTCAAAAACATAGTAGCACATGGCCTCCTCCTTATGGACAGAGTAGCGTATGACCTCTTCCACCTCAGTACCTATTTCTCTTACAAAATTGAGTAAGCCTCAGATTTATCGCTCGGACTTCTTAACAATCACACTTACACCTTTATCGAATAGACCTAAATGAATTGCTGTTACAATTTATACTTCATCCATGCAGATTAAAATAAATCCCTTCCTCACCACCCCCATTACGAAACAAACGATGAATCTCTGAGTTCTGAAATAGAGATCTGAACCCCAAAAACTACAACAAAATCTACACTCGTATTCACTTAGCAAACTGGTATTGATATAATCTTTTTACACAGAATCGGTTCATGATTAGATTCGACTATTGAGTAGTGTCACTATTATAATTAAACTTATGTTTTAATGTTCAACGTTTTCAATCCTATATTATGGAATGTGTATAGACTATATACTATTGGAAAGGTGGACCATTAAAATATAAGTTTAATTATTATTGTGATCACAATTCAATATGGATCAAAACAATGAAGTATATATCCTATGATATTTTGTAGTATGGCAAAGCAACTATGTGCTGCGACATAACAACTTCAACAGAAACCAAGAGAGAGCACCATCAGTAAGAAATATACTACCTGTGGGAAAAGCATCATCCATGGTGTCTGGAAATTCTACACCATCACCACCACCACGAGGACAACAAATTGCGATGGAGGAGAATGAAGGGAAGCAGGCTAGGAGCCTGGAAGACAGTGATTCTATAAGCCCAAATCATTGATCCAGAGGAATAAATACCACTTGCATTGACTGGCAGAACACACACACCACTCTCAATCAGGCTGCACATCACATCTCAACATCAGAGTGATATTCTAGCACATTTCCGTTTACCAGCTTCGAACCGCTTGTTGGTATTTATGTCATTAAATATCAGGAGCTAAGCAGAGGCAGCAAAAGAACACGCACTGCTCACACACAGACAACGCAGTGGCACAGGACAAACACTGGTCTTCCTGTCCCATTCTACATAGTGAAGATGAGAAATCTGAACCAGGATATCAACCACTCGCTCCCAATCTAAAATATAATCACCAAGCTTCTGCCCAACGCCACACGAGATTATCTCCTAGAAATTCAGTATAGCGAAGATGGCCACACCGACAAAACATCTAGAAATTTTTACACAGTCCTAGTCGACAAAATAGGACTGGCACATTTTCGACACATGCTGCAGCACAGAACCTGGCTCAACAATGCGGCACAACTAACCGCCTTTGCGTCCAGCCTCGGCCTGGTCAGCGGTGGTACATGGGGTTGTTAGCAGCTACACGGAGGACATCACTGGTCATCTTCAGAAAAAGGGACAACAAAAATTCCGGGCCATTCGGATCCAGAATTCTAACGGACGCACCTCGCTGATGCGTATCCTGTCCCGGATTATGGCAACAATGAACCAGGTTCTGAGGTATGGATTGATGATCTATGTGAAGCGACATCATGTGGAGGCCTCTCGGTCATCTTGACCACAGCGCAGTCACTGCGAACGCTGCCAATTCTATGATCATCCTACTATTGCTTTCTTCAAAATGTATGTGTGATTTGTAGTGTTCCACACACCTCAAGGGCTTGCACGAGAAAGGGATCATTGAAATGCAACACCTGCAGTGAAGATCATCCACCTTTCTCAGTTAAATGTAAGGGTAAACGTCAACCTTCTCCCACTCAGCCGGAAAAAGTGTTACCTATCACACCAATTGACATGCCTGCCCCACACTCCCCTTCCACTCTTCCCCTCCTTCCACTGAGACCATTCTGAAAATCATCACTGTGGAGCTCCAGAACACTGTCCCATTCCAACGCCCTGATGTTCAGTAGCAGATCCAGCTAGCGGCGCGATTGATCTTCCAGGCTCACTTTGACGGAACTTTCTCTGGGTCGTGAATGCACTGTGCATTATTTCCCCTTGATCCTCGTCCACTGTTGTAGTAAATGAATGTTTATTACATTAATGTGTGTGCCTTAAGGGTCAGATGACTGCTGACCCAATAGATGTCACGGAGGGGTAGCAATCACTATTCATAAATCCATCCCTTAAGAACAACATTATCATTCTTTAAATGAATATCTATCTGAAAACTTAAAAATAGAAATCACTAATGGAAATCAAATAACAGCTTTAGCAACAATTTATATAGCTCTTTACTATTCCCCACCTCAGAAATTTGTAGAAAATACTGATCGTAAATACAGTACTTACATCACGATAACAGATTTTAAAATTACTTCATATACACAACAACAAGGTATTTACGATCAACTATTACATGATATACTTGGGCTTCCCCCAACTCGCCCTACATCAAATACGAGCCCTGAATTTCTGATCCTCAGCCCTAACCTAGCAATGAACCGTGACATCACCATGCTACCTTCAACGGGAAATGACCATGATCCTGAGTTACTAACCATAAAAAATGTACTAACAAACCCATAACAACATAATCAACACCCCTAAACATTCATACGGTATACATGAACCTAATGGGTAGCATACAGACCAACAATATCAGACATAATATGCAAATACTGAACCACGTACTGCACAGCATGAATTACAAGATAAGGTTAAGAAATTAGAATCCCCACTAAATACTGTCAACCGACTCCACATTCCTCACCACACCTCCCATCTATGCAAACCTCCCCTGCCTCCCTAAGCATTCCAAATATTAAAATATCCCCATGAACATTACAAGGCATACCTTCGAACCTGTGATCCAAATGTTCAGGAAGAGAAGAGTTCGAACATTTTTCTTCTCTTCCTTCCGCGTTTGTAATTTCAATATGACTAATTTAACTTTCATCAATTTTTTCATCAGGTTTCCATGGTCACATGTCCAACTGGGAATCAAGCATGGTTTCAAAATAAGATCTTCATATGACCTTACAATTTTCTCTGGAACAACCTGAGGTAAGACCGTCGAATGCCACACCTTATACAAACAAGAGTTATTCTTCACATGAATGATATATATTTTGCAATTTTCATTCATCAAGACAAAGATATAAACATTTTATCACTTATATTCTTCAAGCTGGATCATCTCTCATGTGTGTAAGGACTTAACTGAGATTCTCACCTTACATATTAAAGAATTTTACGTCATGATCTGACGCACCACAATCTCATTCCATATTTTTGTACCATAATTTTAACTTACTTTAAACCACTACTGTATGTGTGCCATGTGTTTGATAGTGTTTTTGGATGTTTGTATTTTGTTTAATTGTATCACTGGCTGATGATGACACATAATTGGTGTCGAAACTAGTACCACTCTTTTATGAACGGCATGTGATATAAATCACACCAATAAAATAGTATTGAAAAGGTGGATCCAAAATATCTTGAATTCACTGACAAACATAAAGCAATCCTACCCCTAGTATCTAATAATGCGTAAAAAATCTGCTCTCAGTGATAATAAAACAATGACTGACATTTTCGCAGATCATTATAAAGTAATTAACTCACCATCTGCTGATCACAATATCTACTGTACAACCCTGACCACGACGCAATATCGGAATATACAGGTATTAAGAAATTTAATTCAACATCTCCTATATGAACACATTTGCAATTGAATTAAACTTGACAGTTACTACTTGAAACTTAGAATTTATATCTTGCCTAGAAACAGCCTTCTGACATGCTACACAAGAGCTCATGGTGGTGAAGAATTTTATCACGATCGATATAGAAATCTATTATGTAGGCTCAAGGTAACTGCACTCCACTACTCTTTGGAAATATGTTCAAGTTGGTAGCACTTCACCTCATTGTTTATATATACAGATTCTTCATCAAATGGCTTAAACTTGACCGGTAATACATCACTAATTAAGATCTAATACCAATCTAATACGTATATCAGTTCTTCAAACCTTAGCAATCCAGCGGCACACAGTTTCAATTCGTTATTCAATTTTGGTACAACCATAATCACAAAATATTGAGGAGCATTACTGTCACACACCCACTACTGAGCCATTGCAATTTTGCCATATCTAGTTTGTATAGACTATCTTAGGCTGAGAAAATGCCATCTAATTCTAAATATGGTACAAACACCCATCCATCTTCCAAGTTTGGTAAACTGCCTAGGTGATGGGTAAGACTGTTGAAAACTGCGTGGTCATCAGCAATGAGCAGTCGCTAATGAGCAAGGATCAATTAAGCATGACTTAATGAGCAGGGTCTAATAAGCAATTGCAAATGATCAGGGGGCAAATGAGCAACGCCGTATTAGCAGTTACTAATGAGTGGGGCTGATGAGCAGTGACTAAAAAGTGTGGATTAATGAGGTGTGCATTTAAGGTTTGTTTACATTTTATGCAACTATGTCCTTACAGCTCAGTTAAGTATATATTCATAAATATCTATGTTAATATAGCCTGAACAAAAACTTGTAAACTCAAGTTCGGCCAGAAAGGATTAGAAATATTACGTTTTACATCTTTAGTTATATAGCATTTTTCGATAGAAATGGATTAAATGAGAATGTGTAGCTGTTGTATTTTCAGAAAAATGACTTTTAATGTAATTAATACTTACTACCAGAATATAAGAGGGTTAAACAGTAAGATTTCGGAGTTTTATGTTAACAATAGTGAATCATAATACGATATTCTGTTGATTATGGAAACATGGTTACAATCTCATGTTGCTAACAGCGAAATGTTTAGTGGGATTTTAATGTGTATAGAAAGATTCATAGAGGTACAAAGAAAGGAGGAGGGGCCTTAATAGCTGTTAAAGTTTCTATATTTTCAAGACAAATACGCTAGATTTTGGTGATACTGAAGCAGTCTGTGTAAAAATTATATTTAATGGTCACAGTTATGTAATAATGCCAGTGTATTTTCCATCTGCAACCAAATTGGAAACATATTTCGACTGCTATAGATTGTTTGAAGTTAATAAGGACCTTTTAAATTTAGAACTTATTATAGCTGGTGACTTTAATTTGACATTAATTACTGGTGAGCAAAGTAATCTTGTAAATTTTGGACCTGCACAAACATCCTTAGCTGAGTTTACGTCATTCTATCAGTTGCACTTGGTCTCTTCATGCAAATGGAAATACACTTGATCTTATTGTTACGAATGTTAACACATTAACAGTATATAGAGATGAGTACCCCTTAGATAAGGAAGATAGTTATCATCCTGCAACTGTAGTCACACCACAGTTTCACAACAACCTGAACAATCTAAGAAGTTATTTGACTTTAGAAGAGCTAAATTCTTTCAAATGTGTAAAATGTTTGAGCAAATGGATTGGTCCAGGATTGTAGAATTTACAAACGCTGACCAGGCTGTTGAGTATTTTTATGCTCAGGTATACTCCGTATTTTGTGAAACGGTACAAATGAAGAATTTTAACACAAAGAAAAAAATCCTCTATGGTTTTCTAAAGACATAATAAATAACCTGAAACTGAAGGAAATACATAGAAAGCGAGGGAAATATTCATGGGTAGTGTGTAGGAGGGTAATATTTAGCCAGTTAAGGAGAGTAACGAAATATATGATCAATAAAGCGTATAAGAATTATATTTCCAGACTTGAAGAGAATATCAAAAGTGATGTCACTCAGTTCTGGAGCTATATGAAATGCAAAAGAAATACCAAGTAAAGTCTGCAACAGGGCGTGAAATTTAACAATATCTTACTTAATAATAACAAAAGTGTAGCTGATGGCTTTGCAGACTTTCCTGGACCGGTATATCCGAAACCTTTACCAACCTATGATATTCCTGACACATCAGAATTATATGTTAATTATCCGTGATCTTTAGAAGTAGTAACTGAAAAGGAATATATGTTAGCTATTAAAAAATTAAAACCTAAAAGGTCATGTGGAGTTGATGGAATACCGCCGTACCTACTGAAAGCATGCTCGAATGTGTTGAATTTCACCTTACAAGCCCTATACAACATTGTGGTAAAAATCCAAACCTTTCCAAAACTATGGAAGATAGGGAAAGTGTGTCTAGATTTTAAATGTGGGGACAGTAAAAATATTGAAAACCACTGCCCTGTTTGTATTTTATGTGCACCGGCTTAAGTATTTGAGCAAATAATATACACGCGTATATTTAATCATGTGAGGGTCGGTATACATATTGATCGGCATGGTTTTATGCCAGGGAGATCAATTACGACTACTCTATTAAAATTTATACAATATGTGTATGCCGTTTTGAAAACTTCAGGACAGGTCCACGTTATACTGTGACATTCAGGTCTATTGTAATTGGCAGTGAATTTTATGTGACGGGACTATACGCCACGTGTACCACGACGAGTGCTCACCGGTGAAATCAAAGTGGCAACTTTCTTTTCCTTTTTATATAACCTGTTGTGGGGTGAAGACCAACATTATCACCGCCTGAAGAGACGGATAAACTTATTAATACCGCCGGACTCTCCATCCACGATAAACATTACATTTAAAACTTCCCGTAATATCAAAACTTGAGATTCGGCGTCTTAACAAACATTCTCCAACGAGTGTGTATAAAAGATCTGATAACATATATTAGGAAGATATAAATAATAATATTATGAAATAAAATTAATTATGGAATTAAATAACTACTTAATTTATAATTAACCATGGAACATGTTATTTATAACATTGAGGAATTTAGGACGTCAATTGAACCATGAGGCACGCTGGAGGACAGAGCTCAGAATATATGTGGTGTACACAGATAAGGACTCTCTCAATACGTGTCGATTCACGTGGTCACTTGCTGTTAGATTCAGTACGCAGAGAGGAGGTCTTGTAGACATGACAGCTGTTGCGCGCCACCAAGAGGAGAACAGTCTCATTTTCTCGATCGTTTAACAGACCATCTAGATTCATAGCAGACGTCAATAGTGCTCATAAAAGAAAGTACGTATCAATACTTGTCAATGAAGCCACAAGTTGAGAATCGATACTAATATTTTCGTGTAAGTTTCTGTGAACATCAAGAGGTACCAGTTCGTAACCGGACGAGGCGATGAAGTCCAGCATTAGGAAATTTATTTACTTTGAAGACATCACCCATTTCATCATGCAGCACTAAGGAGGACCGATGCCGACAGCGTCCTAATGCCAGGAATCCAGCCTAGAAAGAAACCAGGGTCATCAAGACATCCAAGTTAAGTCGACAATTCATTTATACTGGGTATTATCTGTTCTATGTAGCTGTAATAAGTAGTTATCATTCTTCTTGAAGGGATTATTGGTTGAACAGTACTTAGAGCACATTTTTAGCAACTTTACCATGTCATTGTCTTGCGTTATACGACGTTGAGTATGTATTTTCTTCAATTATACGATAATAATGTGCCTGATGACTGAATGTGTAGATCATCGACTGTGCGGGTTTGAGTAAGTCGGACGAGTATCTGGTTTAAATATCAGCCATCGGCTAACCAACAATAAATATTATTTTTCCGTTCAATCATTACTATATTGAGGAATGTGTACATGTAATATTTTTATTCTTCAAACTTTATTTCTCCTATATTTTTTCCAGAAGTGTTTGCTACATCTCCATACGGGAGTAAGCTCATATGACGTACGAATGCTACGCTAGTGTTATGGATAGATTTCTTTCGAATCCGATATCGCATTTTTAAAGGAGGACATTGTTTGATAACACTCATGTGTAGGCCAAGTCTTTTATGTAATTTCATCCGTTATATATTGGACGGATGTGCGAATTATATTGATATTTTCCCTCTCACATTGTGCCATTTGCAGAGATGTTGTATTGGATTATCATAATTTTATGTGTTATTTGGGGACGAGTCTTCGCGTCACTATGATCATAAGCACATGTAGTCTATTTTCTTCGATGTTGCATATAATGATGAGTGAATATTTAGAGACACTTTATCGTCATTTGATATATCTGTGAGTGGTTGTTTTTACCGAGAGAACTATAGACGGTTGCGTCTTCACAAAGTATTATCGAACCACGAGGTAAACCACATGTCTTCATATAAAACAAAAGTGAGCGTATGAGATTATTAGAGCCGCTTCTCATACTGGATGAGCGTCATCACAATGATATTAAATCGTAGCTGTTTGATACTGCCCAATTCCTCAAAATTTGTTAGATTTTGTAACGACTTGCATTCGATGTACATATTGACGACTTATATCAGTTACCATTACCCAGACTACTTCCATCGGGATAATTTCTGTTGATCAGGCGATTTACGGGATTGCTTCACTTCCTTAAAAATGGATGAAACACGTGTGGACACGTCTTGTAATATTTGTAAAATAGTATTTCTAGCCGTAGTTGGTTGCATTTCTTTCCTTGGTAGATGATGGTAACGGGAGATTATTACGTGCATTTTTATTATTTCCACAGGTTGAGTGATTTTTATTTTATTGTAATTTATTGAAGAGTGTGTCACCATCGATGTCCTAAGTTTCGGCGTTGTTTTAAGGTCATTGCACATGGTCAAAGATTTAATCTTAATTTTTTACTTTACTACTTTTGTCACGTGAACTCACGTGTATTCTGAGGTTACGCTGAACAGATAACTGAAATGTCGAGTTAAATCGGAAGTACATTTAATCAAGCAAAATTAAGTGAAACTTAATTTTTTGTATTTTCATATTTTGACCAGTCATGTAAGTTAAAAATTTTAAATCTTGTTCCAAATTTTCCGGCATGATTTGACACGCGTACGAGCATCATTCTCTTAACAAATAAAAATTAACACTCATTGAATACGAAAACGATGATTCAATGTGAAATTTTGTCAGAATTATTAGGAATTTATTAACATGTACTATCAAATTTGTTTTATTTTTGGATGTACATCAAGATTGAGCGTAAAATTTAAAATGTTAGTAATCATATTACATGATCATAGTTCTCAGGATGATGAAAATTTTGTACTAAATCATCTACCATTGATTTGTATTTGAAGGTTCGTTATTTGCCAATATCTGCCCAGTTCCTTTGATCAACATTTTTTTGGAATATGTCAATCCCTTACCGATCACCCCTGAAGGTGTCTTGTGTTTCTGATGTAGTTAGTCGCGGCATAAACGGGCAGATATTAATTGGCTTCCTTCATCGTGGGGCTCGATGGAATGACATGGTGAGTCATAATCGTAATATTCTGCAGTTTATAAAATATGCAATTTTGAACCATCCTGTTTTGTTTTAGGTAGTATTCTGACAAATTACGCGAATTGCTAATAATTTTTATAGTGATAGGATCATGCGTTCTGAAAGAGTAATGCTCGTTGTTAACACTTAATTATGCTTATGCTTGAATGATCGTACTTTTAGGGGGATTCTTGGCATTATTGACGTCTGTTGGCTAGGTTCGTATTGTAAAATTAATCCGTGTTGGTAATGGATGAGGTTAGGGAATTGCTGGCTGCGCTGACTCAGCGTATGGACAATAACCAGGAGGAAACCACGAACACTTTTGACGAAAGAAAATAGAGTAGCTCGTGAGTAAAACAGAGTAGCGCGTGAGGAAACCGCGAGCACTTCAACTAGAGTGATGGAAGAAAACAGAGTGGCTGGAGAACAGGTGGAACAACGCATGAACCTTATGGGAACGGTAATCCAAGAAGAGAATAAAAAGCTCAAGAAGAGTCACGAAAAAGTCAGAAATAACTTCTTGCGAAGTTGAAAGAGACACGTTGTCGTATCGATAACAGCGTTAGAGTGACAGGAAAATCAAAATAAGACAATGGAAAGGGTTACACATTTGAGTCAACAATTACAAGAGGATAGGAAGATTCTCACTGACAACGTCACCTCACTTCAGAGTGATATAGCCATTGTCAAAGCTAGTATGGACAATATTAAGGAAGAAGTCGATTCCATAAAAAGGAGGTATCTGATGCTAAGGTGGAACAGGCAAAGGAAATATGCGACGTTAGGAAAGATCTAAGGAAAATCAGCGTAGATCTCACGGATGTTAAGGGTAATTGTCAGGTGAATAGGATCGAGACTGAGGGATTAAATCTCCAATTTGACGATATAAAGAAGCTCATGGATGAGAACATAACAAACATTACTGATAAAGTCGGTACTCTAGCAGAAGATGTTCGAGTGACAGTCTCAGAGTCGGAGAAACGGTTGATACCATGAAAAAACTGGAAAAGGACCTCAACTTTCTCAAACTTCAAGATAGAAGTACCAGAGTCTTAATAAATTCCATCCTAGACCGCCAGAGCCAGATCAAAGAAACGGTTAAAGAACAGGCACATGTAAATGTTCGGACGGAACTGGAGAACGAAGAGGGTCAACACAGTCCTGTTAACATAAATATTTTCAACCCAAAAGTAGCCAGTTCAACAATCGGGAATGCTCCTCAAATCATCAATATTACACGAACAGGCGAGGATAAACCTATAAATTTTGCGGCACCCAGGAAGAGTCTCCTAAAGGCTTTATTAGTGAGTTGGAGGAATATATGAATCAAAACAAAATTCCACCCGATCGGCAACTAAGAACTGCGGAGAAATTCTTAGACGGAGGATCTGTGAATTGGTATCACGCGTTCCGTTATACCTTTGAGGATTTTGCAGGTTTCAAAAGGAAATTTTGCAGAAATATTGGAGTTCAGACCATCAACAAAATCTTAGATTAGAGTTGTACTCCAGAAAATATAATATTAATGGACCTACACGCTATGCAGACTACTTAGCTCTACAGCTTAGGCGGACGAAATAGTTGGACGCTTCATTTCAGAGACAGATTTAATTCGAGCTCTAGGAAAGCCGTTCCCGCTAGATGTACAACGCTTTTTGATGCTACTAATGTTCAAAATGCAGTTCAAGCCGATGCGATTTTGCGAAAGCTGGACAACACTAACGCTCAGCTGGCAAAAAGGCCTCCGAAACCACACCATCCGCATGTGAATGTCGTGGAGATATCTGGACCAAGATAGAATTTTTGCTAGCGGCTTTACGTCGCACCGACACAGATAGGTCTTATGGCGACGATGGGATAGGAAAGGCCTAGGAGTTGGAAGGAAGTGGCCGTGGCCTTAATTAAGGTACAGCCCCAGCATTTGCCTGGTGTGAAAATGGAAAACCACGGAAAACCATCTTCAGGGCTGCCGATACTGGGATTCGAACCTACTATCTCCCGGATGCAAGCTCACAGCCGCGCGCCTCTACGCGCACGGCCAACTCGCCCGGTCCAAGATAGAATAAAAGTGTACCAGGGAGAAGAGGAGCAATCACCAACGCAGATCTGAATTGAATAGGGAAGAAGAGCGCAGAATACTACCTCCGCTCTACAGGAGAGAGGACAGGAGACACGAAGACTACCGGTACAACCGATACCGAAATAGGGGTAGAAGTGACAGAACAAATAGACCCTACGACCACTCAGATAAAATGGTCATCAAAATCATCGAACCTTCCGAGATACTATGGAAGAACGACACCAAGAATGTGTGAGATACATCGATGAGCTACGAAGAAGCAGTGATGAAGAGGACAAGTGGAGACAAACGATGCGACATATGGATGTAAATCCGGATTTCATGAATGCGGAAAGTGTAGCATTTCAAGAATACAGAAATCAAGCAAGACCAAACAAGTTAAGTCCATCTGCACCTCCATACGAGCCAGGCGAAGGCTCTAAAAAACGTCCACATTGAACTAAACTACCAGTGCGCTGAAAACAGTAATCTTCGCTCGGAAAAATGGACAATCGCACAGGTAGACGCATGGTTTATTAAATCCGAGGATTCAATTGAAGATACTCATAAATTGCATGCAAAACGAGCCCAGGGGTTGCCTATTATCATAGCCACAGCTGGCGGACTTCGAATCCATTGTATTGTCGGCACATGACCAACCATTAGTGTAATTTCAAATTCACTGTTTGAAGAGTTGAAAAGAAGAGACAGCTCCCATTACTCCAGTATCCAACGTAAAAATTAAAGGGATCGTTAATGATAAATCAGCTACATGCAAAGAACAGACCTTCCTTGAATTCATGATTGGTAATACTATATTTTCGCATCCCTTTGTTGTCGTACCCAGAATTAATTTCAATATTATCCTAGGATTTGATTCTGTGAAGGAGCACAATGCCATTATCGACGTTTCCAATAATGAAATCAGGTTCCGTGGAGCAGGTAGTACTGAAAGGATGTCCTTTACAATAGATAACCCTCTTATGCTGAAGACCATTGAAATAGGAACTAAGGATCCAGAAGGCATTAAAGTCCAATTTTTAAACGAAACACGTGTGTGGGACAGGGAGAGCATTGTTGAACACTCGGAAGAAATCCTCGCTGCAATGGAGAAAATAATGGAAGAAGTGGAAGAGGAAAACTTTGAGAATTTGTTAAGAAAGCAGATCCAAGAGACCGAAATGTTCCGACGAGGAAAGAAGGAAATGATTTTATCTTCTAAAACGTATGGGAATGTATTTGACAACGAACCAGGAAAGAAACCCAAACTATATATACGCTTTACGAGTAAATATTTGGATGCCTTACAAACGGAAACCGTACCCTACCCCGGAAATGCACCACGCCGAGAACAAGAAAATAATCAACGAAATGGAGGCCAATGGTGTCATTTTGAAGGCAGTAATATCTTTCGTTAACCCACTGACTGTTGTGCAAAAGCCCAATGGTTCTTTACGGGTATGTTTGGATGCGATGCCAGACAGCTCAATGAAAGATTTATTCCAGAATTCGACAAGGTACCGTCTATTAAAGATTTGATAGACGATTTTGAGGCACATCCTTGCTCACTGGTGTAGATTTCACATCCTCGGATCACCACATTCTGTTAGAGGGAAATTCCCGTTTGCAAACTGGTTTCTTATTCGACCAACAAACATATGTTTTTGAACGTTTGCCCTACGGTATCAAAACTTCGGAATCTGCTCTAATTCGGGCACTAGATAAAAACTTAACAGATGAAGTTAAAGAGGTTACAATTCGTTATGTAGATGATGTGTTGCTGGCCTCAAAAGATATGGAAGAACACTTAAATAATCTGGAGAAACTATTGAAAAATTTACGAGTCACCGGATTTAAAATCAATCTCCAGAAGTATAATTTCTGTAAGAAGCAGATATTGTTTTTGGGACATATCACTGATGGCATGGGCATAAGACTTAATCCTGTAAAAATGCAGGCGATTCAGAACATTCCACAACCATCCTAAATTAAACGAGTCCGACAATTTTTAGGAATGTGTCATTTCGTTTTTTACCACTGCGCAAATTACACTACTACATTCGCTCCACTACAGGACCTATTAAAGAACAACCGCTGGTGTATTGCAGTAGTCTTTCATATTTTTCATCCTTCTCTCACATGGGAGATGGTAGTGTTATCATTTATGTGTGACTTTTTATTGGTCTCTATTAGAACATATGTTTCTCCAGATTGTGTCAGTAGTATAATAGGACAGTTCGGGCGCCGCCTCCTCCTCCGGGCTCCCAGGGGCCCCTCCGCCTCCCGCGGGAAATTTGAATTTTGGCGGGAAATTTGAATTTCGGCACGAGATTTGAATTTGTAAACAAAGCCACGTGCTTTTTGACAGCTGCCATCGACAACAACGCATCGCTAACCTCACTGCTGCCATCTTGACGGGCCTAAACCTCAGTGGTACCAACTTAAGCTAACTAGCGCGAGATTTGAATTCGTAAACAAAGCCACGTGTTTTTTTGACAGCCACGTGCTTTTTGACAGACAACAACGTATCGCAAACCTCAGTGCAGCCATCTTGACGGACCTAAACCTTAGTGGTACCAACTTAACCTCACTAGCGCGAGATTTGAATTTGTAAACAAATCCACGTGCTTTTTGACAGCTGTCATCCGCCATCTTTAATCAAGAGAGCACCGTGCTGCCCTCTTTATCGCAGTAGCTAAAAATTCGTCACTTATCATCCACAGTGCTAAAATCTTGGCGGGCCTAAACCTTAGTGCTACCAACTTAACCTCACTAGCGCGAGATAAACAAATCCACGTGCTTTTTTGACAGCTGTCATCCGCCATCTTCAATCTATAGAGCAGAGTGCTGCCCTCTTTAGCTACTTACCTTTGAAATGTGGTGGCGGATAATTTGAAAAATGCTTTTTGACAGCAGCCATCTTGCATCGCAAACCTCAGTGCTGCACTATTTAGCTAGATACCTCTGAAATATGGTGGCAGACAATTCCATGTGACAGTAGCCATCTTTGAGCACAGTGCTGCCCTCTTTGTGGTGGCGGCGAAAAACCACGTACTCTAGTTTGAAAACAAACTCACGTGCTTTTTTCTGACAGCTGTCATCCGCCATCTTGCATCACAAACCTCAGTGCTGCACTCTTTCGCTACTTACCTTTGAAATGTGGTGGCGGCAAATTCCACGTGCTCTTGTTTCGAAACAAAACCACGTGCTCTTTTGGCAGCTGTCATCCGCCATCTTTAATCAATAGAGCACTGTGCTGCTATCATGCGGGCGATTTCGTCAGCTGTCATCCGCAATCTTTAATCCACAGAGCACCGTGCTGCCCTCTGTATTAGCGGGCAATTTGAAAAGTTCTGTTAGCTTTCATCCGCCATCTTTAATCAAGAGAGCACCGTGCTGCCATCTTTAGCTAGATACCTTTTGAAATGTGGTGGCGGCAAATTGAAAAATTCCACGTGCTCTTGTTTAGTAAACAAACTCACGCGCTTTTTTGTCAGCTGTCATCCGCCATCTTACATCGCAAACCTCAGTGCTACACTCTTTAGTTGAAATATGGTGGCGGATAATTTAAAAAGAAAAATTCTACAGCAGCCATCTCTCAACGCTAATTGCACAAGATGGTGGCTATACATGACTCCTTAAAGGTGCTTATGCAAGATGGCTGCTATACATAGGTTATTATGAGACTCCCTTGGGATGCTTGCGCAGGTTGGCGGTTATACAAGGCTCCTTATGAGACTCCCTAGGGATGCTTGCGCAAGATGGCGGTTGCTCTTATGACGCGGCTTAAGCGTCCTTGCACAAGATGGCTAGAGATGCCCTAAGGATGCTTGCGCAAGATGGCGGACGCAAGATGGCGGCTATACACGACTCCTTATGAGACGCCTTAAGGGTGCTTGCGCAAGATGGCTGCTGCTCTTATGAAGAAAGCTAGCTTAGATGCTAACGGGTCGGGCTAGTTCGATTCATTAAATTTGGGGCTTAAGAGCAAAATGTTAAATATCTGGAAAACGGTGCATCGTAGAGCAAAACGGGTAAAATTTTTCTGCTCAATACCTCGGTTCGCAGTACGAGGAACAAGAAAAACATAGTCTAATGATGAGATCAACGGTTCGGTTCCTACTTAGGCCCTTTGGCATTCGCTCTGTTTTAGCTTGTATTGAAGCAAGTCTTCGTAACATGATGAGGTCTAGCTATGGTAGAGAGTATAACGTGCCGTGCAGGTTCAATTCATTAAATTTGGGGCTTAAATGCAAAATGTTAAATATCTCGAAAACGGTGCATCGTAGAGCAAAACGGACAAAATGTCTCCACCTATTACCTAAGTTTGCAGTATCAGGAACATGATAGCATAAGAAAAACATAGTCTAATGATGAGATCGACGGTTCGATTCCTACTTAGGCCCTTTGGCATTGGCAGCTATCTAATTCTACAACATGGCGGCTATACATAGCTTCTTATGAGACAGCTTAAGAGCGCTTGCACAAGATGGTTGCTGCTCTTATGAGACGCCCTAGGGGTGCTTGCGCAAGGTAGCAGCGAAAAGTGACTATACACAGCTCCTTATGATACGGCCTAGAGGTGCTCACACAAGATGGTGGCTGCTCTGATGAAGAAAGCTAGCTTTGCATCGTGCAGGTATCTTTACAGCACTAAACCTCATACCTTTGAAATGTGGTGGCGGGTAATTTGAAAAATTCTACGTGCTTTTTTTCTTAACAGCAGCTATCTTTAAACAATAACGGCTATACATAAGCTGTTAAGGCCTCCTCTTATGTCACGGCATAGCTCTATCGGACAAGTTTAAACCTGCATCGGGATAGCTAGAGTAAGCACGTGCTGCAGTGATGACGTCATTATGCATGTTTAGACTTGCAAATCACTAAAGAAACATAACAAGACTAGAATCGAACACTGCACTCTATGCCGTTAACTTTATCATGTGATCGGAACATTGATTGAAGTGTTTAGAACACTAAATAAGTGATCAAGACTAAAATAGAACACTGTCCTCGATACAACATGTGTTTAGATCATGTCAGTGGATAGCTTTGTTCTAAGAAGATTAGATTACCGCACATTCCTTGTAGGGCTAATAGGCTAAAGGGCTAATGGGCAAAAGGGCTAAAGGGCTAATGGGCTAAAGGGCTAGGGTGCCTCTCCTCTCTTTATCCGGGCTTGAGACCGGCTCTACAACTAGAGGTGGAGTTAACACCCTAAGGAAGGGAGAATGTTGGGAAATAATCTATACAAATATAGCTACTCGATCGACTATATACTACACATGGATGACTTAGGTGAGGGTAAGCGCTTACTTAATAATACCTACACGACGTAATTCATGCTCTATTTCAAAAATATCTTCTTTGTACTGTGTGTAACCAGCATCATGATAGGCTCTTAGCAGTTGTAAACGTTTTACGAGTACGTTGGGGTCTTTACAGTATCTTATGTCTACATAGGGTAACAGAGGCTTGTTGTGAACTTTGAGTCTATATGCAGACAGTTGATGTGTAGGGACTTGTTTCGATGTAATACGTGCTTGAGCAGTAGCGTTTCTAGGTACAAACTTAACTTGTTTCGATAGCGATGAAGCGTTGAAATTTCCTTCTTCTTTACCTTGCATCTCTTCTTGAGATGTTTGCACTGCGACAGAACGTGTAGTAGGCTTAGGAAATGAAGTAAAATCATCAAGCTGTAATGGCAATGCAAAATTAAGATTTTCTTCTTCTTCTGCTTCTACTTTCCCTTTACTACTGTTTTGATCAACATCATTATCCTTATTATCATAATCATGATCATACCTCTCTTTATCTTGAAGTTTGTGCTTAGTAACAGAACTTGCAGCAGGCCTAGACAAGAAGGGAGAATTAAAAATCTCTCGCAGATGTGTACTTTTTAAACATAAATCAGTGTTCCCTTGAATATGGTTGAGCTCTTTGTATTTTGTTCCCGATGAAGCTACATTACACGCGGCTTCATGACGTTGAGCGTTGTATGCGTTCTGGAACTCTCTTCTACAATGTTTGCATTGAAAAATTGTCCTACATGATATCTCATGACGTCTCTTGTGATAGCTTCGGGAAAATGCTTTTCCACACTCTTCGCAAATATACCTAGAAATAGGTTTTTCCATGACGGACTTTTATCTTCTGCTAACAGATTCTTCTTTAAATCTACTTGACATTTTTACTCTCTACTTCGGTGATGCGAACAGCTTAGCGATTAACAGTAAACTAACACAAAAGCGTATAACCAAGGTAGCAACAGTAAGGTTTAAGCCCATCAAGATGGCAAGAGTGAGGTTAGCGACGTTCTGTTGTCGGATTTTAAATTCCACGCTATAACATGCATAAGGTGGCAGCCTTGAGGTTTACAGCCGTCAAGATGGCAGCAGTGAGGTTAGCGACGCTCTATTGTCCATCAATGTGAGGTTAGGGTCCATCAAGAAGACAGCTGTCAGAAATCACGTGGCATGGTTTACTAAACAAGAGCACGTGGCTGTGACGTCACGGTCACGTAATCAATCCTTAGCTCTACGTCGTTAACAGCAGCATTAGGATCAGCTATGTTTAAAAATCTTGGGAACAGAGCAGCAGTATGAATAGCCATGTTTCAAAGCGTGTACACATTACCTATCGATTTTACTTGCATCGACCCTCGTACTAAACTTCTTCCGCTAGATCGTGCTGCTATCTTAGCATAAATTATACGTATGAACTTACAGTACAAAGAAGAGCCATGTTTCAAAGCGTGTACACAACACCTACCGATTTTACATGCATCGACCCTCGTACTAAACTTCTTCCGCTAGATCGTGCTGCTATCTTAGCATAACCTATGTGCATGAACTTACAGTACAAAGAATAGCCATGTTTCAAAGCGTGTACACATTACCTATCGATTGAAACATGCATCAAATATCGCACTAAACTTCATCCGCTAGATTCTGCTGCTATCTTAGCATAACCTATGCGCATGAACTTAAAGTACAAAGAATAGCCATGTTTCAAAGCGCGTACACATTACTTATTGATTTTGCATTCATCGAATCTCGTACTAAACTTCTTCCGCTAGATTGTGCTGCTATCTTAGCATAACCTATACCGATAAATTTAAAGTGCAAAGAATAGCCATGTTTCAAAACGTGTACACATCACCTATCGTTTTTGCATGCATCGACTCTTGTACTAAAACTTCTTCCGCTAGATTATGCTGCTATCTTAGCATAACCTATGTGCATGAACTTAAAATGCAAAGAATAGCCATGTTTCAAAGCGTGTACACATCACCCTGAACTTCTTCCGCTAGATTGCACTACTATCTTAGCATAACCTATACGCGCGAACTTAAAGCACAACAAATAACGATGTTTAACAGCGTTTACACATCACCTATTGATTTTGCATGCATCGACTATTTTTTACCGCCAGAGTTTACAAGGATCGCATATGTGTATTGCTAACGTATGTGTATAAAGCTAAAGCACAAATAATAGCTATATTCCAAAGCGCGTACACATCACCTAACGATTTTGCATGCATCGACTATCGTACTAAACTTCTCCCGCTAGAGTGTAGAACGATCGCAATTATGTGCTGCTACCTATGTGCGTGAATTTAAAGCGTAAAGAATAGCGTGTACACATCACGTATCGATGATGCATGCGTCGACTATCGTACTAGGCTTCTTCCGCTAGAGCATCTAGCAATCGCTTTTGTGTATCCCTAACCCATGTGCACGAACTAAAGCACAATGAAGAGCTATGTTCCAAAGCGTGTACACATCACCAATCGATGATGTATGCATCGACTATCGTACTAAACTTCTTCCACAACAGCGTGCGATCATCGCTTGTGTGTGCTGCAATCTTAACATAACCTATGTGCACGAAGTTAAAGCACAAAGAATACCCAAGTTCAAAGCGTGTACACATCACCTATCGATTATGCATGCATCGACTTTCGTATTAAACTTCTTCCACTAGAGCGAGCGACAACCTTATAAGTATGCTGCTAACTTAGTATAACTTATACACATGAACTTAAAGCATCAAGAATAGCGATGTATAAAAGTCTTGTGAACATAGCAGCAGCAGTAAGAATAGCAATGTTTTAAAAGCGTGTACGCATTGCCTATCGATTATACATGCATCAACTAGAGTACTAAACTTCTCCCGCTGGAGTGTGCTGCTATCATAGCATAACTTATGTGCACGAACTTAAAGCACGAAGAATAGTTAAGTTTCAAAGCGTGTACACATCACCTATCGATTTTGCATGCATCAACTATCGTACTAAACTCATCCCGCTAGAATGTACAGCGTTCACATGTGTTTGTACTGCCACATTAGCATGACTTATGCGAACGAACTTAAAGCACAAAGAATAGCGATGTTTGAAAATCTTGCGAACAAAGTAGCAGTAAGAATAGCAAGGTTTAAAAGTTTGTACATATCACCTTTTGATAATGCATACATCAACTATCGTACTAAACTATCTCTAAGCGAGCGTGCGACCATCGCTTGTACGTGTGCTGCTATCTTAACATAACGTATGTGCACGAACTTAAAGCATAAAGAATAACTATCTGTAAAAAATCTTGTGAACATAGCAGAGTGTTAAGTGCGTAGGCGAGGATTATTCAACTTCACATGCTGACATAGCATACAGCGTAACCGTGACGTCACAGCCACGTGCTCTTATTTAGTAAACCAAGCCACGTGATTTCCGACAGCTGTCTTCTTGACGGCCCTAACTTCACATTGAAGGACAATAGAGCGTCGCTAACCTCACTGCTGCCATCTTGACGGCTGTAAACCTCAAGGCTGCCACCTTAAGCATGTTATAGCGAGGAATTTAAAATCCAACAACAGAACGTCGCTAACCTCACTCTTGCCATCTTGATGGGCTTAAACCTTACTGTTGCTACCTTGGTTATACGCTTTTGTGTTAGTTTACTGTTAATCGCTAAGCTGTTCGCATCATCGAAGTAGAGAGTAAAAAATGTCAAGTAGATTTAAAGAAGAATCTGTTAGCAGAAGATAAAAGTCCGTCATGGATAAACCTATTTCTACGTATTTATTGCGAATAGTGTGGAAAAGCATTTTCCCGAAGCTATCACAAGAGACGTCATGAGATATCATGTAGGACAATTTTTCAATGCAAACAGTGTAGAAGAGAGTTCAAGAACGCATACAACGCTCAACGTCATGAAGCCGCGTGTAATGTAGCTTCATCGGGAACAAAATACAAAGAGCTCAACCATATTCAAGGGAACACTGACTTATGTTTAAAAAGAACACCTCTGCGAGAGATTTTTAATTCTCCCTTGTTGTCTAAGCCTGCTGCAAGTTATGTTACTAAGCACAAACTTCAAGATAAAGAGAGGCAAGATCATGATTATGATAATAAGGATAATGATGTTGATCAAAACAGTAGTAAAGGGAAAGTAGAAGCAGAAGAAGAAGAAAATCTAATGTTTCATTGCCATTACAGCTTGATGATTTTACTTCATTTCCTAAGCCTACTACACGTTCTGTCGCAGTGCAAACATCTCAAGAAGAGATACAATGTAAAGAAGAAGGAAATTTCAACGCTTCATCGCTATCGAAACAAGTTAAGTTTGTACCTAGAAACGCTACTGCTGAAGCACGTATTGCATCAAAACAAGTCCCTACACATCAACTGTCTGCATATAGACTCAAAGTTCACAACAAGCCTCTGTTACCCTATGTAGATATAAGATGCTGTAAAGACCCCAACGTACTCGTAAAACGTTTACAACTGCTAAGAGCCTATCATGATGCTGGTTACACACAGTACAAAGAAGATATTTTTGAAATAGAGCATGAATTACGTCGTGTAGGTACTATTAAGTAAGCGCTTATCCTCACCTAAGTCATCCATGTGTAGTATATAGTCGATCGAGTAGCTATATTCGTATAGATTATTTCCCAACATTCTCCCTTCCTTAGGGTGTTAACTCCACCTCTAGTTGTAGAGCCGGTCTCAAGCCCGGATAAAGAGAGGAGAGGCACCCTAGCCCTTTAGCCCATTAGCCCTTTAGCCCTTTTGCCCATTAGCCCTTTAGCCTATTAGCCCTACAAGGAATGTGCGGTAATCTAATCTTCTTAGAACAAAGCTATCAACTGACATGATCTAAACACATGTTGTATCGAGGACAGCGTTCTATTTTAGTCTTGATCACTTATTTAGTGTTCTAAACACTTCAATCAATGTTCCGATCACATGATAAAGTTAACGGCATAGAGTGCAGTGTTCGATTCTAGTCTTGTTATGTTTCTTTAGTGATTTGCAAGTCTAAACATGCATAATGACGTCATCACTGCAGCACGTGCTTACTCTAGCTATCCCGATGCAGGTTTAAACTTGTCCGATAGAGCTATGCCTTGACATAAGAGGAGGCCTTAACAACTTATGTATAGCCGCTATTGTTTAAAGATAGATGCTGTTAAGAAAAAAACACGTAGAATTTTTCAAATTACCCGCCACCACATTTCAAAGGTATGAGGTTTAGTGCTGTAAAGATACCTGCACGATGCAAAGCTAGCTTTCTTCATCAGAGTAGCCACATCTTGTGTGAGCACCTCTAGGCCGTATCATAAGGAGCTGTGTATAGTCACCGTCTTGTCGCTGCTACCTTGCGCAAGCACCCCTAGGGCGTCTCATAAGAGCAGCAGCCATCTTGTGCAAGCGCTCTTAAGCTGTCTCATAAGAAGCTATGTATAGCCGCCATCTTGTAGAATTAGATAGCTGCCAATGCCAAAGGGCCTAAGTAGGGTTCGAACCGTCGATCTCATCATTAGACTATGTTTTTTCTTGTTCCTGATACTGCAAACCTTGGTATCAGGTGGAAAAATTTTATCCGTTTTGCTCTACGATGCACCGTTTTCGAGATATTTAACATTTTGCATTTAAGCCCCAAATTTAATGAATTGAACCTGCACGGCACGCTATACTCGCTACCATAGCTAGACCTCATCATGTTACGAAGACTTGCTTCAATACAAGCTAAAACAAAGCGAATGCCAAAGGGCCTAAGTAGGAACCGAACCGTTAATCTCATCATTAGACTATGTTTTTCTTGTTCCTCGTACTGCGGACCGAGGTATTGCGCAGAAAAATTTTACCCGTTTTGCTCTACGATGCACCGTTTTCGAGATATTTAACATTTTGCATTTAAGCCCCAAATTTAATGAATCGAACTAGCACGACCCGTTAGCCTCTAAGCTAGCTTTCTTCATAAGAGCAGCAGCCATCTTGCGCAAGCACCCTTAAGGGGTCTCATAAGGAGTCGTGTATAGCCGCCATCTTGCGTCCGCCATCTTGCGCAAGCATCCTTAGGGCGTCTCTAGCCATCTTGTGCAAGGACCCTTAAGCCGCGTCATAAGAGCAACCGCCATCTTGCGCAAGCATCCCTAGGGAGTCTCATAAGGAGCCTTGTATAACCGCCATCTTGCGCAAGCATCCCAAGGGAGTCTCATAAGAACTTATGTATAGCAGCCATCTTGCATAAGCACCTTTAAGGAGTCATGTATAGCCACCATCTTGTGCAATTAGCGTTGAGAGATGGCTGCTGTAGAATTTTTCTTTTTAAATTATCCGCCACCATATTTCAACTAAAGAGTGTAGCACTGAGGTTTGCGATGTAAGATGGCGGATGACAGCTGACAAAAAAACGCGTGAGTTTGTTTACTAAACAAGAGCACGTGGAATTTTTCAATTTGCCGCCACCACATTTCAAAAGGTATCTAGCTAAAGATGGCAGCACGGTGCTCTATTGATTAAAGATGGCGGATGACAGCTAACATAACTTTTCAAATAGCCCGCTACTACAGAGGGCAGCACGGTGCTCTGTGGATTAAAGATGGCGGATGACAGCTGACGAAATTGCCCGCATGATAGCAGCACAGTGCTCTATTGATTAAAGATGGCGGATGACAGCTGTCATAAAAGCACGTGGCTTTGTTTCGAAACAAGAGCACGTGGAATTTGCCGCCACCACAAAGAGGGCAGCACTGTGCGCAAAGATGGCTACTGTCACGTGGAATTGTCTGCCACCACATTTCAAAGGTATCTAGCTAAAGAGTGCAGTACTGAGGTTTGCGATGCAAGATGGCTGCTGTCAAAAAGCATTTTTCAAATTATCCGCCACCATATTTCAAAGGTAAGTAGCTAAATGGGGCAGCACTGTGCTCTATAGATTGAAGATGGCGGATGACAGCTGTCAAAAAAGCACGTGGATTGGTTTATCTCGCGCTAGTGAGGTTAAGTTGGTAGCACTAAGGTTTAGGCCCGCCAAGATGGCAGGATTGCGGATGATAGGTTACGAATTTGCAGCTACTGCGATAAAAAGGGCAGCACGGTGCTCTCTTGATTAAAGATGGCGGATGAAAGCTGTCAAAAAGCACGTGGATTTGTTTACAAATTCAAATCTCGCGCTAGTGTGGTTAAGTTGGTACCACTAAGGTTTAGGTCCGTCAAGATGGCTGCACTGAGGTTTGCGATAGGTTGTTGTCTGTCAAAAACCACGTGGCTGTCAAAAAACACGTGGATTTGTTTACAAATTCAAATGTCGCGCTAGTAAGCTTAAGTTGGTACCTCTGAAGTTTAAGCCCGTCAAATTGGCAGCAGTGAGGTTAGCGATGCGTTGTTGTCGATGACAGCTGTCAAAAAGCACGTGGTTTTGTTTACCAATTCAAATATCGCGCTAGTTAGGTCAAGTTGGTACCGCTGAGTATAGGCCCGTCAAGATGGCAGCAGTGAGGTTAGCGATGCGTTGTTGTCCATGACAGCTGTCAAAAAGCACTTGGCTTTGTTTAGAAATTCAAATCTCGCGCCAAAATTCAAATTTCCCGCCAAAATTTAAATTTCCCGCCAAAATTCAAATTTCCCGCGGGAGGCGGAGGTGCCCCTGGGAGCCCGGAGGAGGAAGCGGCGCCCGAACTGTCCTATTATACTACTTGTGCCTTCTACGATTACTCTAAATGTCCCATTCGATAGTCTGGTATTATTAAAAGTCATTGTCCTCATCGGTAATTAATAATTTATTTTTGAAAATATTTTTCTGGAAGTCATGTGGGGCAGATTTACGGCAAGTTTGTTACGCCGTATTTCTATGCAAAATTTCTTCTCATGGGATTTAAGGCGTGTTAGTGTCATATGGCTTATTGTCGAACTCTAGTGTACGCGAATTTAATATCTAGCACAAGGAATAATAATGATAATAATAATAATAATAATAATAATAATAATAATAATAATAATAATAATAATAATAACAATGAAAATTTTCACCTCGGGTTAAATGGATAAATAAGGGTCATAAGTTTAAATACTGCTTGATCTCGTGTGTAAGATGTCAATGTGTGCTCAATTAGGGTGAACATGAGCCAGAAATATGGCGGAATTCTTACGGATCATTTATTGTATTTATTGACGCGTGAATTCATTTTTTTGCAATTCGCCTTACGTCGCACCGATACAGATAGGTCTTACGGCGACGATGGGACAGGAAAGGGCTAGGACTGGGAAGGAAGCGACCGTGGCCTTAATTGAGGTACAGCCCCAGCATTTGCCTGGTGTGAAAATGGGAAACCACGGAAAATAATCTTCAGAGCTGCCGACAGTGGGGTTCGAACCCACTATCTCCCGAATACTGGATACTGCCGCACATAAGCGAATTCATTTATTGAATTTTATTTGAAGAATACGTGTGTGGTTAGACGTAATTTCTTCGAGTGGGAGCACGTGTTAATGAATAGACGTGGAGTTGAGTAATAATAATGCCGTGACTCGTGAACCATGAATGCGGAAATTTGAATTGTACTTTGTGCGTTTCTGTGGACGACAATTTTCCGGATATCAACCGCCGATGTTACATTGACCAACGTTGTAAATTTTCATCATCTTTGACCAAGTGATCATCCAGACTCAATCACATTTCTGAGAGACGTGAATGAATATTTTTGCCCGATACCGTCATCGTGAGAATTCATGTGCCTAGGATAAAAGTCAAAATATAATATTCAAAGTCTAGAATTCGTTGTAAATAATGTAAATATTTTTCGTGTGACTTAGTGTGATTGCTGTGTGTGTGTGTGGTGGTAATTTCAGTGAATTGTGAGATATGTTTGACTCTGGTTTTGACCCGGCCACGTGTTCATCACGTTGCGTTCTGGTTATCAGCATCGCTGTTTGATTTGATCTAACTTTTTGAGAATTGAACCTTTAGTAAATTTTATTTTAAAATTAAGTTAAGATGAGCTTAAAGTATCAGATAGTAATGAATAAGAAAGAATTATTTCGCACCAGTGGATAAGGTTCAATGTTTTTGTAGGGCTTATAATGTTAAATTTTCCCAAGGCGTCGGCTGCTAAAGATTAAGGTCGCGTTTGCTCTATCGAATATTAAAGAAAGTTCCATACAAAATAATTAATGTACCAGCAAAACTGGATGAAAATAAGTCAGATAGAGACTTCCTTGAGTAATGTTTCCGATAAAAAAAATTGTCTTCTTTATTTCCGATTTAATGGATATCACGTTTAATTCAGTACTCTAAGGAGTAAGGTTGTCATTTAAATCATGAATGTAGACATGAATGGATCTGATATTTTAGAGGCTTAGAACTAGTTATGAATCAGACAGCTTTTTGAGATTGAATTAATTTAATTTGTAAATAAGAACGACATTATAGAGAGGAGGTCATCCCATAGAGAATTTATTTTCATGTGTTTCATTGAGCCAGAATTCGACTGATATCCATCTGTATATTTACAGAATTAGTGACGTCCAAAACTGTTGGAGGAATTGGATGCTGTATTGAAGGAACTGGCAGAGATGAAACAAAATTTAATTTTGTCATCAAGATTTGTTTAATTAAATTTGTTAAATGATTGAGTGCTAGTTCTTAATAAAAGTCCTATTTTTTATTATTGTCGCTAGACCTTGTCTCTTTCCCTGCCTTCAAAAATAAGCAAAGCCAGACAACGAACGGTCCTCCCTTGAGACTCTCGTTCTGCGGCTGAGGAAGCCCGGTAAAAATGGGGCATGTAAAGGTGGCGGCCAACTTTAGGAGCCCGATATTGGCTTTCCTAATGCAAGGACTCGATATCGTAGTGTCCCATGTTGGACAGGAGCAAGATGCGGCGACAAATTAATTTTGTACAGGTTAATTTCATGAAATTTATTTGCCCAAATTTTTGTGGCTAACTGCACACATGTTTACGTTAGAGTAGGGCCGTGTTTTATTGTCCAGGCATTAATATCTTGATAAAGGATAGGGACATTTTATTTGGAGGCGATATTGCGCTAAAATTATAGGTAGTCGAGTACCATTTTAATTTAATTCAGATCATCTCCTAAGGTTGCGAACCTTATCCACACGTGCTTGATGAACTGGATCTACGAAAATCTGCATTCTGCTCGTTACCTCCCCATTGTTAGAACTGTCATTTGTGTGATTCAATAAGTATGGAAAATTTAAGAAATTTCTTGGCGGACATGGAACGCCGAAGCCATGAGGCAATTGCAAATCTACAGGCTAGTTTAGAAGGAAAACTAAGTGAAACCAAAGAATCTTTAAGACAGGAACTTAGTGAAACCAAAATTACTTTAAAGCAGGAATTAAGTGAAAATCAGGCCAAAATAAAACAGGAGCTAAGCGAAAATCAAGCTAGTTTAATAATAATAATAATAATAATAATAATAATAATAATAATAATAATAATAATAATAATAATAATAATAATAATAATAATGTTATTTGCTTTACGTCCCACTAACTACTTTTACGGTCTTCAGAGATTCCGAGGGTCCCGAATTTAAACCCGCAGGAGTTCTTTTACGTTCCAGGCTGTCGTATTTGAGCACCTTAAAATACCACCGGACTGAGCCAGGATCGAACCTGCCAAGTTGGGGTTAAAAGGCCAGCGCCTTAACCGTCTGAGCCACTTAGCCCGGTTATCAAGCTAGTTTAAAACACAACATGACCGAGAAATTTAATGAAAATCAGTTCAAGCTGAAACAGGACCTCAAAAGTGATTTAGAGGATGTTCAGACTCGGACTGATGAGAATATATGAAAACTTCACACGGATGTGAAATGATACACTGGGAAACATGCTTCAGTTCAGAGCAAACTAGTATCTGTCCAACAAAAATGTTCAAACCTTAAATGTGAAATTCAAGCAGGTATTACCAAATCCATGTCGACTATGTCGAACGTATTTAGTGAAAGACTGGCAAATGTACAAGCAGGCATTTTGCAAGGGCTGGACAAATACAAGAATGAGGTCGAGAAAAACTTTCAGAGTATCGAAGGAAAAATCGAAGATAATACGGCAGATCTCGCGGCTACTAAATCAGCCTGGGGAAAGAAGTTTACTGGCATTTACGAGACTATTAAGCAAGTAGAAAAGGGAGTCATAGCCGAGATTAAGGTGTCACAAGTCCCTATTTCTGAGCGGTTGGAATATTTCTACGAATCGATAGAAGGAACCCAGGAAGATATCAAGGTCCTTGTAACTACGATTACTCAGGAGACAGAGAAGGTCAGAGCTGATTCCGAAGCTTGTAGATAGGAACTCAAGTTAGGAATTGAGGACCTCGCTCAAGAAATAAAAATGTTGAAGCTTCAGGGTGAGAGTAATAATCTCGTTACTGCTACCCTGCTTGAGAAGCAAGGGCAATTAGAGAAATAAAATGTCTGGGGAAATCCCATCTTCTACTCCCAAACAAGACGCTAGGATGAATGATGTCAACCCTATTAACAACACAAACCGTTCTCGGATCCCCGAAAACAGTGAATCAAACCAAGTGAACACCACGGGTCAGACGCAGGTCGTAAATATTGTTAGACTGCACAAAGACCAACCAAAGAAATTTAATAACGTGAAAGGAGTTACTCCTAAGAGTTTCATTAACGAGCTCCAAGACTATTTCAGGGACGCAAAAATTCCGCCAGAGCGCCAGTTGCGTGTCACGGAGCGATACTTGGAAAATTCCGTTCTTACGTGGTTAAAGGCATTCAGATATGCATTCGACGACTTCGAGGGATTTAAGCGAGCCTCCCTCGAGAAATACTGGAACTCGGACGTTCAGAATAATTTAAAAACTGAACTCTATGAGTAGTATAAGGGGATGGTTCTGCCGCCACCTCCGTCTCGGGTCTTCCGCAGAGACCTCCACCGCAACCTCCGCCTCCGGCCCTCAGCAGAGGCCTATTCCTCCCGCGGGAAATTTGAATTTTGGCGCGAGATTTGAATTTGTAAACAAAGCCACGTTCTTTTGACAGCTGTCATCCGCCATCTTCAAACAACAACGCATCGCTAACCTCAGTGCCGCCATCTTGACGGGCCTAAACCTCAGTGCTGCCATCTTTACGGTACTAAACCTCACTAGCGCGAGATTTGAATTTGTAAACAAACCCACGTGCTTTTTTGACAGCTGCCATCCGCCATCTTGCATCGCTAACCTCAGTGCCGCTATCTTGACGGGGCTAAACATTACTGTTGCTACCTTATGCACGTGGTAGCAGGCAATTTGAAAAATTCTACGTGGTCTTGTTTATAAACAATGCCACGAGCTTTGTTGACAGCTGTCATCCGCCATCATGCATCCCCAACCTTAGTGCTGTCCTCTTTATGGTAATAAACCTAATCGTGGTGGTGGTGGTGGGTAACTTAAAATCCACGTGACAGCTGTCATCCGCCATCTTGCATCGCTAAACTTAGTGCTGCCCTCTTTACGGCACTACCTTTGAAATGTGGTGGCGGCAATTTCTAGTGCATTTTTGACAGCTGTTATCCGCCATCCTGCATCGCTTACCTCAGTGCTGCTACCTTTACGGTATTAAACCTTATCGTGGTGGTGGACCGCGCTGCCATCTTTAGCTACTACTTTTGAAATGTGGTGGCGGCAATTTCTACGTGACAGCTGACATCCGCCGTCTTTCATCGCTTACCTTAGTGCTGCTATCTATCCGGCACTGCGGGCAATTTAAAAAATTCCGTCAGCTGTCATCCGCCATCTTTAATCAACGAAGCATCGTGCTGCTATCTTTAGCTACATACATTTAACCTGTGGTGGTGGCAATATGAAATTTTATCCAGCTGCTATCTTTAATCAACAGAGCACCGTGCTGCTATCTTTAGCTACTACTTTTGAATTCTGGCGACGGGTAATTTGAAAAATGTTACGTGTTTCTTGACAGCTGTTATCCGCCATCTTGCATCGCTTACCTCAGTGCTGCTCTCTTTACGGTACTAAACCTTATCGTGGTGGTATATTTAAAATCCACGTGTTTTTTACAGCTGTCATCCGCCATCTTGCATCGCTTACCTCACTGCTGCTCTCTTTACGGTACTAAACCTTATCGTGGTGGTGGTGGTGGTGGTGGTGGGAAATTTAAAATCCACATGTATTTTGTCAGCTGTCATCCGCTATCTTGCATCGCTTACCTCAGTGCTGCTATCTTTACAGTACTAAACCTTATCGTGGAGGTGGTGGTGGGAAATTTAAAATCTACATGCTGTTTTGACAGCTGTCATCCGCCATCTTTAATCAAGAAAGAACCGTGCTGCTATCTTTACGGCACTGCAGGCAATTTGAAAAATTCCGTCAGCTGTCATCCGCTATCTTTCATCAACAAAGCATGGTGCTGCTGTCTTTACCTACATATAATTAACATGTGGTGGTGACAATTTGAAATTTTATCCAGCTGCTATCGTTAATCAACAGAGCATCGTGCTGCTATCTTTAGCTACTACCTTTGAAATGTGGTCGCGGGTAATTTGAAACATTTCGTTAGCTATCATCATTAAACAGTAAAACTTTAATGCATTAGCGAACCTAACCTCTCATCTACCATCTTGAAGGAGACTATCCTTAGTTAACAACAAGATGCCATTCCCGACTCTAATTAGCACTTAGAGATCACTGCACAAGATGGTGGCGTCTGTTATAGCCTTCTCCTCCTCCTCCTCCTCCGCCTCCTCTATCTCTTCCTCCTCCTCTGCCAAGGCATAACTTTATCGATTATGCATTGCCAACGCGTGAGTGTACGGCGATAACATCATTGCGCATGTTTAGACTTGCGGATTACAAAAGAAACATAACAAAACTCGAATCGAACAGTGTACTCGATGTCTTCTACTTCAACATGTGATTAGAACATTGTTTGATGTGTTCAGATCACTAAATAAGTGATCAAGAATAGAATCGTACACTGTACTCGATACAACATGCCCGGGGATACCATTGTTCTAAGATGTGATTGAAACATAACAACACTAGAATCGAACACTGTACTCGATGCAACGTGTCAGGGGATACCATTGTTCTAAGAAGATCAGATTAAAAAATGACAAGACTAAAATCGAACACTGTACTTAATACAACATGTTGCGGGATACTTTTGTTTTAAGAAGATTAGATCGCAAAATAAGTGATTAAAACATAAGAAGACAAGAATCGAACACAGTACTCGATATCGTTAACTTCAACATGTGATCAGAACATTGTTTGGTGTGTTCAGAACACTAAATAAGTGATCAAGACTAGAATCGAACATTGTACTCGATACAACATGTCAGGGGATAATTGTGTTCTAAGAAGATCAGATTAAAACATAACAAGACTAGAATCGAACACTGTACTCGACGTCGTTAACTTCAAAATGTGATTAGAACTTTGTTTGATGTGTTCAGAACACTACATAAGTGATCAAGACTAGAATTGAACACTGTAATTAATACAACATGTTAGGGGATACTTTTGTTCTAAGAAGATCAGATTAATACATAACAAGACTAGAATCGAACACTGTACTCGATGTCGTTAACTTCAACATGTGATTAGAACATTGTTTGATGTGTTCAGAACACTAAATAAGTGATCAAGACTAGAATCAAACACTGTACTCGATACAACATGTTAGGGGATATTTTAGTTCTAAGAAGATTACATTGAAACATAACAAGACTAGAATCGAACACTGCACTCGATGTCGTTAACCTCAACATGTGATCAGAACATTGATTGATGTGTTTAGAACACTACATAAGTGATCAAGAATAGAATCGAACACTGTACTCGATACAACTTGTCTCGGGGGATACCTTTGTTCTAAGAGAAAACATAACAAGGCTAGAATCGAACACTGTACTCGATGTCGTTAACTTCAACATGCGCTTAGAACATTGTTTGATGTGTGTTCAGTGCAAAAGTACAACTTTAATGATTTGCCTAGTACGAACATAAAAAACACTGTGAACATATCGCGTAGCTAACTCGCTCAGTAAACGATATAGCGAATATACAACTTCAATGATTTGCCTAGTGCGGAAATCAAAAACATACTCTGCACATATCGCGTAGCTAACTCGCTCAGTAAACGATATAGCGAAAATACAACTTCAATGATTTGCCTAGTGCGAAAGTTAAAAAAACCATACTGCGTAGCTAACTCGCTCAGTAAATGATAATAAAAATACAACTTTGCTTTGTCTTGTGCGAATATCAAAAACCATACTGCGTAGCTAACTCGTTCGGTTACACATACCGCACTGCTAAGACGCTCAGTGATTGCAAATACACGGGTTATCCACTTGAACACTGATATATGTGATGCGAAAATCAAAAAAGCACACTGCGTAGCCAACTCGCTAGGTTACACGCTTAGTAATTGCAACACGGGTTATCGACCAGAACGCTGATACACACATACACGTCACTCTTTTTTCGAAACACACGGACACGAATGTTTCGAGATACTACACCTGACATACTTACATGTAAAAAGGGAGGATGAAAAATAATAATACATAAATTTTTTGTATGCATGTTTTCTCTTCCAAGTTGTAAGACCAAATAGGAACAGTACTGCGAGTTTCTGCTACGGCTTGCTTAAACGTGAACGGAAGTGACATGTTATCTCAGCAAAAAATACGCATGACCTTGTTCATGCATACACGCAAGTCAGACACCTACAGAAATGAAATGATGGATACCGCGATTGAAATCCTGGCAACTTATTACTTTTCGCCGTCAGGAAGGGCATACGGGGAGATCCTTATGCTTCTTGTAATTACACGTTGTGAGGAAGACTGACGATCGCGCAGGAAAGGGCTAGGAGCGGTTAGCAACCCCCTAGCATTTGCTATTCTTAGGGCTGCCGACAGCAGGGGGGTTCGAACCCGCGATCTAAGGCTTGTAGGGAAATATTAATTGAACCTCTCCAGATATTATTCAATCTTACCTTAACTAGTTCTACTTTTCCCAAACAATGGCAATATGCCAAAGTTACGCCAATATATAAATCTGGGAAGAAACAGTTAATAGATAACTACAGACCAGTTACAGTTTTATCGTCCCCAGCTAAAATATTTAAAAGTATTCTACATGTTCACATTTTTAATCATGTCAAATTAATTATCCCATGCAATCAGCATGGTTTATGCCGAAGAAATCCACAGTAACCAATTTATGTGCCTTTGTACAGTATGTATCTAATGAGATTGATAATCGCTCCCAAGTATATGCTATTTATACCGATTTCCAAAAGGCCTTTGACAAAGTAGATCACGATTGTTTAATCAATAAATTAATGGATTATAAATTAGATCAGTCTCTTATGTCTCTTCTGGTTTCATATTTGAAGCATAGAAGTCAGTTAGTAAGTTACAGAAACATGTTTTCTTAAAATTACATTGCAAAATCTGGAGTACCACAAGGCTCTAATATGGGTCCTCTGCTGTTTCTGTTGTTTGTAAACGATATTTCTAGCAAAATTCGGTTCTCAAAGGTATTATTATTTGCTGACGATATTAAATTATATAAACAAATATCAGGTGTGCATGATTGTTTAGAACTGCAAGTTGATTTAAATATCTTGTCTGAATGGAGCAAATTTAACCAATTATCCTTCAATATTAATAAATGCAGGAAAATCACTTTTTCAATGAAAAAAGATAAGATAAATTTTACATACTCGATTAATAATGCCCAATTGCTACAAGTAAATGAAATTAATGACCTAGGACTAATATTAACCAGTGATTTAAGTTCCACTGCTCATATTGAAAATATTGTGAATAAGGCATACAGGAGCCTTGGGTTTATAATGAAACATTCGTATAGCCTAATTAATAAATCTTTATTTTGTTTGTATTTTTCATTAGTTCGATCAAATCTGGAATATGCCTCTATTATTTGGAATCAATCAACAAAAGTTCACACAGATTTGATAGAAAGTATCCAAAAAAATATTCTTGAAATATATATATACTTCAGGCAAACCGGCGAATATCCTAAATATTTATCATATCATAAGATGATTGAAATGTTTGATTTTGAAAGGCTTGATATCAGAAGAAAATGTCAGTCGATGATATTTCTCTATAAGATGGTTAACAATGAAATAGACAGTATTGATTTAACTTGTCAACTCCTACTCTATGCACCTAGAAAACCGGCAGGTAAATGTAGGAATTTGTTTTTCTTGCCAAGAGTTAACACAAACAAACATGTAAATTCACCCATATACAGAAAGATGTCACTGTATAATAAATTTCATCCACTGAATATAGATATATTTCAAAATAAGAAATCAGAATTTTTGATATCTTATAAGCATTTATTACAGATAATTAGCTAGATGAGTGATGCCATATTTCCGCTTTTTGTTTTTTCTTATTCTTCCTTTTATTGTATTCTGTATCTTTATCACTGCTGTTATACTGTAGTTATGTAGCTCTTTATTTCATAATCTATTTTGTGATTATCTTATTTCTCGTATTTTTAATATTTTATACGATTAGAACTTATGAGCAAATATGTAATTGGGCTAACGCCTGTATATTTGCATACAATAAATAAATAAATAAATAAATAAATAAATAAATAAATAAATAAATAAATAAATAAATATCTTACTGACGTTAGAAGTAACAGACATGATAGAAGTAGCGAGATTAATTGCTGGTACAAGATGTTGATGGTGATTTATCTGTCGGATGGGGCCGTTAACCTCTGTGCAGGCTCCTTCGACAGGAGTAGCCTATGTGCCTGTACCGGGTTTTACCCTCTCCTTACTGTCGTATATCACATCCTCGGGTAGGTGGTTAGTAGTATACAATTTCTAATAACTAAGGTGTGTGCGAAAAGCCTGCATTAAATTCTATAAGAGTAAGGGTATATAACGCTGTTGATGGTGATTCATCTGTCGGATGGGGGCGCTAAGCCTTGTGCAAGCTTCTTCGACAGTAGTAGGTTATGTGCCGGCACTGGGTTTTACTCTCTCTGTACAATCATAATATTTTATCTCAGGAACTTACACCAGCTAAATGCCGGAGGTAATACTAAGGGAATTACCTACACGGTCAAGAAAATGCTATATAACGCACTTTGAGATACAACTGTGTAAACTGTATGCTTTATGTTTAATCATACACACAGTGTCCTCGCTGCTTGCTCAAAGTTACTACAGCCGGAAGAGCCGTGTACAGTTTTATGTCGATGCATGCATTCTTTACCTTGCTCTAACTAACTGTGTAACACACACAGATACTACCTCAAATACAGTGTTCTAAAGAGTTATACTTTCGGTTAGAAAATAAAACTAGTATCTCACCTAAGCAGCTTTATCTGTTATGCGGAACAAGGGCTTTTTACAAGCTAACGCTGTATATCTTCGAACATACACCCGGATGCACTTCCTGACACAAACCCTACGATGCAATTACTCTTGAACAAACCCAAGTTCCTGAGCCAGAATCATTGTCTTTACATCCTACTTACGCGGTTTTCGGAGATGCTAAGGTAACCGAATTTAGGAGTTCTGCTAGTAAATCTACTAAGCGCTACCGGACTGAGCTAGGATCGAACCTGCTATGTTAACAACTCGAGAGGTAACCCGATGCCGGAACTCTAGAGCCGCTTATTCGAAACCTAGAGCTGGCACATAGCCTACTCCTAAACCTTAACGCCCGAACTACACTGTAAATGCTAGGAGGCGGCTAGACGCTTTCTGCTCCTAGCCCTAATAATCCGTTTTACAGCCGGATAACCTTTCTGACGTAACAGGACCAGGATTTTAAGTTGCAAAAGTCTGTATTACAGCCAGATGTCCTTTCTGACGCAAGGATCGGGGTTCTAAATCGCAAGAATCTGTTTTACAGCGGGATGTTCTTCTTGAGGCAAGATTTTAAATCGCAAGAAGTTTTACTGTCTAATGCCGTTTTGACGCAAGAAATAAGATTTTAAATTGCAGTATCTACAGTCTTACATCGCGAACAATTGTTTCACGGCTGTATGCTCTTCTTGACGCAAGGACTAAGATTGTAAGTAGCAAGAATCTGTTTTACAGTCAGATGCTCTTTATGACGCGAAAACTAAGATTTTAAATCACAAGAATCTGTTTTACAGCCAGATACTCTTCTTGACGCAAGAACTAACATTTTAAATTGCAGTATCTAGCGTCTTACATCATGAACAATTGTTTTACGGCCGTTTGCCCTTCCTAACGTCAAAGGACAGGAATTTTAAGTCGCAAGAATCTGTTTTACGACCGGTTGCCCTTCCTGACATAACAAAACCGGGATTTATTTTTGCTAAGCCTCCTCCATTTTGCTTGCTTTAACTCTGAGTTGTTGCACTTCTTGACGCGAGAACTAAGATTTTAAGTCGCAGGAATTTGTTTTACAACCGGATGCCCTTCTTGACGCGAGAATCGGAGTCTTATAGCCGGATGCCCTTCTTAACGCGAGAACTAAGATTTTAAATCGCAAAAATCTGTTTTACAGACAGGTACACTTTTGACACAAGAAATAAGATTTTAAATTGCAGTATCTAGTGTTTCACATCACGAACAATTGTTTTACAGCTAGATGCCCTTCTTGACGCAAAACTAAGAATTTAAATCGCAAAAATCTGTTTTACAGCCGGATGCTCTTCTAGACGCAAGAACTAAGATTTTAAATTGCAGTATCTAGCGTCTGACATCATAAACAATTGTTTTGCGGCTAGATGCCCTTCCTGACGCAAAACCGGGATTTTAAATCGCGAGAATCTGCTTTACAGCCAGATCCCCTCCTTAACGCAAAAACTAGGATCATAAATCGCGGTATCTAGTGTAGTAAGTTAATTCCGTTTACAAGCACTAGCAAAGAGCAGATTACATAATTATGATTTACTCAACATGCTTACTTCTCCTGTTATGTTTAACTCAGAGCTTAGGTCTAAGAAAATACGTTCTGAGAGTTGCCGCACAAAAATAGATAAAGCATGTTGTTTTACAGCCGGATAACCTTCCTAACACGAAATGTCTAAGGTCCGGGATTTTAAATCGCAAGAATCTGATTTACGACCGGATGCCCTTCTTGATGATGATGATGATGATGATGCTTGTTGTTTTAAGGGACCTAACATCGAAGGTCATCGGCCCCAATGCCCTTTTTAACGCAAGATTATAAATAGCAGTATACGGGATATAATGTAGGATAAATCTGTTGTAGCGGGTTTTATAACCGGATGTCCTAGTAAAACCTCGTGCCGGCACATAGCCTACTCCTAACGAAGGAGCCTGCACAAGGCTTAACGCCCCCATCCGTCAGATAAATCACCATCAACATCTTGTACCCGCAATTATTCACGCTACTTCTATCATGTCTGTTACTTCTAATTTATGAATAAGATATAGAGATCCAGGGTTCGAACCCCCTACTGTCGGCAGCCCTAAGAATAGCAAATGCTAGGGGGTGGTCAACCGCTCCTAGCCCTTTCCTGCGCGATCGTCAGTCTTCCTCACAACGTGTAATTACAAGAAACATAAGGATCTGGCCGGATGCCCTTCCTGACGGCGAAAATTAATAAGTTGCCAGGTTTTCAATCGCAGTATCCATAATTTTATTTCTGTAAGTGTCTGACTTGCGTGTATGCATGAACAAGGTCATCGTATTTTTTGCTGAGAACATGTCACTTCCATTCACGCTTAAGCAAGCCGTAGCAGAAACTCACAGTACTGTTCCTATTTGGTCTTACAACTTGGAAGAGACAACATGCATACAAAAAATTTATGAATTATTATTTTTCATCCTCCCCTTTTTACATGTAAGTGTGTCAGGTGTAGTATTGTTGGGAGATCAGAAGAATGCACGTGCCCGGTGAGGAACGGGGCGAAGGGGTTTTCACCAGCAGAGCCAGTGACGCAATGGTTACTATAACAACTCCGATACTACCCAGAGGACTTTATATTGTCTTCTGCTGGCAGCTCTTCGCTCTTGTCAGTTGTAATCCAGCAAACTGCGAAGCGTGAGTCAATGTTTTTGTGTAGCAGATAAGAGCAGATAAGAGCCGATCTGTCTGGGCAGAACAGGAAGTTCGTGCTTGCAGGCCACATTCCTCACTCTTGCATTCTTCTCATCTCTACACAGTATCTCGCAACATTCTTGTCCGCATGTTTCGAAAAAAAAAGAGTGACGTGTATGCGTATATCAGTGTTCTGGTCGATAACCTGTGTTGCAATTACTAAGCGTGTAACCGAGCGAGTTGGCTACGCAATGTGCTTTTTTTTATTTTCGCATGACATATATCAGTGTTCTAGTCGATAACCCGTGTATTTGCAATCACTGAGCGTCTTAGCAGTGCGGTGTATGGTTATTTGATTTTCGCACAAGACAAGGCAAAGTTGTATGTTTAATATATTATCGTTTACTGAGCGAGTTAGCTACGCAGTATGTTTTTTAATTTTCGCACTAGGCAAATCATTGAAGTTGTACTTTCGCTATATCGTGTACTGAGTGAGTTAGCTACGCCGTATGTGCAGAGAATGTTTTTTATTTTCGCACTGGCAAATCATTGAAGTTGTATTTTCGCTATATAGTTTACTGAGCGAGTTAGCTACGCGATATGTGCAAGAGTGTTTTTATTTTCGTACTAGGCAAATTATTAAAGTTGTACTTCTGCACTGAACACACATCAAAAAATGTACTAAACGCATGTTGAAGTTAACGACATCGAGTACATTGTTCTATTCTAGCCTTATGTTTTCTCTTAGAACAAAGGTATTCCCCCAGACATGTTGTGTCGAGTACAGTGTTCGATTCTAGTCTTGATCACTTATGTAGTGTTCTAAACACATCAATCAATGTTCTGATCACATGTTAAGGTTAACGACATCGAGTGCATTGTTGAATTCTGGTCTTGTTATGTTTCAATCTAATCTTCTTAGAACAAAGGTATCCCCTGACATGTCGATTCGAGTACAGTGTTGATTCCAGTCTTAATAAATTATTTAGTGATCTGAACACATCAAAAACAATGTTCTAATCACATGTTGAAGTTAACAACATCGAGTACAGTGTTCGAATCTAGTCTTGCTATGTTATAATCAGTAGTATAATTGGATGGTTCTGCGGCCGCTGCCGCCACTGGGCTCCCAGAGGCCACCTCCAGCACCACCACAGCCAGAGGCCTCCCAGATGCCTCCTCCACCACCACCACAGCCAGAGGCCTCCCAGAGGTCTCCTCCACCACCGGCGGGAAATTTGAATTTGTAAACAAAGCCACGTGTTTTTTGACAGCTGTCATCGACAACAACGCATCGCTAACCTCAGTACTGCCATCTTGACGGGCCTAAACCTCAGTAGTGCCAACTTAACCTAACTAGCGCGAGGTAAACAAAGCCACGTGTTTTTTGACAGCCACGTGCTTTTTGACAGACAACAACGCATCGCTAACATCAGTACTGCCATCTTGACGGGCCAAAACCTCAGTAGTACTAACTTAACCTAACTAGCGCGTGGTAAACAAAGCCACGTGCTTTTTGACAGCCGCGTTTTTTTGACAGCTGTCATCCGCCATCTTTAAACTACAGAGCACTGTGCTGCCCTCTTTATCGTAGTAGATGTAAAATTCGTCACCTGTCATCGGCAGTGCTGCCATCTTGGCGGGCCTAAACCTTAGTGCTACCAACTTACCTCACTAGCGTGAGATAAACAAATCCACGTGCTTTTTTGACAGCTGTCATCCGCCATCTTTAATCCAGAGAGCACCGTGCTGCCCTCTTTAGCTACTTACCTCTGAAATGTGGTACGTCACAGCTGTCATCCGCCATCTTGCATCCGAAACCTCAGTGCTGCACTCTTTAGCTAGATACCTTTCAAATGTAGTGGCGGAAAATTCCACGTGCTCTTGTTTGGAAACAAAGCCACGTGCAGCTGTCATCCGCCATCTTTAATCCAGAGAGCACCGTGCTGCCCTCTTTAGCTACTTACCTTTGAAATGTGGTACGTCAAAGCTGTCATCCGCCATCTTGCATCGCAAACCTCAGTGCTGCACTCTTTAGCTAGATACCTTTGAAATGTAGTGGCGGCAAATTCTTTATGCTCTTGTTTGGAAACAAAGCCACGTGCAGCTGTCAACCGCCATCTTTAATCCAGAGAGCAACGTGCTGCCCTCTTTATCTACTTACCTTTGAAATGTGGTACGTCACAGCTGTCATCCGCCATATTGCATCGCAAACCTCAGTGCTGCACTCTTTAGCTAGATACCTTTGAAATGTAGTGGCGGCAATTTGAAAAATTCTTTATGCTCCTGTTTGGAAACAAACCTATGCGCTTTTTGTCAGCTATCCGCCATCTTTAATCTAGAGAGCACCGTGCTGCCATCTATGTGGTGGTGGTAAATTCTACACGCTCTTGTTTGGAAACAAACCCATGTGCTTTTCTGACAGCTGTCAACCGCCAGAGAGCACCGTGCTGCCCTCTTAATGCCGGTGGCAAATTCTACGTGCTTTTTGACAGCTGTCATCCGCCATCTTTAATCAAGAGCGCACTGTGCTGCCATGTTTAGCTAGATACCTTTGAAATGTGGTGGCGGCAAATTCCACGTGCTCTTGTTTAGTAAACAAAGCCACGTGCTTTTTTGACAGCTATCATCCGCCATCTTTAATCAATAGAGCACTGTGCTGCTATCATGCGGGTAATTTCGTCAGCTGTCATCCACCATCTTTAATCTGCAGAGCGCCGTGCTGCTCTCTGTAGTAGCGGGCAATTTGAAAAGTTCTGTTACTTGTCATCCGTCATCTTTAATCAACAAAGCTTCGTACTGCTATCTTTAGCTACATACATTTAACATGTGGTGGCGGATAATTTGAAAATAAAAAACCTTCCGTTAGCTATCATCCGCCATCTTTATTCAACAGAGCATCGTGCTGCTATCTCTAGCTACATACATTTAACATGTGGTGACGGCAATTTGAAATTCTATCTAGATGCCATCTTTAATCAACAGAGCACCGTGCTGCTATCCCTTTGAACTGTGGTGACGGATAATTTGAAATTCCGTTACCTATCATAATTAAACATTAGAGCATTCGCTAACCTAACCTCTCATCCACTATCTTGAAGGAGATTATACGACACCTCCTCTACCTCCTGCTCTTCCTCCTCCTCCTCCTCCCCTACCACCTCCGCCTCCTCCTCCTCTGTCAAGGCATAACTTTATCGAACACGCATCGCGAAGGCAAGAGTGTGCAGCGATATGCATGTTTAGACTTGCGGATTACGAAAGAAACAAAACAAGACATGAATCGAACACTGCACTCGATGTCGTTAACTTCAACATGTGATTAAAACATTGTCTGGTGTGTTCAGAACACTACATAAGTAGAATCGAACGCTGTACAACATGTTAGGGATACCTTTGTTCTAAGATCAGATTGAAACATAACAAGACTAGAATCGAACACTGCACTCGATGTCGTTAACCTTAACATGTGATCAGAACAATGATTGATGTGTTCAGATCACTAAACAAGTAGAACCGAACACTGTACAACATGTTAGGGGATAACTTAGTTCTAAGAAAATTAGATTGCAAAATAACAAGACTAGAATCGAACACTACACTCGATGTCGTTAACCTTAGCATGTGATCAGAACATTGATCGATGTGTTCAGATCACTAAACAAGTAGAACCGAACACTGTACAACATGTCAGGGGATACCTTAGTTCTAAGAAAATTAGATTGAAACACAACAAGACTAGAACCGAACACTGCACAACATGTTAGGGGATACCTTTGTTCTAAGAAGATCAGATTGAAACATAACAAGACTAGAATTGAACACTGCATTCGATACAACATGTGATCAGAACATTGATTGATGTGTTCAGATCACTAAACAAGTAGAACCGAACACTGTACAACATGTTAGGGGATACCTTTGTTCTAAGAAAATCAGATTGAAACATAACAAGACTAGAATCGAACACTGCACTCGATGTCGTTAACCTTAACATGTGATCCGATACAACATTTTAGGGGATACCTTTGTTCTAAGAAAATTAGATTGAAACATAGCAAGACTAGAATCGAACACTGTAAGAACATTGTTTGATGTGTTCAGAGCAAAAGTACAACTTCAATGATTTACCTAGTGTAAAAATCAAAAACACACACTGTGCACATATCGCATAGCTATCTCGCCTATCACTTGCCTAGTATGAAAATCAAAAACACACTGTGCACATATCGCATAGCTAACTCGGCAACACTTCAAATAATTTGCTTAGTACGAAAATAAAAAATCTATACCGCGTAGCTAAATCGTTCATCGCACTGCTAAGACGCTTAGTAATTGCAAATACACTGATATATGTCATACGAAAATCAAGAAAGCACACTGCGTAGCCAACTCGCTCGGGTCACTCGCTTAGTAATTACAACACGACTAGAACCCTGATACACGTTACACTTTTTTTCTCGAAACACACACACACGGATGAGAATGTTCCGAGATACTACATACTTACATGTTTTTAAAAATAAAATAGGGGGATGAAAGATCATAAATTATATGTACACATGTTGTGTCCTCCAAGTTGTAAGACGAAATAGACGCAGTACTGCGAGTTTCCGCTCTAGCTGGCGAACGGAAGTAGCATGATATCTCAGCCAAAAAAAAAAAAAAAATACGCGTGAGCTTGCATACACGCAAGTCAGACACAATGATGGATACCGCGATTCAAATCCTGGCAACTTATGCCGTCAGGAATGGCATCCGGCTAGATCATGTTATGACGATCGCGCAGGTCCCTCGCCTAGCATATGCTATTTTTTTACGGCTTCCGACAGTAGGAGTTCGAACCCGCTATCTTCCGAAGTAGCGAGAATGATTGCGAGTACTGGAGTGTTTGAGGGTGATTCATTTGCTGGATGGAGGCGTTAAGCTGTGTGCAGGCTTCTTCGGTAGGAGTAGGCTATGTGCCGGCAATGGGACATCTAGTTATAAAACCCGCTACAACAAATTTATCGCGTATACTGCGATTTAAAATCCTAGTCAGGAAGGGTAACCGGTCGTAAAACTGTGGTGTATGATCTAAGAGGCGGGGTGTGCAAAAAAGCTAGCATTAAATAAGGGCTGTTGATGGGGACGTTAAACCTTATGCAGACTTCTTCGAAAATGATTGTGAGTACAAGAGTGTTGAGGGTGATTCATTTGTCAGATGGCGGCGTTAAGCTGTGTGCAGGCTTCTTCGGTAGGAGTAGGCTATGTGCCGGTACCGGGTTTTACCCTCTCTCTACTATTGTATATTACATTCTTAGGTAGTTTCGAGGGCATGCAAAAAGCCAGCATTAAGTAAGGGCTGTTGATGGGGGCGTTAAACCTTGTGCAGCCTCCTTCGAAAATGATTATGAGTATAAGATGTTGAGGGTGATTTATCTGTCGGATGGAGGCGTTAAGCCTTGTGAAGGCTTCTTCGGTAGGAGTAGTCTATGAGCCGGCACCGGGTTTTACAATCTCCAAACGGTAGTATTTTACATTCTTAGGTAGTTTCGAGGCGTGCAAAAAGCCAGCGTTAAGTAAGGGCTGTTGATGGAGGGGTGTTAAACCTTGTACAGGCTCCTTCAACAGGAGTACCCTACATGCCGGCGTCGTGCAGGCTCTTTCGATATTAGTGGGCTATATGCAGGCACTGTGTTTTAACCTCTCCGTACAATCATGATATTTTATGTTAGGAACTTACACGAGCTACGTGAGTTACAAGTGGCTTATCAGCACACAGTGTCTTCGTTCAAGGTTACTACAGCCGGAAGATGAGTCTACAATTTCAGCCAACACATACATTCCGCACTTCGCTCTGAATGACTGTGCCGATACAACTTCAAAGATAGTGTTCTATGCAGTAGAACAAAAAATGTAATCCATAACCCGTTCCTAAAGCTTAAAACTCTAAATGTTTGAAGCTCCTGTTTTTACAGCTAGATGTGGTTCCTAACGTAGCAGGGCCGGGATTAAAAATATGTTTTAAAGCCGAGTGTCTCCTCCTGACGCAGGAGTTTAAATCGCAAGAATTTGTTTTACGACCGGTTGCCCTTCCTGACGCGAGATTTTAAATCACAAAAATCCGTTTTACAACAGGATGCCCTTCTAGGATCTTAAAAAGCAGTATCTAGCCTCTTACATCATACACTATTGTTTTACGGTACTACCAATTGCCCTTCCTGACGCGAGATTTTAAATCACAAGAATCTGTCTTACAACTGGATGCTCTCCTAGGATTTTAAATAGCAGTATCTAGCCTCTTACATCATACAGTATTGTTTTCGACCGGTTGCCCTACCTGACGCCAAAGAACTACGATTAAGAATCTGTTTTACAACTAGATGCTCTTTTTAACACGAGAATCGGGGTTTTACAGCTAGATGCTCTTCATAGATTTTAAATCGCTGTATCACGAACTATTGTTTTACTCCCGGATGCCCTTCCTGACGCAAAACTAAGATTTTAAATCGCAAGAATTTGTTTTAAGACTAGTTGCCCTTCCTGACGCAAAACTGGCAGTATCTAGCCTCTTACATCACACACTATTGTTTTCGACCGGTTGCCCTCCCTGACGTCAATGAACTCGGATTAAGAATCTGTTTTACAACTAGATGCTCTTTTTAACACGAGAATCGGGGATTTACAGCTAGATGCTCTTCTTAGATTTAAAATCGCTGTATCACGAACTATTGTTTTACAGCCGGATGCCCTTCCTGACGCAAAGCTAAGATTTTAAATCGCAAGAATTTGTTTTAAGACTAGTTGCCCTTCCTGACGCAAAACTGGCAGTATCTAGCCTCTTACATCATAAACTATTGTTTTCGACCGGTTGCCCATCCTGACGTCAAAGAACTCTGATTAAGAATCTGTTTTACAACTAGATGCTCTTTTTAACACGAGAATCGGGGTTTTATAGCTAGATGCACTTCTTAGATTTTAAATCGCTGTATCACGAACTATTGTTTTACAGCCGGATGCCCTTCCTGACGCAAAACTAAGATTTTAAATCGCAAGAATTTGTTTTAAGACTAGTTGCCCTTCCTGACGCAAAACTGGCAGTATCTAGCCTCTTACGTCATACACTATTGTTTTCGACCGGTTGCCCTTCCTGACGTCAAAGAATTCGGATTAAGAATCTGTTTTACAACTAGATGCTATTTTTAACACGAGAATCGGGGTTTTACAGCTAGATGCTCTTCTTAGTGCAAGAACTAAGATTTTAAATCGCTGTATCATGAACTATTGTTTTACAGCTGGATGCCCTTCCTGACGCAAAATTAAGATTTTAAATCGCAAGCATTTGCCTTAAGACTAGTTGCCCTTCCTGACGCAAAACTGGCAGTATCTAACCTCTTACATCATACACTATTGTTTTCAACCGGTTGCCCTTCCTGACGTCAAAGAACTGGGATTAAGAATCTGTTTTACAACCAGATGCTCTTTTTAACACGAGAATCGGGGATTTACAGCTGGATGCTCTTCTTAGATTTTAAATCGCTGTATCACGAACTATTGTTTTACAGCCGGATGCCCTTCTTGACGCAAAACCAAGATTTTAAGTAGCAAGAATTTATTTTAAGACTAGTTGCCCTTCCTGACGCAAAACTGGCAGTATGTAGCCTCTTACATCATACACTATTGTTTTCGACCGGTTGCCCTTCCTGACGTCAAAGAACTCGGATTAAGAATCTGTTTTAGAACTAGATGCTCATTTTAACACGAGAATCGGGGATTTACAGCTAGATGCTCGCCGGATGCCCTTCCTGCCGGCATAAGTTGCCAGGATTTGAATCGCGGTATCCATCATTGTGTCTGACTTGCGTGTATGCAAGCTCACGCGTATTTTTTTGCTGAGATATCATGCTACTTCCGTTCGCCAGCTAGAGCGGAAACTCGCAGTACTGCGTCTATTTCGTCTTACAACTTGGAGGACACAACATGTGTACATATAATTTATGATCTTTCATCCCCCTATTTAAAAAAAACATGTAAGTATGTAGTATCTCGGAACATTCTTATCCGTGTGTGTGTGTGTGTTTCGAGAAACAAAGAGTAACGTGTATCAGCGTTCTAGTCGTGTTGAAATTACTAAGCGAGTGATCCGAGCGAGTTGGCTACGCAGTGTGCTTTCTTGATTTTCGTATGACATGTATCAGTATATTTGCAATTACTAAGCGTCTTAGCAGTGCGATGAACGAGTTAGCTACGCGGTATAGATTATTTATTTTCGTACTAAGCAAATCATTTGAAGTGTTGCCGCGTTAGTTATGCGATATGTGCACAGTGTGTTTTTGATTTTCATACTAGGCAAGTGATAGGCGAGATAGCTATGCGATATGTGCACAGTGTGTGTTTTTGATTTTTACACTAGGTAAATCATTGAAGTTGTACTTTTGCTCTGAACACATCAAACAATGTTCTTACAGTGTTCGATTCTAGTCTTGCTATGTTTCAATCTAATTTTCTTAGAACAAAGGTATCCCCTAAAATGTTGTATCGGATCACATGTTAAGGTTAACGACATCGAGTGCAGTGTTCAATTCTAGTCTTGTTATGTTTTAATCTGATCTTCTTAGAACAAAGGTATCCCCTAACATGTTGCACAGTGTTCGGTTCTAGTCTTGTTATGTTTCAATCTAATTTTCTTAGAACAAAGGTATCCCCTGACATGTTGTACAGTGTTCGGTTCTACTTGTTTAGTGATCTGAACACATGGATCAATGTTCTGATCACATGCGAAGGTTAACGACATCGAGTGTAGTGTTCGATTCTAGTATGGTTATTTTGCAATCTAATTTTCTTAGAACTAAGGTATCCCCTAACATGTTGTACAGTGTTCGGTTCTACTTGTTTAGTGATCTGAACACATCAATCAATGTTCTGATCACATGTTAAGGTTAACGACATCGAGTGCAGTGTTCGATTCTAGTCTTGTTATGTTTCAATATGATCTTCTTAGAACAAAGGTATCCCCTAACATGTTGTACAGCGTTCGATTCTACTTATGTAGTGTTTTGAACACACCAGACAATGTTTTAATCACATGTTGAAGTTAACGACATCGAGTGCAGTGTTCGATTCAAGTCTTGTTATGTTTCTTTCGTAATCCGCAAGTCTAAACATGCATATCGCTGCACACTCTTGCCTTCGCGATGCGTGTTCGATAAAGTTATGCCTTGACAGAGGAGGAGGAGGAGGAGGCGGAGGTGGTAGGGGAGGAGGAGGAGGAAGAGCAGGAGGTAGAGGAGGTGTCGTATAATCTCCTTCAAAATAGTAGATGAAAGGTTAGGTTAGCGAATGCTCTAATGTTTAATGATGATAGCTAACGGAATTTCAAATTATCCGTCACCACAATTCAAAGGGATAGCAGCACGGTGCTCTGTTGATTAAAGATGGCATCTAGATAGAATTTCAAATTGTCGTCACCACATGTTAAATGTATGTAGCTAGAGATAGCAGCACGATGCTCTGTTGAATAAAGATGGCGGATGATAGCTAACGGAAGGTTTTTTATTTTCAAATTATCCGCCACCACAAGTTAAATGTATGTAGCTAAAGATAGCAGTACGAAGCTTTGTTGATTAAAGATGACGGATGACAAGTAACAGAACTTTTCAAATTGCCCGCTACTACAGAGAGCAGCACGGCGTTCTGTAGATTAAAGATGGTGGATGACAGCTGACGAAATTACCCGCATGATAGCAGCACAGTGCTCTATTGATTAAAGATGGCGGATGATAGCTGTCAAAAAAGCACGTGGCTTTGTTTACTAAACAAGAGCACGTGGAATTTGCCGCCACCACATTTCAAAGGTATCTAGCTAAACATGGCAGCACGGTGCTGTCTTGATTAAAGATGGCGGATGACAGCTGTCAAAAAGCACGTAGAATTTGCCACCGGCATAAAGAGGGCAGCACGGTGCTCTCTGGCGGTTGACAGCTGTCAGAAAAGCACATGGGTTTGTTTCCAAACAAGAGCGTGTAGAATTTACCACCACCACATAGAGGGCAGCACGGTGCTCTCTAGATTAAAGATGGCGGATAGCTGACAAAAAGCGCATAGGTTTGTTTCCAAACAGGAGCATAAAGAATTTTTCAAATTGCCGCCACTACATTTCAAAGGTATCTAGCTGAGGTTTAGGCCCGTGAAGATGGCAGTACTGAGGTTAGCGGTGCGTTGTTTTCTGTCAAAAAGCACGTGGCTGTCAAAAAACACGTGGCTATGTTTACCTCGCGCTAGTTAGGTTAAGTTGGTACCACTGAGGTTTAGGCCCGTCAAGATGGCAGCAGTGAGGTTAGCGATGGGTTGTTGTCGATGACAGCTGTCAAAAAGCACGTGGCTTTGTTTACAAATTCAAATCTCGCGCCAAAATTCAAATTTCCCGCCAAAATACAAATTTCCCGCGGGTGGTGGAGGGAGCCCTGGGAGCCCGGAGGAGGTGGTGGCCGCAGAACTGTCCAATTATACTACTATAATCTGATCTTCCTAGAACAAAATTATCCCCTAACATGTTGTATTGAGTACAGTGTTCGATTCTAGTCTTGATCACTTATGTAGTGTTCTGAACACATCAAACAATGATCTAATCACAATCGAGTACAGTGTACGATTTTAGTCTTGTTATGTTTAGTCTGATCATCTTAGAACAAAAGTATCCCCTGACATGTTGTATCTAGTACAGTGTTCGATTCTAGTCTTGATCGGTTGTGAGCTTGCATCCGGGAGATAGTAGGTTCGAATCCCACTATCGGCAGCCCTGAAGATGGTTTTCCGTGGTTTCCCATTTTCACACCAGGCAAATGCTGGGGCTGTACGTTAATTAAGGCCACGGCCGCTTCCTTCCAACTCCTAGGCCTTTCCTATCCCATCGTCGCCATAAGACCTATCTGTGTCGGTGCGACGTAAAGCCCCTAGCAAAAAAAGTCTTGATCACTTATTTAATGATCTGAATACATTAAACAATGTTCTAACCACATGTTGAAGTTAACAACATCGAGAACAGTGTTCGATTCTAGTCTTGTTATGCTTTAATCACTTCTTTTGCGATCTAATCTTCTTAGAACAAAAGTATCCCCTGACATGTTGTATCTAGTACAGTGTTCGATTCTAGTCTTGATCACTTATTTAATGATCTGAATACATCAAACAATGTTTTAATCTCATATTGAAGTTAACGACATCGAGTTCTGTGTTCGATTCTAGTCTTGTTATGTTTTAATCTGATCTTCTTAGAACAATGGTATCCCCTGACATGTTGTATCGAGTACAGTGTTAGATTCTAGTCTTGTTATGTTTCAGTCTGATCTTAGAATAAAGGTATCCCCTGACAATTTGTATCAAGTACAGTGTTGGATTCTAGTCTTGATCACTTATGTGGTGTTCTAAACACATCAATCATTGTTCTAATCACACGTTGAATAAACGACATCGAGTACAGTGTTCGATTCTAGTCTTGTTATGCTTTAATCACTTCTTTTGCGATCTAATCTCCTTAGAACAAAAGCATCCCCTGACATGTTGTATCTAGTACAGTGTTCGATTCTAGTCTTGATCACTTATTTAATGATCTGAATACATCAACAATGTTTTAATCACATATTGCAGTTAACGACATCGAGTTCAGTGTTCGATTCTAGTCTTGTTATGTTTTAATCTGATCTTCTTAGAACAATGGTATCCCCTGACATGTTGTATCGAGTACAGTGTTCGATTCTAGTCTTGTTATGTTTCAGTCTGATCTTAGAACAATGGTATCCCCTGACAATTTGTATCGAGTACAGTGTTCGATTCTAGTCTTGATCACTTATGTAGTGTTCTAAACACATCAAACATTGTTCTAATCACACGTTGAAGTAAACGACATCGAGTACAGTGTTCGATTCTAGTCTTGTTATGCTTTAATCACTTCTCTTGCGATCTAATCTTCTTAGAACAAAAGTATCCCCTGACATGTTGTATCTAGTACAGTGTTCGATTCTAGTCTTGATCACTTATTTAAAGATCTGAATACATCAAACAATGTTTTAATCACATATTGAAGTTAACGACATCGAGTTCAGTGTTCGATTCTAGTCTTGTTATGTTCTAATCTGATCTTCTTAGAACAATGGTATCCCCTAACATGTTGTATCGAGTACAGTGTTCGATTCTAGTCTTGTTATGTTTCAATCTGATCTTCTTAGAACAATGGTATCCCCTGACAATTTGTATCGAGTACAGTGTTCGATTCTAGTCTTGATCACTTATGTAGTGTTCTAAACACATCAAACATTATTCTAATCACACGTTGAAGTAAACGACATCGAGTACAGTGTTCGATTCTAGTCTTGTTATGCTTTAATCACTTCTTTTGCGATCTAATCTTCTTAGAACAAAAGTATCCCCCGACATGTTGTATCTAGTACAGTCTTCGATTCTAGTCTTATGTTTCAATCTGATCTTGTTAGAACAATGGTATCCCCTGACAAGTTGTATCGAGTGCAGTGTTCGATTCTAGTCCTGATAACTTATGTAGTGATCTGAACACATCAAACAATGTTCTAATCACATGTTGAAGTTAACGACATCGAGTACAGTGTTCGATTCTAGTCTTGTTAGGTTTCTCTTGTAATCCGCAAGTCTAAACATGCGCAATGATGTTATCGCTGTACACTCACGCCTTAGCAATGCATAATCGAAAAAGCTATGCCTTGACAGAGGAGGAGGAAGAGATAGAGGAGGCGGAGGAGAAGAAGGCTATAACAGCCGCCACCATCTTGTGCTGTAATCTCTAAGTGCTAATTAGTGTCGGGAGGGGCATCTTGTTGTTAACTGAGGATAGTCTCCTTCAAGATGGTAGATGAGAGGTTAGGTTCGCTAATGCATTGAAGTTTTACTGTTTAATGATGATAGCTAACGAAATGTTTCAAATTACCCGCCACCATATTTCAAAGGTAGTAGCTAAAGATAGCAGCACGGTGCTCTGTTGATTAATGATGGCGGATGACAGCTGACGGAATATTTTAAATTGCCTGCAATGCCGTAAAGATAGTAGCACGGTGCTCTCTTGATTAAAAAAGGCGGATGACAGCTGTCAAAAAAGCATGTAGATTTTAAATTTCCCACCACCACCACCACGATAAGGTTTAGTACTGTAAAGATAGCAGCACTGAGGTAAGCGATGCAAGATGGCGGATGACAGCTGTCAAGAAACACGTGGATTTTAAATTTCCCACCACCACCACGATAAGGTCTAGTACCGTAAAGAGAGCAGCACTGAGGTAAGCGATGCAAGACGGCGGATGACAGCTGTCAAGAAACACGTAATTTTTTTTCAAATTATCCGCCACCACATTTTAAAGGTAGTAGCTAAAGATAGCGGCACTGAGGTTAGCGATGCAAGATGGCGGATGGCAGCTGTCAAAAAAGCACGTGGCTGTCAATAAGGCACTTGGGTTTGTTTACAAATTCAAATCTCGCGCTAATGAGGTTTAGTGCCGTAAATATGGCAGCACTGAGGTTTAGGCCCGTCGAGATGGCCGCACTGAGGTTAGCGATGCGTTGTTGTTTAAAGATGGCGGAAGACAGCTTTCAAAAAGCACGTGGCTATGTTCACCAATTCAAATCTCGCGCTAAAATTCAAATTTCCCGCGGGAGGAGGAGGCCTCTGCCGAGGGCCGGAGGCGGAGGTGGCGTTGGAGGTCTCTGCGGAGGGCCCGAGGCGGAGGTGACGGCAGAACCATCCACTTATACTACAATTATGCAAAAAGATGTGCCTCGTCTACTCCGATACGGTTTTCTGAGTTTTTCGCTAGGCAATTACGGAAACTCAGAGAGCTGGATACACGTCTGTCGGAACCCGAACTTGTTAAAGTGATCGTGAGACAATTACCAGCTGAGATCCAGAGGATTATGATTGCCTCTAATGTTCAGTCGACAATCCAAGCTGAGGCTATCCTCAGACAGCTGAATATGACCTCAAAGGAACAACCAAGGCGTAACGTCAATCCTGAACAACAAGTTTCCCAGACTACTGTAACGAGGTCGAACGAGAGAACTCCGAACAACCAAGGGAGAAGTTGGAATATAGCTCAGGAAGGAAGGCCACAGCGGGATCGTTCTCCCACGTCGAGATTTAGAAACAGAGTAAGTTGGGATTATTCCAACCGAAACACAAGACGGAGACCCTATGATAATGATCGAGGAAGATGGAGAAACGGATACTCGTCGAACAGAGGGAAGGAAGAGAGACTGGCGACACGAAGAGAGGGAGAAGTATCTTCAGGAACTGCAAAAATCCGCGCAAGAAAATAAATAAATGGAGACGCGCTATACATGAGCAAGATTCTAATCCGGACATCGTTGGAGCCGAAAGCCTAGAGTACCAGGAGGCTAAACAGAGGGAGAGAAGAGGAGACTTTGACAATGAGGGGCACGACCAAGGTGCCATTAAAACAACAAATGAATTAGTTGAAGATAGACCTTATTCTAGCATTTTGAATAAACCTGAAGGTCAGGAATGGATAGTACTTGAGATTGATTCATGGATGAAGAAGTCAGAAGAACTACTAGAAGAAAATCCAAATTTGAATGAAAATTATATTAAAACGTTGCCAATAATTTTGGCAGAATTTGCAATCTAAAAGTTAAATGTTTGATAGACACTCGGTCTACCATTAGTGTAATATCCAATTCATTTCTGAATGATCTTAAGGACAGGTATGATATTCCTATCATTGCGGTGTCACATGCCAAGATTAAAGGAATTATTCCAGACAAAACTTTCGCCATGCAGACAGCAGACATTCCTTGACGTGGAAATCGGAAACACTGGGTTCTCTCATGCATTTCTCGCAATGTCTAACATTAAGTTCAATATAATCTTAGGAGCTGATTTCTTGACATACCTCGCCAATATAGACTTAGATTCGAACCGAATCCTGTTCAGAATGGATGACTCATCTGAGATAGCCTTATTTAATCTATCCGATGCAAGTGACCCATGTACTTTCCATATTGATAACGTCTCAACATCGTGAGAATCCGAAGACTAGGAGGCCACAGAGGAAATCCAGCAGGCCACGGACAACATTTTAGAAGGGGGCGAAATATCTGCGCATCCATTTGATCTTGTTAATTTAAAGATTAAAAAAGCTCTAGGATCAGACCGGGAAAAGAATCAACTCCGGAATTTGTTATTGAAATATAAAACCCTCTTTGATGATAAACCAGACCGGATTCGTAATTTCAAGTATTCACTCGTGGCAACAGATTGGATACCCTTTAAAGGGAAACCATATCCTATTCCGTAAAAGTTTCATTCTCGAGTTGGGAAGATAATTGCGGAAATGGAACGGGATGGTATCATTATGAAGGCCAGTACACCATTTATTAGTTCATTGGTGGTGGTAAATAAACCAGATGGTTCCTTGAGGGTTTGCTTAGACGCGCGCGCTATCAACCAAAAACTAATACCAGAAAGAGATCAGGCAACCGTTATTAAGGATATTCCACAGAAATTCAGAGGGATGAAATTCTTTTCTTCAGTTGATTGTATTTCATCATATTATCACATCCTTCTTGAGGAAAAATCCAGACTGCTTACAGGATTTATGTACGATCAGCAGACGTATATTTTTTGCAGATTACAATTGGGTTTGCGCAATGCCGGTGCAGCACTTATCCGTGAACTTGAGAGATGCCTGACAGAAGAGGTAAAGAGCTTCACTACTAGGTATGTCGATAATCTGCTCCTAGCAACCGAAACCCTGGACGAACACATTGACAAGCTCAAGAAACTGCTCGATAACTTCTCACGAGCAGGATTTCACGTCAACCTAGCGAAATCGCACTTCTGCTAACCCGAAATTTTATTCCTGGGGCACGTCATTGATGGTACTGGAATAAGGCCTACTCCAGTCAAGATTGAATCTATTAGTAAATTCCCAAAACCCATTCGAGTCAAACAAGTACGGCAATTTCTGGGTATGGCCATTTTTTTCAAACCATTGTACACAGTACACGCAGACGGTCGCACCACTTCAAGAGCTAGAAAGAGGGAAATCGTTGGCAACGGAATGATGTGACTAGGCATTTGTGAAGACTAAGGAAATACTTCTGAATAATATCAAATTAGGATATCCCGATTTTGAGAAGCCGTTCATTCTACAGACGGACGCATCTGATATTGGAATTGGGGTCGTACTATTCCAAGAGGGTGTTGAGAATTCTGAGAGGAAGGTTTATCTAGTATTTGTTAGCCGCAAGCTTCGCAATCACGAGAGGCATTATTCAGTTACGGAATTGGAGATGCTATCCATCGTTTACGCCTTGAAATACTGGCAGAAGATAATCTACGGATTTCCTATTATTGTGAGGACAGACCATAAGACTGACATTCATGATGAAGGCTACAATGGCATCAGAACGTGTATTTAGGTGGACTATGTTTGTGCAGCAATTCAACATTCAACTAGAATACTGTACAGGAAAGAGTAACGTATTAGCGGATTGTCTAAGTGGAAATCCGAACGTTGAGACTCTGGAGGTCAATCAATTAGTATTAGTCCCAGAAGACCACGAATTTCTACGTACACTCAGCTACATTGGGCAAGCTCAGAAACGTGATTCTAATTTAACGCCAATTATAAATTCCTTGGAAAATAAGCTTAAATCTGGAGAACCTTGATACCAGAGAATTAAAAGGAAAGCCTCAAGATATCAGTATTTAGACATCTTGTTTACATTTATAGACCATGCCAAGTCTAAATTGAAAGTTGTTATCCCACTGAAATTACAGGAGCCACTTATTTGGCATGCTCATAGAATCACAGGCCATCGCGGCATAGATAAGACCCTAGCCACTATCCAGGAGAAGTTCACGTGGGAAGGACTCTGATTACTGGTCCGAAACGTAGTTCGAACCTGCGATACTTGCCAGAGAGTGAAGCCTAGCTCTCATCTGTTGCAGCAAAATCCTATACCAATTCTACCTTCAGGTCCCAAACAGTTATATGCCATGGACTTATTCGGACGCGTCCCGACGTCTAAAAGGGGTAACCGTCATGTCATTGTCACGATTGACGTGTTTTCAAGGTATGTCACTTTATACCCCATTCAGAAAGCAAATTCCAAATCAGTAATACGCCGGATTACCCGTAACATCATTCCTCATATGGGCAAGCCTTAAGCTTTATTAACCGAACATGGGTCTCAGTTTACTTCTGTACAAAAAGAATTTCGACACGCCACGGAGCGATTGGAAATCAAACATATTTTAAATTCTATCCGTCACCCGTCCAGTAATCCAGCCGAGAGGGTCATGCAAGAGTTCACCAAGTTTTGTCGCATATTTTGTGGAGAAACACACTGGCTGTGGATAGATGTCCTACCTATCATGATGGATTGTTTAAACAACACGATTCATGAAGCCACGTCTCAGATTCCTTCTGTCCTTCATTTCGACAGATATCCTCATAGACCATGGGACAACGTCATTCAATGTCCAGGTGCTCTCAGACCAACTTAAAATGAGAATATCGAAAGGGCTGCTAAGTCTTTACGGGAGCATGCTGAAAGAAGACAGAGGAGAGTTAGAGATAAGAAATTTCATCGACCACTGAGACTACATGAATACCAAGGAAACCGGCTATATCAGAACCTACCAGCAAGTTCTACGCCAAGTTCGCGCCACTCTTCGTTGGACCGTATAAAATCATTAAAGTCTTTGGGAACAACGCATACAGAATTCAAAGCTTAGACAAAACTTATGAAGGCACCCACAACGCCGCTAATTTAAGGAGTTATTATTTTCCTAAGCAGGCAGCAACTGGTCAAGTTAATGTTATCACAGCAGAAGATTCATCTAGGGATAAAAATGAGGATCCAGGGCATCATCATGTATCAAAGCAGGTGAATATGCCGGAAGAGATGTACAGGGAATGTCAGGACCACTGTATTGGAACAACTTAGCTTGTTAGGTGCTGCTCCTGAAGTTGACAATAGGAGGATACGTGCCGAGATAGCTTGCCAAAAGACAACAAGAAAGAGTGTGACTTCAGGACTGTGAAATGAAAATTTTCAGGGTATATTCTGACATTACATTTCTGAGTGCTAATGATTTAATTTACCAACTAAATCATTTCCAACCAAGGGAGATGATGTTCCCTTCAAATTTGGCCTACAATAAGCATTTTACTGTGTTTGAGAGTACAAGGCTACTATTTCATTCGCACGGGCGATCTTTTTTCAATCCCGTGTTGTAGAGACGTTCTCGCCTTACAGAACCAGTCCTACCAGCGAGGAGCAGAGTATTGATTTTCTTATCGAGCTGTCAGCTGTCCACGTGACCCACTGAGAGTAGTCACGGTCGCCTCGATCTAAATTACGCATGCCCGAGTCTTGAAATGAAAGTACTTTTCGAGAATTATAATTGCCTATCAGGTGCAAGACGACAGCCAATTGCAAACCAATGTGGTAACACACCCTCCTTGAGAAGTGCTTAAATTCCCCAGTTTTCGGAAGAAACACTCTCTTGCTTTTCTTCTTGCTCCGTGCCTTTACTTACGAACTTCACGTACGCTGGTTTACGACGAAGACGCTCCGTCATTGGACTTGGAATTATTTCTACTTGGCAGTGCAAATTAACTATCTTCCTTAACACCTTAATCAACGAGTCTGGCAGATTTTCATAGGATAAGTTAAGTGTCATTCATCCTCGGAACTTTTTTTTGTTGTTAGTTGCTTTACGTCGCACCGACACAGATAGGTCTTATGGCGACGATGGGAGAGGAAAGGCCAAGGAGTTGGAAGGAAGCGGCCGTGGCCTTTCTTAAGGTACAGCCCCAGCATTTGCCTGGTGTGAAAATGGGAAACCACGGAAAACCATCTTCAGGGCTGCCGACAGTGGGGCACGAACCCACGATCTCCCGGATGCAAGCTCACAGCCGCGCACCTCTACGCGCACGGCCAACTCGCCCATCCTCGGAACTCAACGCGTGTGTGTCCAGAATAGCTTCTAAAATGTCTTGTCAGTTTCAGCCTCTACGGTGTTAGAGGATAGGTAGATAGATAGATATTTATTGAACATTATAGGCGAATTTGCCCCGATACATGTTCACATGGGCAACTGACATCAAAAGAAAAGGAAAAGAAATACCGGATACCCTGGGGATGCCATGAGGTTCATTGGATACTCCGGAAACGTGAAAGCCCCAAGAAAGAATAACCACGGCAGTCATCCTCAGTCCCTCATGCCACTCCCACCGTCTCCACTTAATATTAAAACACAAAATAAAATGAACCATAAAGGATAATAAAATCAAGCATGAAATAATATTGGAAACTACTGCTACTGTCCGGTCGTGTCATCACCCCTGGTGAGAAGAAGGCCGCCCTCCCGATGATGACACGACCGGCCCTATCCGTTAAGCCCTAAGGAAGACCCCCAACAATCCTACCAGATGACAATGCGTTTCTCTCACCATTCCATAGCGGCCGTCCACGTGAAACTGAAGCCGCTCTCCTCCCATATCCCGTCTCTCATACTTCTCCCTTCTTATTTGGAGTGGGCCCGTCCCACCCCGTCTTCTTACGGGTATGCCCTGCTCTCCCTTGCCCATCCTTCCTTACCAGCTCCTACTATGCGTGAATAGTGAGAAAAGAGCGTATGTCCTACTGTATACCACCAAGTAGCCATAATAATAATAATAATAATAATAATAATAATAATAATAATAATAATAACCAAGTAACCATAATAATAATAATAATATTAAACAAAAAATCTACCTACAAATGCAACTAATCTGGCCCTATTCTGACCTTGCATTCACCACATGACTGTCACAACAAATAGCTCTGCAAGAGAAGAAACTGCTGACATTACATTGCAACAGAGTCAGTTCAAGTCCTTGTATACACAGTTGCTTACTTCGCATTCCTTGTTCTCTGCACCACAAAGTATACATACCAACTTCTCTCCACCTTTTAACCATCCCTTATTTTTATGAATCCCCAATAGCCATCAAACCAACCCTCTCCTGTTTAACCTCTCACCTTTCTAATATTTATCCCCGTTACTTCTTCTACTTTATTAAAAACTCTAAGAGAACTTCTTACTCTACCTTCAGCCAATAATTTCTGCCTATACATATCTTTAATCCTCCTTGTCAGTACCTTCATCCCTCTAGCATCTGTCTTCGTCCACACCTCTTCCCACATGTACCCCAAACCTATCATCTCCAAATATCCCTTAATTTTTTCTAGCCAGCCACCCTTAAACATGCTCTTTCGTTGTTGCTCATACACGGCCTGTAGTACCCTCCCTCCTTCCTGTCTTTTTAAATTCATCCAATATCTAACTATTCTTTTCACACACTCAGATTCCAAATCCTCCCCACACATTAGTTCTGCCCCTGCATTAGCTGTGCACCTCGGCAGCCCCATCACTATCTTACCGAAGTTACTTATAATTCTTAATTCACCTCTTTTCTCATCCAACCCCCATACTTCCGCACCATACAATACCCTACCGAAAATCACCGATCTCAACACTAACCTCAAGGTTTTATGACTGATACTTGGATATTTAACAAACAAGTTTTTGACTGAGGCTAGGGCTGCCAAGCCTCTGCTTTTCGCCCTACAAATCCGATCATTCCAAGTTCCTTTACTGTTAATAATGACTCCTAAATATTCCACCTTCATTACTTGTTCCAGCCTTTCTCCCTGCAGGACCCATTTCCCGTCCTCCCCTCTTCCTTTGTTTACCTGGGCTACTAGCATTTTAGATTTATTCCCATTAAATCTCAGGGCCCATTTCTTCGCGAAAACCGACACTGCATTCAAGGCCTTCTGCATCCCTCCTCCAGTTAGAGTCATTAATATTACATCGTCAGCAAAAATCAGTCCCGGTACCCTCAACCCATTAATTACCGGCACGGCCCAATTTCTATCTCCATGCCCATCCGAGATATCATTGATAAATAAAATAAAACAATATTGGCGATAATTTGCACCCTTGCTTCAATCCCACTTTAGAATCTAAGGGTCTGCTCAATCTATCGTCTCCCAATTTTACACAAAACCTGACCACCCTATATATTCCCTCCACTGGCCTCATCATCTTTTCCGAGACCTCCAACCTACCCAATTTCTCCAATAGAGCCTCCCTATTCACCTTATCAAACGCTTTTTCAAAATCGATTGCTGCCACATACACCTTACTTCTACACAGGCTCTTATACTTCTCTAAGACAGTACTTACTATTATTATATTATCCACTGTTCGTTTCTTTTTGCTAAATCCTCCTTGGTAATCTGTCAATATTTCATTTCTTTCGGCCCATTCACTTAACCTGTTCACCAACACACCCATGTAAATTTTACTTGAGGAGTCTAACAGAGATATTCCTCTATAATTGTTAAACTATTATTACTACCCTTTCCCTTATATATTGGACATACAATTACTATTTCCCATTCCTTCGGGTACTTTCCCCCATCATAGATCTTATTGAATAGTTTAACTATGCCCTCTAACATTGTCACATTTTTGCTCATTTCTTTCCAATACTTGTTATTGATCCCATTACATCCCCCGGCCGATTTGCCCTTGATTCTTCTTATCACTCTCAACATTTCTTAACTTGTAATTTCCTTGTCCAATTCATAATTTAGCACTCTTCTATTCCTCCAAATTACTCCTTCCCCTGTCTCCCTCCACCATTTTCCCCCCTAACCCCCAAGTAATTCACCAAAATACCTCACCCACTGAACTTCCTCAATGCTCGTTCTCTCTACACTCCTTCTATCCTTAATTATTCTATTAATCCTTTCCCAAACTTTTTCAATGCTGTTAGTCTTACAATCTTTATTTATGGCTTCAGTTTGTTCCTCTCGTCTCCTTCCTCAACTTACAGAAAAAAACCTCCCTTTCTGCACTCCCACCTTTCTTCCTATACTCTTCTAACGCCCCCAGCACCCTCCTCCTCATTCCTTCACACTCTCTATTAAACCATTCTTCCCCCTCTTTCTGTTTCCTCCTTCTACATTCTACCTTCTGTGCTATCATCTTTATTGGATGTAGTAGCAATTCCAAGGCTTTATCAATATTATTTTCCTCTAACGCACATTCCCAATCATATTTCAGAAATTGTAATTCCTCTTTTGCTACCCTATCCCAATCCCGTCCCACTTTCTCTGACCCTTTGTACTTGTTATATCCAGTCCCTAATTTATCCTTCCTCTCAGCTTCCTTCCTTATGTGTGTCTCTTCCCCCCTCTTCAACATACCCACACTGGGAAATGGTGAGATTCAATCCAGTCGCCTACTTCCATCCTTACAATATCCTCCAACACTCCTTCCAAGCTTAAAACCATATCTATCAAACTACCATAATAATAATAATAATAATAATAATAATAATAATAATAATAATAATAATAATGTTATTTGTTTTACGTCCCACTACCTACACTTTTACGGTTTTCAGAGACGCCGAGGTGCCGCAATTTAGCCCCGCAGGAGTTCTTTTACGTGCCAGTAAATCTACCAATGTGATGCTGACGTATTTGAGCACCTTCAAATACCACCGGACTGAGCCAGGATCGAACCTACCAAGTTGGGGTCAGAAGGCGACCATTCAAAATATACGAATTTCCCGCAGCGCACATCTCTAGGAGCTTCTCCCCATAACTGTTTATATCCTCACTACTTCTGCTTTTCAACATACACCTTCCATCTTCACTACTTACTGGGCACTGTTCCCCTATTCTCGCGTTCCAATCTCCGAATAACAACATGTCCTCTTCTCCTGCAAACTTCTCTTATCATACAAATATCCACCAAGAGCTCTTCAAAAAGATACTTATTAACATATGCTGAACTACTAGGATGGCAATATACGAACGCTAGACTTATTTTCCTCACCCTCCCCTCTGCCCCTCCCATATTCATTCCCAACCATTTTCCTCACCCTCCCCTCTGCCCCTCCCATATTCATTCTCAACCATATGGTTTCATTCACATCTGTCTCTATATCCTCCACCAGTCCTCTAATTTCTTCCATAATTATTACTACCATACCTCCTTGGGTGCGTCCCTTAATCCTCTCCTTCCTTCTATATTTATATTTAATCACAAACCCCTTCCATGAGATCTCCTTCCCTGTTTCCAACCACATCTCCAAGAGTGCCACAACGTCAAAACTTTCTATTACTTATCGAACTTTCTTATTTCCTAATTTGCTTATTAGTCCCTCAATATTCACACATCCTATTTTCTAATATAGTTATAACTTTCCCTCCCTCCCTTCTTAGTTTCCACCCCTAATCTTACTCCATGTAGTTCTCGCCCGCTCATCCCCTATCTCCATTTCTCCTTTTTTTTACTAACCTATTCCATTCCATGCGCTCCGTATCCTCCATCCCTTTACATACTTTACACCAGAGGTCTTTTAAACTCCTACTTCTTCCTTTACTCATAACAGCTTTACTTTCCTGTCAATCACTCTTCTCATGTCCTTTCTTGCTCACTAAACCACTGCACTCTGCTCTCACTGTTTCTTGCTGCTCACCCTCACTCACCCCTTCACTGCTCTGATCTTCTGAGTCCACACTGCACTGACCATTCCCTCCTGAATTTATCGCCTCTCGTTCCTCGGCTCCACCCCTCGTCACTTCTTTCTTCCTTCCACCTTGGCCCGTCATCACGGAATTGACACTTTCATCCATCTCCTTCAGCTTCGCCACTGAGTGCTCCCTAACCCATCTTCCGTTTGTCACCACTAACCTCTGACCTCTTATTCGGGCCTTTAGTCCCTGTTGTCTCGCTCTCCAAAAGTGTCTGTTCGGAATCTTCATAATTTCACTTCCTTCCTTCCCCATGTCTCCTTTCACCCCTACTTTCTGGCCCTGTAAATTGCTACCGTTTCTTATCACAATTTCTGCCATTAGGCTCGAGAAAAATTTTACTCTAATTGGCCTCCGTCCTTTAGTTTTTCCCTCTCTCTCCACATCATCTATGTCCCCTTCACTAAAGTTTATCTTCATTCTATCCCTTATGACCTCTACTACCTTGGATACCAGATCCATCTTTCCTTCCCTCTCACCTTCCTCTACACCATATATAAATATGGCTTTCTTCATTCTCTCCTGCCTGTACCCCTCCACTTCTCTCTTCATCTTCACCTCCTCTTCCAAATATTTAACTTTCCCTCTTAATAACATAATTTCCTTCTCATTGTTGCTCAGTCTCCCGTCTGATTCCTCAGTCTTCGTTTCTAGTAATTTCTTCATGTTCCCTATCTCGTTTCTCTGCTCCTCCATCATGTCCTTGATTTCCTGTACCTTATCCCATTGACACTTTTCCTGCATTACTTCACTCACCAGAACCTTAAGTGCTGCCAAATCCTCCATGCTGAATTTTCCGCTGGTATTTGGGCCTGGGTTTAATTCCACCCCCCACCCCCAATAACCAGCAGCACTGCTATCACTGTCACTACCAGCACCGTTTCACCCAATTTTACTCCTTCATTTCTTAACACTCGTCCATTCTTGGTCTCCTTCCTCTACTTCCCCTGCCATTTCCCAATCACGGCCTGGTACCGCTCAATACCGACCATGTTCGCAGCACACACTGCACCATCCAACTTCCCTCCTCGGTTGCTCAAGCCAGACTAGGTGTTAGAAGAAAGAAGAGGATTGCCAAGTGTTCATTCGAGTGCAACAAGATGTTTCTACACTTTGAGGAGGAGACCTACCACAATTCAGCATTGAACATCACAACTACAATGGTGTGTTAAAATGTAGGCAACATCTGACATGGGGAGATAACGATGGAAGCAGATAACCAAAGAGATTCCAGATCATTGGCAGAGATCCAGTTTCATCATACATTTAGGTACCTTTTTTAAAAGTTTATCCGTTCATCTTTGTAGAAATAATGCTTACTTATTCATTAGTGATAGTATTTTTTCTAGTCTTGGAGTAGTCTTTCATATTTTTCATCCTTCTCTCACATGGGAGATGGTAGTGTTGTCATTTATGTGTGAGTGATTATTGGTCTCTATTAGAATAGCTAGAATGCGTGTCTGTCTTCTACAATTACTCTAAATGTTACACTTAATAGCCTGGTATTATTTAAAAATCATTGTCCTCATCGGTAAGTAATAATTTATTTTTGAAAAAAATTCTGGAAGTCATGTGGGATAGATTTACGGCATGTTTGTTATGCCGGATTTCTATGCAAAATTTAAGGCGAGTTAGTGTCATATGGCATACTGTCGAACTCTAGTGTGCGCAAATTTAATATCTAGCACATATAATAATAATGATAATAATCATAATAATAATGGGTTACTGTACTCACGTCCTAGTTCGTTAACCATGGGCAACGGCTGAGTGGCCTAGTAAGTTGTCCTGAGAGTCGGGATACCAGTTGCTATGGGATGGGAGTGGGCATCTCGGACATATTCTGAGTCGTGGCCCTCCTTGTGCTCAGGCGGCTAGGACTATACAATCCACCGGTGGTCCATAACCCATTAGAGGAGATATACTCACTTGGACTACGTGTAAGTAGGGTAGCGTCCTGCTTCATGAATTTACCGAGCTCAGAACACTTTAAGCAAGCCTCGGACCTATGGGAGTAACAGAGTCCCACTCCCATATGACAGGTGAGGGACGCCTTGGAAACAACTTGGCGAACGAAATGGAATTCGGTGGGGAGCTTTTAATATTAATGGGGCTTATGGAAGAAAGAAAGTAGAACTGGCTGAGTCAGCAAGGAGGATGAATCTGGATGTGCTAGGAGTAAGTGATATTCGGGTAAGGGGAGATAATGAGGAAGAGGTAGGAGATTATAAAGTGTACTTGACGGGTGTTAGAAAGGGAAGGGCAGAATATGGGATAGGGCTCTTTATCAGGAATACCATTGCACACAACATAGTTTCTAATAGGCACATAAATTAGCGAATGATGTGGGTAGATTTAGCAGTTGGGGGAATTAGGACGAGAATTGTCTCAGTGTATTCACCATGTGAGGGTGCAGATGAGGATGAAGTTGACAAGTTTTATGATGCATTGAGTGACATCGTGGTCAGGGTCAACAGCAAAGATAGAATAGTGCTAATGGGTGATTTCAATGCGGGAGATGGAAATAGAACTGAAGGATACGAAAGGGTGATTGGTAAATGTGGGGAAAATATGGAACCTAATGGGAATGGGAAGCGTTTGCTGGACTTCTGTGCTAGTATGGGTTTAACAGTTACGAATACATTCTTCAAGCATAAGGCTATTCACCGCTACACATGGGAGGCCAGGGTTACCAGGTCCATAATAGATTATCTCTTAACCGACTTCAAATTCAGGAAATCTGTTAGGAATGTACGAGTTTTCCAGGGATTTTTCGATGATACAGACCACTATCTGATCTGTAGTGAACAAAGTATCTCTAGGCCTAGGGTAGAGAAAGTGAAATCTGTCTGCAAACGAATAAGGGTAGAAAATCTCCAGGAAAAGGAAATTAGACATAAGTACATGGATATGATTAGTGAAAAATTTCGAACAGTAGACAGTAAGCAGGTTAAGAATATAGAAAGAGAATGGATGGCATACAGGGATGCAGTAGTAGAAACAGCAAAGGAATGCCTGGAAACAACTGTGTGTAAAGATGGGAAAAGGCGAACATCTTGGTGGAATGATGAAATGAGAGCAGCTTGTAAACGTAAAAAGAAGGCTTATCAGAAATGGCTCCAAACAAGGGCCGAGGCAGACAGGGATTTGTATGTATATAAAAGAAACAGAGCAAAACAAATAGTTGTTGAATCCAAAAAGAAGTCATGGGAAGATTTTGGTTATAACCTGGAAAGGCTAGGTCAAGCAGCAGGGAAACCTTTTTGGACAGTAATAAAGAATCTTAGGAAAGGAGGGAAAAAGGAAATGAACAGTGTTTTGAGTAATTCAGGTGAACTCATAATAGATCCCAAGGAATCACTGGAGAGGTGGAGGGAATATTTTGAAGATCTTCTCAACGTAAAAGGAAATCTTCCTTGTGGTGTTGCGAACAGCCTAGCTCATGGGGAGGAGGAAAATGATGTTGGTGAAATTACACTTGAGGAAGTGGAAAGGATGGTAAATAAACTCGATTGTCATAAAGCAGCAGGAATAGATGAAATTAGACCTGAAATGGTCAAGTATAGTGGGAAGGCAGAAATGAAATGGCTTCATAGAGTAGTAAAATTAGCATGGAGTGTTGGTAAGGTACCTTCAGATGGGACAAAAGCAGTAATTGCACCTATCTATAAGCAGGGGAACAGGAAGGATTGCAACAACTATCGAGGTATCTCATTGATTAGTATACCAGGCAAAGTATTCACTAGCATCTTGGAAGGGAGTGTGTGATCAGTCGTTGAGAGGAAGTTGGATGAAGACCAGTGTGGTTTCAGACCACAGAGAGGCTGTCAGGATCAGATTTTCAGTATGCACGAGGTAATTGAAAAATGCTACGAGAGGAATAGGCAGCTGTGTTATGTTTCATAGATCTAGAGAAAGCATATGACAGGGTACCGAGGGAAAAGATGTTCGCCATACTGGGCGACTATGGAATTAAAGGTAGATTATTAGAATCAATCAAAGGCATTTATGTTGACAATTGGGCTTCAGTGAGAATTGATGGTAGAATGAGTTATTGGTTCAGGGTACTTACAGGGGTTAGACAAGGCTGTAATCTTTCACCTTTGCTGTTCGTAGTATACACGGATCATCTGCTGACAGGTATAAAATGACAGGGAGGGATCCAGTTAGGTGGAAATTTAGTAAGCAGTCTGGCCTATGCTGATGACTTGGTCTTAATGGCAGATTGTGCCGAAAGCCTACAGTCTAATATCTTGGAACTTGAAAATAGGTGCAATGAGTATAGTATGAAAATTAGCCTTTCGAAGACTAAATTGATGTCAGTAGGTAAGAAATTCAACAGAATTGAATGTCAGATTGGAGATACAAAGCTGGAGCAGGTCGATAATTTCAAGAATTTAGGTTGTGTGTTCTCCCAGGATGGTAATATAGCAAGTTAAATTGAATCAAGGTGTAGTAAAGCTAACGCAGTGAGCTCGCAGTTGTGTACAACAGTATTCTGTAAGAAGGAAGTCAGCTCACAGACGAAACTTTTACATCGGTTTGTTTTCTGGCCAACTTTGCTTTACGGGAGCGAAAGCTGGGTGGACTCAGGATATCTTATTCATAAGTTAGAAGTAACACACATGAAAGTAGCGAGAATGATTGCTGGTACAAACAGGTGGGAACAATGGCAGGAGGGTACTCGGAATGAGGAGATAAAGGCTAATTTAGGAATGAACTCGATGGATGAAGCTGTACACATAAACCGGCTTCGGTAGTGGGGTCATGTGGGGCGAATGGAGACGGATAGGTTACCTAGGAGAATAATGGACTCTGTTATGGAGGGTAAGAGAAGTAGAGGGAGACCAAGACAATGATGGTTAGACTCGGTTTCTAACGATTTAAAGATAAGAGGTATAGAGCTAAATGAGGCCACAGAACTAGTTGCAAGAAGAGGATTGTGGCGACGTTTAGTAAATTCACAGAGGCTTGCAGACTGAATGCTGAAAGGCATAACAGTCTATAATTATAATGTATGTATGTATGTATGTATGTATGTATGTATGTATAATAATGAAAATTTTCACCTCGGGTTAAATGGATAAATAAGGGTCATGAGTTTAAATATTGCTTGATCTTTTGTGCAAGATGTTAATGTGTGCTCAATTAGGGTGAATATGAGCCTGGAATATGGCGGAATCCTGACAGATCATTTATTGTATTTATTGACTTGTGAATTCAATTATTGAATTTTATTTGAAGACGTGTGTGGTTAGACGTAATTTCTTCAAGTAGGAGCATGTGTTAATGGATAGACGTGGAGTTGAGTAATAATAATGTTGTGACTCATGAACCATGAATGTGGATATTTGACCTGTAATATGTGCGTTTCTGTAGACGACAATTTTCTGGATATCAACCGCCAATGTTACCTTGGCCAATGTTGTGAATTTTCATCATCTTTGACCAATTGATCATCCAGACTCAATCGCATTTCTGAGAGACGTGAATGAATATTTTGCCTGATACCGTCATCGTGAGAATTCATGTGCCTAGGATAAAAGTCAAAATATAATATTCAAAGTCTAGAATTCGTTGTAAATAATGTAAATATTTTTCGTGTGACTTAGTGTGATTGCTGTGTGTGTGTGGTGGTAATTTCAGTGAATTGTGAGATATGTTTGACTCTGGTTTTGACCCGGCCACGTGTTCATCACGTTGCGTTCTGGTTATCAGCATCGCTGTTTGATTTGATCTAACGTTTTGAGAATTGAACCTTTAGTAAATTTTATTTTGAAATTAAGTTAAGATGAGCTTAAAGTATCAGATAGTAATGAATAAGAAAGAATTATTTCGCACCAGTGGATAAGGTTCAATGTTTTTGTAGGGCTTATAATGTTAAATTTTCCCAAGGCATCAGCTGCTAAAGATTAACGTCACGTTTTTTCTATCAAATATTAAAGAAAGTTTCATACAAAATAATTAATGTACCACCACAACTGGATGAAAATAAGTCAGATAGAGACATCTTTGAGTAATGATTCCGATAAAAAAAATTTGTCTTCTTTATTTCCAATTTAATGGATATCACGTTTAATTCAGTACTCTAAGGTGTAAGGTTGTCATTTAAATCATGAATGTAGACATGAATGGATCTGATATTTTAGACGCTTAGAACTAGTTATGAATCAGACAGCTTTTTGAGATTGAATTAATTTAATTTGTAAATAAGAACGACATTATAGAGAGGAGGTCATCCCATAGAGAATTTATTTTTATGTGTTTCATTGAGCCAGAATTCGGCTGATATCCATCTGTATATTTACAGAATTAGTGACCTCCAAAACTGTTGGGGGAATTAGACGCTGTATTGAAGGAACTGGCAGAGAAGAACCAAAATTTAATTTTGTCATCAAGATTTGTTTAATTAAATTTGTTAAATGATTGAGTGCTAGTTCTTAATAAAAGTCCTATTTTTGTATAATTGTCGCTAGACCTTGTCTCTTTCCCTGCCTTCAAAAATAAGCAAAGCCAGACAACGAACGGTCCTCCGTTGAGATTTTTGTTCTCCGGCTGAGCTAGCTCGGTAAAAAGGGGGCAGTATGAAGCCTTACACCATGTCCCTAGTCTCATTAGTACAATGTGTAGCCTAAATTTTGTTCCAAGTTCCACTCCAAGGGAGCTAATGCTTCTGTACATTGCACAAAAGATAATTTGAGGTATGTTGTCATTGTCGGAAGCAGTATTTTGAAGGCTGTTAATTACCTCAATCTCTGTGAAGTAAAGGATGGAGAGGGATAGTGGTAACGGCTTAGCTGTGTTTGGGTACATATTTGTACTTTTCCATGGCTCATTATTGCCCCCTTAAAATTTCACACTGAACACTGAGGCAATGGCCTCGGAGAAGGTAACTATTGTCATTAGAATAGAATGCACGTTGTGCTGATTTGCTGTATTAAGGTATTACAACATGTCTTTGCTGTTGTTACTTATCATGCTTATGTAGTTTTTGTAAGCTTTGTGGATGAGTTTCTTGGTGGTGTTCCTCCCACATTTATTTGAATCAATGTTGTATATTTTGTACATGACTTAGAGACAGTAGTAATTCCTCATTGATGTCACCGGTGGAGTTCAGAGCTCGGTACATGAAACCCAAAAGTAACTTGCTTCCAGCGAACATGAATTCCACCAAAGCAAATTCTACTTCCAGCAGTTCAAAGCACACACGGTTGAATTCGGGTTTCATGGCAAAAAGTGATCTTCCCTCTGAGGTTTCCTAAATACTGTGTATGACTGAGGTACCACTAATGTGTCACAGTTTGATGAATTTAACCAGGATTCACTAACGCACAGAATTGGTGGGTCTAAAGAAGCAAGAGTGGCCAGAACTGCCTGTTTACACTTCACATATTTCAGGCTGTAAAACACAGTAATTGTCCTGTTATGTGCAGTCCAATATTCTGAGTTGCTAACATCATCATTTACACTGCTTGATGTCATGTTAATAAATGATTCAGAGATTGTGGAGAACTACATTTCCAACATGTTCATGCCTGCATCCCTGACTTAATTTTCTACAGTAGAGTTGTATTAATCATTGCACATGTTCTATGGACTGGTCAGTAAAAAATGTACATATCACAAACAGCTGATTCACATGATGTTTAGAATTACATGTTACACAGGCATTTGAATGAGATTTCTGAGTTTGGTCCTGGGTTCAATTCCACATCTCCACTAAGAGCAATTGAACACATCACAAGGTGGGGAAATGATACGGGCGGTTTGGCAACTTTGCTTCCTCCAGCAACCCTTTAATCCCCTAGACATCCGACAGCAATTCCTATGGTGGACCGTACACGTTCACACCACGCCCAAGAATTAATCTCACATTTAGATACTACTAAGCACTTATTAATATCTAAATCTGTACACAATTCTCTGTTTTTCGAGGAGTACTTTGATACTACTTAAGCAGATGTTATTACACTTTACACAACTAAAAACACGATACAAAATTGGAGACCTCGTATCACTACGGAGCTGTTTGCCACAATCTAGAACTATTTTCTGGTTATTTTGTTCTGATGAACTGCAGATTTAAATATTCAAGAATAGCGTTCTTGCTAAACTAAACATCTGAATCCTTCACTTACATCCAACATAGCCAAAGAAGAGGCAGTGTTATTCCTATCACAGAATATACTTTCCACCTGCCTGAACACTGAGGATGCTGAGGCCAACCTATTGCTCTGAATCAACCCCACTTTTGCTTTTTTTTTTTTTTTTTTTTCTACACACATCATTTAATTGTACCAAGAGTCATTCCTCAAATAGGTTGCTTACCTGTTTCTCATGACCATACTTCAGTTTTATTGATTTGATAGTTCTTGGAATATTGTGATGAGTGAGTGAGTGGTGTTTTGCATTTCTACCACACATTGCCCGTGATTGTGCAGAAATCAGCTACTATTTACACTGTCAGATGTTAGAACAAAGATTGTGAAAGTGCAACAGCAGGCCAAGTTAAATGTTGGAGAGAAATAAAGACTTGACAATTAGACATTTAAATATCTACAAACTGCATGGAGCAGTGTTTATAAAGAGTTGATGAAATATAACACACCAGCCACTGTGGATGATTGCTGGATTTTCAGCCACTGGAAACCAAGGTCAAATTTTCAAAGGTCAGAATAAATTCTAAGTATGGAAAGGAAATTGAGTACATCAGAACATGGTCATCCAACTGCAAAAAATCAGGCCTTGAAATAAAAGAAAGATTCCAGGCAGGATTTTGATGTTATTCTTCCACCTGAAACAACATTAAAAAATATGTACCTAATAACACCAAGATAAAAATCTACTATGCCATCATATGAGCCATTATATTTAATGGCTTTGAAACTTAACAAGCCATTGAAGGCGACAGTAGATATATCAATATCACAGAAAGAAGGAATTTGCGAACTGTCACTAATTGAAAGAAATAGGGGTTTCGAAAGAAGAAACATAAAGATGTATGGAGGTATGAAATGGGAGCGAATCAAGTGCCTAATACACAGCAGGTTGATTCTCTGGACTGGTCATGTTGCAAGAATGGCCAACAGCAAAGTCATGGTCAACCAGACATCCCAAGTACACATATTACAATATGAAGAAACGAACTGGGATGGTAATATTAATAATCATTGTACTGGCTCAGATACCGAGTGATGCCAACTAGAACTGATTATTTTCATCGTGTTGGTCCGTACTGACTTATATTCAAATCTCTAAAGAACATTTTCCCGCCTTGTCAATACTTATACTTAATTAAGTATACTTAATTACCGTACATGTTTCGAGAAGCTAACTACTCTCTTTTTCAGCGGTGCCAAAACATCAATTAATCTTTGGACTTGGTACATTGGTACAAAAAGAACAATTATATATAAATCATGAAATTGTTAAAATATTTCTCTGTGTTTCACCTTTTGCTTACTTACTATGTTACTTGTTACAGATTTTAAACTAGAAATTTTCAAATCAGAAAAAAATAAAGTCTATTAAATTAATCACTATATGCTAACTTTTTTATTCTGCTCTGCTCTTGGAATTGATGTCCTTATTTACATCTAAAAAGAATAAAATTTTTCTTTGTGTCTAAAAATACATTTACGTTGTCATTTAGTAAAACACCTTAAAATTAATTAGTTTCCAATTTGTAAAAGTAAATAAACATGAGTAACACCTACGTATTACGGTAGTCACTATGTTAAAATAGTTTCTGCTCTCTTCTTGAAAAACGTTTTTCTTCTTTCCTTAAGTCTGCTATATTTCTGAGACCTCACATAAATCGGAATTTCCTCCTCTTAATCTCATCAGACCATGCTCGCCATTTTAACCGTCCAATTCCTTTAAAACAAACAACCAACAGATCAATTCAGTTTCATCTCAATTTATCCACAAATTAAAGTGACGTAACACTGGTCTGAACCAAACAATATGTCCTCCTTGCTGTCAGTGACCTTACGGGGCGAGCTGCTACTATGCTGCCGGTTACGTAAAGACCATGCTAGCCATTTTACCATCAAATTCTTCAGTTCAACTTGTTGTCAAATTTAACCACGAACGAAATATTATTGCACTAGTCTGTATAAACAAACCGGTTGCCGGCAGCATAACAATGAGATTAAGAGGAGGGAATTCCGATTTATGTGAGGTCTCAGAAATATAACAGACTTAAGGAAAGAAGAAAAAAAAATTTCAAGAAGAGAGCGGAAAATATTTTAACATAGTGACTAACTTAATACATAGGTGTTACACATATTTACTTACTTTACGGATTGGAAACTATTTTATTTTAAAGTGTTTTACTAAATGACAAAGTAAATGTAATTTTAGACACAAAGAAACATTTTATTCTTTTTAGATGTAAATAAGGATGTAAATTCCAAGAGCAGAGCAGAATTTAAAAAATTAGCATATAGTGATTCATTTAATAGATTTTATTATTTTATGATTAGAAAATTTCTACTTTAAAGTCTGTAACAAGTGACATAGTAAGTAAGTAAATATTAGTAAAACACCTTAGAATTAATTAGTTTCCAATTTGTAAAAGTAAATAAACACGAGTAACACCTACGTATTAAGGTAGTCACTATGTTAAAATAGTTTCTGCTCTCTTCTTGAAGAACGTTTTTCTTCTTTCCTTAAGTCTGCTATATATCTGAGACCTCACATAAATCGGAATTTCCTCTTCTTAATCTCATCCGACAGAGAAATATTTAAACAATTTCATGATTTTTATAATTGTTCTATTTGTACCAATGTACCAAGTCCAAAGATTAATTGATGTTTTGGCACCGCTGAAGAAGAGATTAAATGGCTCTAGAAACAAGTACGGTAATTAATTATAATCAAATATGTAAAGTATTGACAAGGCGGAAAAGTGTTCTATAGAGATTTGGTGCCAACTAGGCGGCCTGCTGATCACTAGATACTACAGGCTGACTTATTTTAATTTTGTGAAATTTGCTCACGAGCCATGATCAAACCAACTAGTTCGGACCATGAGTGGAGTACAGGAGACAGAATTTGAGAACGATCGGAATGGACCTGTGCTCACATTGAACCCAAGATATTGGGATATCTAGGACTTCACTCAACTTCTTGTCTGCAGAAGGAGCTACTGAACATATAAATAGCAAATTCCATATTGCCGAGGGTTAGGGGTGTAAAATCTTACTAAGCTAAACTGTACGTACTTGTCTTCTTCTTTGAAACAAGCGACCAACTGATCCACTGTGTGTTCATCTACACTTATTTCATTCTTAATATCGCAGGAAGGCTGTAAGGAACAAATATGCAAAACAAAATAAGAAATGTAGAGTAAACAGATAACTAGAGTAAAAGTTTATAAATAAACATGACATAGCTAACAAAATAAACTGCATAGTTGTACAATAAAAATATCAATTTATTCTCCCAATCTAAAAATTAAACAAGCAAACAAGTGTCAAGTCAAAATTATATGAAGAACACGAACAAGCAAAGGAACTCATAATAAGATAAAGAGGACAGCACTGCAAGAGGGAGCAAAAGAAGAAGAAATACCTAAAGGACAACAATAATATCTGCAATTATTTTCTTCTCTTCCTACAACTTCCTGTCATCGTGTTCATCCTATTATATGTTCTTAAATGACTGGTCACTTATTTGTTTCTTGTGTTCCCACAGTTGACTCTGATTGTCAGATAGACATACATTGGATCTTAACCTGAGAAAGGTCAATCTCTTGCCTACCATGTTCAAGTTCGTACAACAAATAGTTGTTGGACTTTTCATTGACTCTAGACAATCTGAAAGCTTTATTAATATAGACAACATTTACATTCAGATTTTAAAGGACCATGCTGGCCGTGTTTTCTACGGATAGCAAGTACACCGCATTCCCGGAAGCCCCAGAATTGATTCCCGGACAAGTCAGAGATTATTATCAGACTCTAACGGCTACTTGCTGGTCCAGTGAGGCTGTATGAGAACAAAGAATTTGTTAATTGATAGAGTGGTAGAGTCTTTAGTCTAAAAAGCCCGGAATAATGGCCAAGAAAATTAGTTTTGCTCACCACACACCGACTTATAAACTGCAGGCCATCAAGCTGAGCAGGGGTCCCTTGACAGGGTAATACTCATCAGAGCTGTATGGCGACAGGTTTTGGTTTGTCTTGAAAGGTTTCTGTTCAGTGAGTTTAAAACTACTTAGTATGTTTTTTGGACATGACCAGAACAGCCTAACATTTTTTAAAATTATCATTCATCCGAAGAAGTCTACACTTGACTTCGTATGCAATGTTAGATTAATGTTATCTCTCAGGTTTTTTGAAAGAGAGAAACCTTACACTTTGGTTCCTCACAAATGAACCTTCCACTGTTCTAGCAAAGGTGAAAAGATTCAATTTTGTTAAATGTCATTGATTATTTCATCAAAAGAGCAGTATTCAAATGAATTCATCAATCTAAACCTACTAATGAACGTTCAAGGATCATAATTAATGTCATATATTTTGAAAATAACAACCAGCAAAAGAGAAGAAACTCCCATTGTCCTGTGTAGCAAATGCTGCAAGAAAAATCAAGGATACAAAGCACATGGGTAACACTTCCCTGGAAAACCTCAAGGCTCAATTCTTCTCAGATGAGTCTTTTCAGGATCAGCTGCATCTATGGATATGCCATGAAACACATGTAGAATTATATTGACTTTAATGTACAATTTTATACCGGAAAGGCAACCCCATTTGTTCACAACAACAAAGCTTTAAACAACAATCTATATTAACTTCATGAGAAGAAACATGCTCGAAACAGGCGATTCTCCAGAAATATCCATAAAATATTTTGAATGGACTGGTCATATGAAGATTAACTAGGCCACAGGTGGATGAAAACAGAAATGATGTTTAATAAGCTCTAGAAAAAAAAGACGAACTAAGGTATGGGAGATAAGATGGTTGGAACTTTCAGAGTGACAACACTGCTGATGAGACGCCATGCAATGGAATCTAATAATGTCACTGACAGCACACGTTAGCTGTACACCTACCTTACCGCAGAGCATACCTTCTCACATCACACGCATGCAAATTGGCATAATGAACACAGTCTTGGGATAGTTGCCAATCTAAGTCAATGCTGTCATGAAGTTTTTCAAACAAGAACAATGGAATTGAATCCAGGTTGATTGCGCCCGAGGTCGTACAGCACGAGAGTGTCTTCAAGGTCTGCAAGAAGCTTGCAGAAAAACTGCATAGCCTTACAGGACAGTGCCATGGTGGTAAAAGCTTTCAACGAGGGATGCCAATAAGTGGCAGACGTGTCAGCCCGTTCATCCTAGTGTCAGTGTGTCAGTGAAGGAGAAGTGAATGTTCTTGCCATGTTAATGGACACTGGTTAGTGTCATATGATTCGTCAGCTGGTCTGAGACACCAGGTTAGCGAATACGACTGTGCTTCATATTAGAAGAAACACCTCGGCGTGACAAAAATTTGATGAAAATGGGTTCAGGGTGATTCAATGGAAATGCAGAAATTATTACGATACGATGCTGCTCGTAACCATTTGGAGTACTGTAAGTACAATGAAGAGGCTTTCTTATGCAATATCGTTACGCTGGATGAAGCATGGGCTAAATTGTATGAGCCACAGCTGAAATGTTGATCGAAATAATGGCATCATTACGGGAAACCACAAAGACTGAGAGTTCGTGAGAAACCCAGCCATGTGAAAGTTATTGTTATACTCATGTATGACTGTGATGGTTTTATCCCAATGCACTATGTTCTTCCACAGCATACCATAAATGCGTATTACCCATCATTTCCATAACAACACAGAGCCGCATACAGTGCAAACGTGGCTGATTTGTTTGGTCGATGGGGCTGGGAATTGCCATACCATATACTATAATCCACAGATTTAAGCCATTGTGACTTTGACTTGATTCACAAGATGAAGGAACCACTTCGGGGCCTTTGCTCCAGAACTGTTTCAGAGATTGTTCAGGCAGTAAACTGCTCCATTTGAACTATCAACATAACAGGTGCTGCAATAGATATCGTATCATGTCCACATTGTTGGTAACAAGATGTACACAACGCTGGTGACTACTCTGAAGGACAGTAAATCATAGTATAACATGCATATCTTTTGTATGACTTGTAACTGAATATGTGCTACTATTGAAGTTCCAACCCAATATGATCTATTTACAACTTGCTTCATTGTGCTAGGTCTTATGGCAATGATAGGATAGGAAAGGGCTAGGAGTGGGAAGGAAGTAACCTTGGCATTAACTTATTGGCGCCGACGTATGGAACCGTTCCTTACGCTGCCAATTTGGACCGAACACGGACATACGGAACTGTTCTGTACCAACCTATAAACGTTTGTAGCTTTATTTACTAGCAAGCAATAAGTCTTGCGCTGCATGCAGATTACTCCTTGAAGTTCAGTGAAACTTCTACACTAGTGTCCAAAATTTATGCATAATCACTAAACGAGGCCATACCGCCTTATAGGAATGTCAGATGGATTGCTGAAAAACCGGAAGCTGAATCACACACCATATGTCACACAACTTTGCCCGAAAAAACAGTTTCAGAAAGATTCTGATATCTAAGGTACACCTTTGACAACAACCAACAAAACTTGGCAATGTCTTCCACAACAAAATATGCTGTTAATAGGGTGTATGGTTACCCTTAATGGCCACACATGCTTCACAGTGACGTGGCATGCTCTCTATCAGATGGTCCAACAGCTCTTGTGGAAGTCGAAACCATTCCTCCAAAAGGATAATGAGAAGGTCCTTGGTGGAGGCTGGCAAGATGCAGTTTGCCTCCACAATGCACCCCAGGGATCTTCTATAGGATTCAGATCCGCAGACCTCACTGGCAAGTCCATGCGATGAATGTCTTCCCCAGCCAGAAATTAATCCACAAGAGCAGCTCGCTGCGGTCGGGCATTATCATCCATTAAGTGGAAGTCTGGACCCACCGCACCTCTGAAGAGTCAAACATGTGGTCACAGTACCTCATCCATGTCTCTCCGAGCATTAACAGTGTTCCTCGGACCACCCATGAAGATGTGCAGGTCTGTATGGCCATTCAACATAAATAAAAGTAACTAATCTCACGTTTGTTCCGTACTGAAGATAACAATAAGTAAGATTCTATTAGAATAAAATTTACCTTGCCATAAGACCTATCTGTGACGGAGCGACGTAAAGCAAGTAGCAACAGAAAAAAAAAAGAATAAATTTTATTGTAGCCACCTATTCAATACAATTCACCGTTTGTAGTGATTAAATTCTAAGTGATTTGTATACACTACATAGGTACATGTTTCACAATGCTTTTGGGCATCTTCAGTCTATTGTCAATCGTAAGGTCTTGTCTGAGTTAATCATTTGGAACCAATATATACAAATATGACCTTATACTAAGAATCTTCCTATTTTTTACAAATTAAAAAGGGGGCCTTACCTAAGGTGATATGTATAAAAATTATAAAAATGTGAACTTCAATTAAAAACAAAATTTGTTACCTGAATACATTTAAAATTTTCTAACAATTTACAAACAATACAAAGCTCAACTGGATCTCTTCATCTTTGGATGAGTCGTTAGGTTGGTAGTGTGTAAAAATTATGTATGTCCAAGGTTCTTTTTGTTGAATTATGCCATTCATTTGGCAGAAACAAAATAGGAACTATAGTTTGTTGTCGTTCTTGTAAAGCTTGAAATATCTCATGAGGAAAGAAGCATAATAGATTGTTACTATTATAAAGAATTAAGCAATTTCTGTGGATTAAACTTTGCGTATGTTGGAGTACGTTATCCAATGTCATTCAGTAGTTAGCTGTTTCCTCTATGAAGCGTTACTTGGATGCTTTTTAGACTAATGTTATCAGTGTTACATTGTTCTGCCATGGGATTGTTAATGTTTATTGTACTACGCAGTGGCCTCCACGGTATGCACTAGCCAGCGTCTTGGTAGGTGTGCTAGGTACCAACTGATGAGCCCAACCTAGCACAAGAGGGCGAAACGCTGGCATCCTGGAATGAGTTAGCTGGAAAATTTATAATGTCCAAAGGCGGTTAAGGCCAGATATCAGTCCTGCTGTGGGGTGGTTACCCATGGTCGACCTGGTGCTGGCCTATGACTAACATCTCCTGTGTCTCGAAATTATCTCCAAAGCCTGGAAATGAAACTCTGTGGCACATACAAGGATACGGCGACTTCGGTCTGTGCCTGGCCTGCTTCCAGGTGGCTGAGTATTCTACCCTGCAAAACGTGGTCCAAATGCGTCGTTGTGCCCTTATGTTGTCACAATCACCACGAGGCCACACTCCACACACTATAACAGGGCAAACACGACTGAGGGAATATGGGGAGCAGGCACTGGCTGTGTTTTTAACTTGCGGTTATGCTGCTAGTCAAAGCTTGAACACTCCTTTCCTATACAGAGAGAACATGTAAGGTTGGTAGGCGCATATCACAGAGATACGTTTTTAAAGGCTCAACCTGTTCAATATAATTACGAGTTGTATAAGATATTATTTACAATATTTATTTAATAACGGTACCGGTTTCAACATTTAAATGTCATCATCTGACATAAAATACGTTAATCACATAACTGACAAAGGACATGATAATTAAAATTGATGTTATTATACATGAATACATAATAGTTTTTTAACAATAAAAGATTAAAAGGTTTTGACATGTTATCAATGTACAAAAGTTTTTGAAATGCTTATTTACACTGTGTGCCGAATAAAATAGTAAAAAAAACTTACAGCAATCACTTGATACAGTGTTAATGTTGATCTGTTTATGTGCGAATACTCGAATCATCACGTCATATTTACGGTTGCATTTGAATCTTTGGCAATAATTTGTCCATCCTTTAAGACAATTGTTATTCAAACGTTGTCAAAGTGAAAACATAATTTTAGTTGATAACAACTTGTTCATATAAAGAACTGGTAGAAATATGCATTAGCATATCTCATTACACTCGTCTTGAAAGGCTTGTTGTGTTCGTAAAAATTACACAATGATGTATTAATAAAATTATAAAGTAAGAAACGGTTAATGGTAATTGGTTGTCCTTTCGTCTTCTCTTCTGATGTTATACAAGTGAACTAAAATTTCCCAGTTCAATCAGAAGGATCTGAATTAGCGTGAAGCGAAATTAAAACAAGGGAATTATAAATATTAAAATATAATGGGCCTGGACAAGCTAAATTGTACGTAATATACGGTACATGTGGCTGACCTTGGACAGCGTGTTGAGAAGCTACAGTTTGTGACAGGTGGAGAATAGTGAGGTAGGTTATATCTGGTGGGGAGAAGGAGAGGGGGAGGAGAGGTTTGGGGGAGGGGTTTAAGGCAGGTCCTGTGAACAGTGTGGTAGGGGTTTGTAACGTGATAGGGTATTATGTATTGTTCTAAATATTGACCGTCTATTCGGAAGATCAACACATCTAAGGACTTTAATTCAAAAATCAAAGAGAATGTTATATTTTCTGAGATTTCATTCAGGTTCGAACTGGAGTTAAAGAACTGATCCAAGTGAATGAAGCATTCCTCTGTGACATTGAGAACAGGGCTTTTGTTTACATTCATAAGAACCTATAAATCCTGTTTTATGTTACTGAAGTTAAGCTTGAAATCTTGAATGTGTTGTCTGACTGCCGAGTATCTATTATATTTTATGGCATTTACATGCTCCATGTATCTGATTCTGAAGCTCCTCCCAGTCTGTCCAATGTACAAGGACTCAAGGTTTTGACATTAGAATCTGCAGACACCTGATTTTTGGTAAATTTCAGTTTTATTAACCCGGCATTACTCGCTAGGTCTTTATGTGCGCTGTTACATGCTAGTGAGCGCAGCGCTCACCTTTATGTTTAAAGACCATTATATGCCCATATGAAGTTGGAGGTATTTTTAATATGTCAATTTGAGATAGTTATTTATTTAGGAACACAGCCGAGTGGAGTGGCTATGGAGGCAAACTCTACATTCGGGAGACACGTGAGTTCGATCCCCACCGTTAGCTGTCCTGAGAATGGATTTCTGTTTACGCTTCCAGGCAAATGCCAAGACAGTTTCTATTCATAGACTACATCCGATTCCTTCCACCTGCTTAGCCAACTTCGTTCACCATCATTTATTTCATATTTATTAGCTCCTCAACTGAGGTTGGCAGCAGGAAGGGCATCTGGCCGTAAAACAAGCTATTTAAACTGATCTCACATAAGTCAATAAACGAAAGTTCCTCTCCTTCCTCAAAACTTGCAGACACTGTGAAACAAAGTTATGATCACTTCCGTAAACCTCATCTGTTTCATTAGCATCAGTTTCGTTGTTCAAGTCCACTTCCTCCTCCATTTCACCCAACCACGAAAGTATCTGATTACTGGATGGCATTGTAACTTGTATATATTGTCTAACAACACACACAGTATAAAGATTTCACATTAAACACAAGCATGAAACAAACCCTGACATATTAATATGCGTGAAATATAAGTAGCACCGTTACTCGCTACTGAGCGCACCGCTCACCAAACATACACTGCCGTGCCGAATAATGAATTGCGGGTGTTTGTTTACAAAGATAATGAAAATGACTAACACACCCCCTTCATAACAATCTGTTAGAAAGTTACTGGGAGTTTCAAAGGTAGGAGGTCTTGTAACATTCCAACAACAAGCAATATACTATGAAGGTCAGCGCCGCACTCACCATGCGAGTAACCGCGTGTTAAGGGAATATGGAGCTGCCTATCTTAGCAATGTTAAATTTCTTTCATTCATGTTCCTTTTCCTCAGGATCTAATAAAGATATGAAACTGAAATGTGTATCACATTTTATTCAAACCTTAATTGACATACTGATGGAGCGCTTTTGTAATTGGATTTAAGGGGACTCAGATACATATTTTTTTAACAGTCAATAAATAGAATTATTTTTTCCTAAAAAACAGCCAAATCTCAAACAGTTTTATACAAATCAGGAAATCCCTCTGTTAAAATGTTAACCAATATGAGACAAATTCGTAAGGAATTTACACAGCTCTGTATTAAATAGTCACCTAGAAAAAGGAACATACATTTGAAAAAATTGGAAACTGAAAAAATTGCAGTTAAAACTTTCCACACGTTTTCATATTTCAGTGCATCCCTGCACCAAATGAAGGAGAATCTGGATCTTCCTGTGATCCACACAGGTTTTCTAGCTTCTGTTTAGCCTTGTTCCTGGATTGCCTCACTTTTTTCTGCACTTCCGGAACCATTCTTTCTGCTTTCCGTAGTCTTTCTCAGTCCAACTCCTTCATGGCATTCACACAATTCCTTCCTATTTTCAGTCCTAACTCCTGTAATACCAGACATTTAAAAATGTTTCCTTTATTATAATTGGCCACTGCATCAAGAACTCCAAATCGTAGTGTTTTTATGCCCACAAAAGTGCCTTTAGGGACGCAAGACCATATGATATTGTTTACCGACTTATTAGGATTTTGACTTTTCCCATGAAGACACTTCTCCAACAGCTGGGGCCTGGACATATCTCTAAAAATGGGCTTCATTTCTTCCATACAGGCAAAAGGAAGGTGTGTGTGCTTGGAATGGTCGTAGGGAATTCCTTCTTCTTTTGCTCGTAGATCTTTGCACCAGTCTAATGAGCAAAGCATCTGTCGATAGCAGATGAAAATAAATCGCCCATATAGCTCGTCTCATTCCTTGCAAATTTCCTTGGTTTCTTCTTATTGCCAAGCCATAGAAAGTCTGAATATCACCAATTTTTTCCAAAGTTACCCAATTCACACCGGAAAACTTCTTCTCATCACTTAATTCTTTCCCTCCAAGTTTATTTCTCAAGTTTCTTAGCCTTGTCCCCATTCGTTTCTGAATATGTCCCAAGCATTCCAGCTTTTCCATCCAAGTATTGCCATAAGGGGCCTCATCCACAAGAGATTTGTACGCCTTCGAATCCCCATCACCTAAATACTGCACGTATCTCACATCGTATCTAGCAACTGACCTTCTAAAAATTTCTTTAGCCCCCGAATTTCCATCCCTCCACTCACACCTTGATAGTTGGCAGTACAGTCATCACCATGTTTTCCACTGTTTCTTTTCTGACATCTACAAAGTTTAGAAAGTATCCCTACATCAACAAATTTCCCCGTGTCTCCACTGGTTGCTGTCACTCCACCAGAGAGGGAGGTATGCCCTCGTTTCTGCCAAGCCCCATCCAGAGCAACTGTTAGATCACGTTTCCCATCGTTCAAATCTACACTTTCCTGTACCGCCTCATGCATAGATTTATGGCATACATTCTCAACAGACGAGCCTAACAGATCCACATATCTGTCAAATTTTGCAGGCGGTTTGGGAAGATCCATTATACCACACAATGTAGCACCTGCTGTGCGCCCTTTACCAATTGCTCGCAGGCCGCAGACAAATCTTAAATTATGTCATGGTACACCATATGCTTATTATTCATGTGATATATCAGAGTCTCAGTATTTGCAAATTCGTGCATTTGTTTACACACTTGGCACTCAGAAACAAGTTCACTTGCAAGACCAACATGTTTCTTCACATGAAGCTGAACATCACCCCCACAAAATTTGCATACAAGAAATTCACTCATGGCATCTTGTAGAAGTGTAATATTTATAAGTTCATAAACCATCCTTTCATCACACACTTTTTCATAAATATCACTGCTTGAGGCTAACTTCTTCTTTGAAGCACTGTCAGAAGTTCCACTAACCTCAATGTCTTTGTTTACATTCGAGTCTCCGCTTGGCTTCTCCTCAGTTCTGTTAAAACACTTACTTACAGTATTTTTGCTGTTTGGAATACCAATATTCCTTCTTTTCTAAAAAAAAACACGATTACTTGTAGACATTTTGAACTTGAGTTACTGTATATTCACAGCTAATTAGCTCAAATAACATCAAAAATAAACAACTCTGAGTAGTAACCATGGAAATTCATGGCATGGAATACACAAGGAATAAACAAAAGACAATCAAAAATAGTGCAGTCTAATCACCACAGAATTAGAAGGTAAAGAAAGTACTTTTGATTGAAAAAGGTCCCAACATCCTAGACTTCATAATCGCGGAATTATGGCAATGTAATTCAACTAGTTTTCACATCCATTACTGATGATTTTCTCATTGTTAGCGCAAGTTTAAATTCAAATTGTGGCAACTTTTAATGGTTAAACTATAATGTAGTATACTTCATTTTAAAGAGCAGACTTCAGAGATTCATAGAATATTTAAAAAATATAAAACGATATTTTTGACCATTTTAACCATTCCGTATCCCCTTAATTGAGCTAGTATTATATATGATGTCCATATTTCTATTATCAGTTCGATATGAGATTTTAGTGTTATGTTTCGTCAAAATATTTGTAATGCTGTAAATATCTTCATTGAAAGTACCATATTTACTCGTGTATTAGACCCCCTCGCGTATTAGACCCCCCCTGGCTTTTCGCGACGAAGAAAATGAAAAACATAAATTTCGCCTATAAGACCCCCAACATAATTCATCAGGGAACGATGACGATTCCGCTTCGAAGCGGGTACAAGTCTTATTGCAGCTCTGATGACATCGCACAAATTTGTGAATAGTTTCGTCCGTATGACCTACGCAATGAAAAACCCGTCAAATCCATGTGGCACGGTACCGTACATCTGTGTTTCATAGTTAAGGAATGTCCGCCTCTGTAGGGTAGGTCTACTGCAGCTCTGATGACGTCGCACAAATAGATTAATACGAATAGGCCTAGCTTCGTGTCCAACCCGCGCATTGCAAGCATGCATCAGTCATGCTATATGTCTGTGTTTTGTAGTTAATAATGTCCGCCAGCGTAATGCTTAGCACAATTATTTGCCTTTTCCGGGGTCTGACTTCGATTCCCGGTACCGTACTGCCAGAGATTCACGAATGGCAGGAAGGTTGATATGCGGTAAAAGCGGTACATGTAACTCCCCTCCACTGGGGGTGTGTCTAAAAAGAGCTGTACCACCTCGGGATGAGGAAACGAGTTTACTTTAGTTGAGAAATATTCGCGGTTGTTGCTATTTATACAGCAGGCGAAATCATTAACAAAGTAGTCGTTTAACATCTCATAACTCGGGCCAATATAGGCACATATTTGGAGAGAAGTAAGTTTAAAACATGATAAAAGCTGTTCAATTAAAACGATTGTTTTACTCGCCAAGGTGCCTAACAAATAATAATAATAATAATAATAATAGTAATAATAATAATAATAATAATAATAATAATAATAATAATAATAATTTTATGTCCCCACGTACTTCAAACGATTTTCGGAGACGCCAAACAAAACATACTAGGGTATGCGTTAATAAAAAAGACAACGAACGTACAAAATTAAACATTATGATAATAAAACGCATTACCGCCACACCTGTAGATATCCATAAATACGGCATATTTTCCTGTTATTTATTTTTATTTTTTCCATCGAACTTTTGGCACTATCAGGGCAATAATATACCTAACCTAAACAAAGTGGTCTGTCTTATCTCATGGACAGCTGTTTACGCAAATGCTGATGTGATAAATGTAGAGAACAAGCATGAAATATACTTAAAAATAAGGGTCTGTGTTTCAACAGCCGCAGTTATCAAAAGAATGTTTCCAGTTACTATGTATTACATTCGGAAGTACAACTCATAACATATGCTAGTTATCAGCTGATGGTTTGGCATGCCTTCTACAGCACGACTTTATTTGGCAGGAGTGGCTTCTGTTCTGCTACATATACACCAACTGGGAATAGATTTACACTGTTTAGACTCTAGTCGAAAACGAAATTATTTTTAAAAGGTCCAAAAAGACGGGACCTCGTGTTCTCTTGATTGCAGTGGCAGCGCATGGCTCAAAGAGAATGAACAGTGAAGCATGGCTGACGCGACTGACGAGAGATAGCAGTGAAAATGACGTCACTTAGAATGCCGACACGCCGGTACAAAGGCAGGGAAGTTGGCGGCGCAAGGCGATAATTCAAATGAAAGCAGTGATCAAGTTTACTATGTGGTAGGCCTACTGCTGAAATGGCAGAGACAAATGACTGGCCATTAAGTTCTTTTGTATCAACATTTAATTATATGGTAACATGATACCCTTATCCCTTTATTCTACGGGATCAAGTTTTTATGGCCGTATGCCCTTCCTGACGTCAACCTCACCAGAGGAATTAATGAGATGTAACGAATGACATGATATGAGTAACTAAAACAGACTTTTATATGTACCGTAGGCCTAAAATTCGTGTTCATTTTTTTTTGTCTTTTTACGTTTAGAAATAATGCCTTCCGACGAAAGTAGCCAGTATAACTTAAATACATTCTAAGTTTGTTAAATAATAGTATAGTATGTTTACACGTACAATTTATAGCTCTTTATAACCTAAAAGTCATGTGTTCGCTGCACAAAATTTTGACGTTATCGCATATTGGACACCCCTTCATTATTTTTGGCTGTAAAAGTGGGGGGAAAAAGGGGTCTAATACGCGAGTAAATACGGTAAATGTTGAATAACGATCAGGTTTAGTTTTCTCTTTAGTTAAAGTTGAATTTAAGCGATATCTGCGTTTAATGTTAATGCACTCAATAAATGCATTATCATACCCGTTATATTTAGCTATGGGGTGAATTGTATTTAATTCTTTATTCCAATTTTATTTATTTAGCAGTATACTGAATTCCCGGTCTACCATACTGATGTAGGGAGCACAATTTTGTGCTTTGGGATGTAAAAAAATCTTTCTTGATGGTAGTAGCTGTCTGTGTCGGTTTCCTGTAAATATTGTATTCTATACAAGGAAGTCTGTTTAACGTGAGATCTATAAAATTTATGCATCCATTTTACTCTGATTCCAGAGTGAACTGTATCTGCAGATCAATGTTGTTAAAATTGTTAAGGGTGGAGCCTGTGTCAGTAACTCTTTCGTCAAGGATAACAAGAGTGTCACCTACAAACCTGGCCCAAAATTTTATGTTCGCTAAGTCACTATTGTTATTAATTGCTGTATACTCTAAATAGTCAATGTATATTTCTGCTAATATCCCTGAGGCTGGCGACCCCATAGCCAAACCATCCTGCTGATATATGCAATTATTAAAATGGAAGAAATTATTTTTAACTAGTAGTTTCAAAATTTTGCATGAAATCTTGGATCTCGAATTTACTGAGGTTAGTATATTTATTTAAATTATTTTGGATAATAGGAAAAAGTTTCTTAGTACTGACACACGGATACATATTTGTTGTCGAAAGAATGCAGTGAGTGGAAAGGCTGTATTTCAAAGCTATCTGGTATCAATGATATTTTTCAGAGAATTATTTGACAGAAAATTATAATTCTTTCTTAGAAATTTCTGGATAAATTGTGTTAATTTATACAATGGGATTGGCCTATAACTGATGATGGGGCATATGGGGACGCCGGCCTTATGGATCTTAGGTAAGGCTTTCGCTACTGATAGTCTGGGGTTCTTAGTTATTAGTTTTGTCTTCCCTTGTTCTGTAAATAAAAATGACGTATTTTTTAGGGTTGAAATGGCATATGGCTTTTAGTGCCGGAAGTGTCCAAGGACATGTTCGGCTCGCCAGGTGCAGGTCATTCGATTAGACTCCCGTAGGCAACCTGCGCGCCGATGAGGATGAAATGATGATGAAGACAACACATACACCCAGCTCCCGTGCCAGAGAAATTAACCAATGATGGTTAAAATTCCCAACCCTGCGGCGAATCGAACCCGGGACCCCTGTGACCAAAGACCAGCATGCTAACCATTTAGCCATGGAGCTTTTTTAGGGTTGATTTTAGGAGACATTATATCTGTTGGGTTAGATCTCTTTTAGTCACCGTAAAAGAACTCTTCTTGAAAAATTCTTTAGCTTCTTTGGTGTAATCTGTTTTTTCCATTATTATTGTAGTGTTCCCTTTATCTGCCCTAGTGATAATGAGGTTCTTACCTTTCATTTTCTTTTTGAGGTTTATTACCTGTTCCTGTTGTACAAAATGTTCTTGGCTTCTATAGTTACTAGTAGATAATATTCTTCTTTCTGATACATTGATTTTGTGCACTTTTCTCCTAATATCGAATCTGACCTCATCTTGTATTTCCGGGGGCATTTTCTTAACGGCTACTTCCGACTCAATAATCATTTTGGTAGTGGCATTGATTATATTCGTGTTCAACCAATTGTGTTTTGGACCTTTCTCTAGTATCTTGTTTTCCTGCTCAGTTAGTACTGTTTTCGACAAATTTATAATGGGAGGGTGAAATTTCTCAATCAAGCTATATAAATGGTTATGATTTTCTGTTTCCCTTTTTGTACCCGTTTTTTGTCGCATTAGCCTTAATTGTGTTGAGATTTTTGCCTAATACACGCTGTTTTGGGCTAATATTTTCTGCTCTATTCTTGAAAATTTCTCCTTTCCTCGCAAGAAGGGAGCAGAAAATATTTTCTAGTTCAACATAGTGACTAACTTAATAGGTGGTATTTATTTATTTACAAATCGAAAATTATTCTCTTTCGAGTGTTTTATTAAATGAAAAAGCAAATGTAAATTTAGACACAAAGAAACATTTAATTCTTTTTTAGATGTAAATAAGTATTTAATTTCCAAGATCAGAGGGGATTTAAAATTTCAGCATGTAGTGACTAATTTAATAGATTTTATTCATTTATGATTTGAAAATTTCTATTTTAAAGTCTGTAATAAATGACATAGTAAGTAAGTGAAGTTCAAACACATAGAATTTTTTAACAATTTCAAGATTTATATATGGCCAATTCCAGGCGTCGCGTGTTTACATTTGTGCATTTCTTTTTAACATATATATGAAACTTACCACCTAAACAAATTGAGATTTATGCCTAATAATGTCTAGATGATACTTAATAACCCCATAAATTTCATTCTTATAAATCTGATGTATGCGATTGTATAAACTTTTAAACGTAGCGATCGGTGTTTACATGGGACGGACTTTTAACTTCGCATACCTTTACGTTTTTTCTAAATTCTGCGAATTGTGATAACTTTTATTAGTAATGTTAATATATTGTATACAAGAAGAACAAATATACGTTTTGTGAAAAAAAAACAAATGTGCAAGTTGCGTAATGTCTGCGTAATATATTTACAAGTGATCGTCGCGTGTTTACTTGACAGCATCGCGGGATTACACACGCGAATCTGCGCTATGGCGACATGGCATGAGGGCCTAATAAATCTGTAACTCCGCATCAAATACGATCACTGAATGATAAAATGTATATTTAATATCGCAGCAAGTAATAATAAATAAGGGACGAGATGGCACAGCGGTCAAACTGCTTGCAACCATCACGACGGACTGGGTCCGAGTCCCGATTAATGCATATCTGATTTTCGACATGAAGGTCACGTCCGGTGGTTCGGATTTCACGTAAAATATGAGGTTCCGTCGCTTATGATAGTGTGATTATCGGTTATGTAAAACTACAAGCTTCCCTCCTTCCAATAATAATACATTACATATATACATACATTATCATTATAGACTGTTATGCCTTTCAGCGTTCAGTCTGCAAGCCTCTGAGAATTTACTAAACGTCGCCACAATCCTCGATTTGCAACTAGTGTTGTGGCCTCATTTAGTTCTATACCTCTTATCTTTAAATCGTTAGAAACAGAGTCTAACCATCGTCGTCTTGGTCTCCCTCTACTTCTCTTACCCTCCATAACAGAGTCCATTATTCTCCTAGGTAACCTATCCTCCTTCATTCGCCTCACATGACCCCACCACCGAAGCCAGTTTATGCGTACAACTTCATCCATCGAGTTCATTCCTAAATTAGCCTTTATCTCCTCATTCCGAGTACCCTCCTGCCATTGTTCCCACCTGTTTGTACCAGCAATCATTCTTGCTACTTTCATGTCTGTTACTTCTAACTTATGAATAAGATATCCTGAGTCCATCCAGCTTTCGCTCCCGTAAAGCAAAGTTGGTCTGAAAACAGACCGATGTAAAGATAGTTTCGTCTGGGAGCTGACTTCCTTCTTACAGAATACTGCTGATCGCAACTGCGAGCTCACTGCATTAGCTTTACTACACCTTGATTCAATCTCACTTACTATATTACCATCCTGGGAAAATACACAACCTAAATACTTGAAATTATCGACCTGTTCTAGCTTTGTATCACCAATCTGACATTCAATTCTGTAGGATTTCTTACCTACTGACATCAATTTAGTCTTCGAGAGGCTAATTTTCACACCATACTCATTGCACCTATTTTTAAGTTCCAAGATGTTAGACTGCAGGCTTTCGGCACAGTCTGCCATTAAGACCAAGTCGTCAGCATAGGCCAGGCTGCTTACTACATTTCCACCTAACTGAATCCCTCCCTGCCATTTTATACCTTTCAGCATATGATCCATGTAAACTACAAACAGCAAAGGTGAAAGATTACAGCCTTGTCTAACCCCTGTAAGTACCCTGAACCAATAACTCATTCTACCATCAATTCTCACTGAAGCCCAATTGTCAACATAAATGCCTTTGATTGATTTTAAAAATCTACCTTTAATTCCATAGTCCCCCAGTATAGCGAACATCTTTTCCCTCGGTACCCTGTCATATGCTTTCTCTAGATCTACGAAACATAAACACAACTGCCTATTCCTCTCGTAGCATTTTTCAATTACCTGGCGCATACTGAAAATCTGATCCTGACAGCCTCTCTGTGGTCTGAAACCACACTGGTTTTCATCCAACTTCCTCTCAACGACTGATCGCACCCTCCCTTCCAAGATGCCTGTGAATACTTTGCCTGGTATACTAATCAATGAGATACCTTGATAGTCGTTGCAATCCTTCCTGTTCCCTTGCTTATAGATAGGTGCAATTACTGCTTTTGTCCAATCTGAAGGTACCTTACCAACACTCCATGCTAATTTGACTACTCTATGAAGCCATTTCATTCCTGCCTTCCCACTATACTTCACCATTTCAGGTCTAATTTCATCTATTGCTGCTGCCTTATGACAATGGAGTTTATTTACTATCCTTTCCACTTCCTCAAGCATAATTTCACCAACATCATTTTCCTCCTCCCCATGAGCTTGACTGTTTGCAACACCACCATGATGATTTTGTGGCATGATAAGTCAATGTGGGGTGCCAATAAATATTTTATTCATACCAGTGGCAAAAGGAACGAAAACCTTAGCATAGAAAATGAGATGGTCGACCCACAACAACAAAGATCGTCAAAAGATAATCATTGGGACACCACAACGCTCAAGGTAAACCAAAGTTATTTCACTGGTGGTGACTTGACGGACCACAGAAAGACTTGCGCTCAATGCCTCGTTGGGTGAAACCTACAATATCAGATTTTATCATTCACCAATCAGCAGAGCCAGTGGACGCCACGGCGGGCTACCCGAGAGGGGTGCCGTGGTAAGTACAATTTTTTTTTGTTTTAAAAAGAAGATGGGAAAAGGAAAAGGTAAAGAATGAGAGAGAACGTACAACTGACCAAATGTAAGAAAAGGAGAATGGTTTTAAAACAAGTTGTATTTTAAACTTCAAATGACTAGAATAAGCAGGGAACAACAAGCAAAGAAGGGGAATTACAAACTTTTGACAAGGGCTCAGCCCGTTTGACAATCAAGAATAATTATTAAGATTTCTTGGGAACTATTATTATGACTTTCAAGAAAAGCCCAAGACCAAGGTTCGACAGGGAAAACTAAAATCAACACCTATATAAGTACACACACACTTTAATTAGGAAACAAAGCCACTAAATCTTTATATAAACAATGATTTAAGGCCACCCTTACAATCTTCATTTTGCACCCAAAGGAGGGCAGGAGAGTTATAGCGCATCGGAGGACAAGAATTTTTAGAACTCAATATCCGAAAGGAAGAAAAGGAAAGAAAAAGGAAGCGGAGTAAGGAGGGAAGAAGAGAAAGAAAAAAAAGGAATGAAGAGGGGGGGGGGGGGGGGGAATCCTTCCAGGCTGCTTAGACGCTATCACGTTGGCAATGTAAACGACCACTCGGGTCAGTAAAAAGTTCAAGGTGTGGCAACACTACTCTCACTTGTCCAAGCACAGTTTATTCAGGCGTATGAGATTGATAAAGGTTCCAGTCTGAAGGACTTAGTTAGAATAGAAACCATGAAACCCATAAATAATTTAACATTCAAAGTTCAAATCTTGATATTGACCACGAAAGATATAAAAGGTTGTAACTTTTTGCTCACCCAGTCTGTTGGTAAATCAATGCAGCAATTCACAAATAAAAGTAGGTAAAACGTCGCAACGGACCAGCCGTTGGCGAACAGTTCCGCTCTCTCCACTCGAGTTGTTTTCAACTTAATGTCTGACCGCCGAGAGTAAGGAATAGCTTGCTTATATAGGTGGTGAACATATTCGAGAAGTTACTCCATGAAAAATACGTAGGTGTGACGTCACAACGAGGAAGCAGCAGCAGTGCCAGAGAGCAGGCCAGTTAGTGAACAGCTGGGCGAGCAAGCAGATGAATGCGACAGAAGGCAGAAGGTAAGACGTAGTAGAGTGGTCGTAACAATTTCCTTTTACATTGAGAAGATGTTCAAAATATTCCCTCCACCTCTCCAGTGATTCCCTGGGATCTGTTATGAGTTCACCTGAATTACTCAAAACACTGTTCATTTCCTTTTTCCCTCCCTTCCTAAGATTCTTGATTACTGTCCAGAAATGTTTCCCTGCTGCTTGACCTAGCCTTTCCAGGTTATTACCAAAATCTTCCCATGACTTCTTTTTGGATTCAACAACTATTTGTTTCGCTCTGTTTCTTTCATCTACGTACAAATCCCTGTCTGCCTCGGCCCTTGTTTGGAGCCATTTCTGATAAGCCTTCTTTTTACGTTTACAGGCTGCTCTCACTTCATCATTCCACCAAGATGTTCGCCTTTCCCATCTTTACACACAGTTGTTCCTAGGCATTCCCTTGCTGTTTCTACTACAGCATCCCTGTATGCCACCCATTCACTTTCTATATCCTGAACCTGCTTACTGTCTACTTTTCGAAAATTCTCACTAATCATATCCATGTACTTCTGTCTAATTTCCTCATCCTGGAGATTTTCTACCCTTATTCGTTTGCTGACAGATTTCACTTTCTCTACCCTAGGCCTAGAGATACTTTGTTCACTACAGATCAGATAGTGGTCTGTATCATCGAAAAATCCCTGGAAAACTCGTACATACCTAACAGATTTCCTGAATTTGAAGTCGGTTAAGAGATAATCTATTATGGACCTGGTAACCCTGGCCTCCCATGTGTAGCGGTGAATAGCCTTATGCTTGAAGAATGTATTCGTAACTGTTAAACCCATACTAGCACAGAAGTCCAGCAAACGCTTCCCATTCCCATTAGGTTCCATATTTTCCCCACATTTACCAATCACCCTTTCGTATCCTTCAGTTCTATTCCCAACTCTCGCATTGAAATCGCCCATTAGCACTATTCTATCCTTGCTGTTGACCCTAACCACGATGTCACTCAATGCTTCATAAAACTTGTCAACTTCATCCTCATCTGCACCCTCACATGGTGAATACACAGACACAATTCTAGTCCTAATTCCTCCAACTGACAAATCTACCCACATCATTCGCTCACTTACGTGCCTAACAGAAACTATGTTGCGTGCAATGGTATTCCTGATAAAGAGCCCTACCCCAGACTCTGCCCTTCCCTTTCTAACACCGTCAAGTACACTTTATAATCTCCTATCTCTTCCTCCTTATCTCCCCTTACCGAATATCACTTACTCCTAGCACATCCAGATGCATCCTCTTTGCTGACTCAGCAAGTTCTACTTTCTTTCTTCCATAAGCCCCATTAATATTGATAGCTCCCCATCGAATTCCATTTCGTTTGCCAAGTTGTTTCCAAGGAGTCCCTCGCCTGTCAAATGGGAGTGGGACTCCATTACTCCCATAGGTCCGAGGCTTGCTTAAAGTGTTCTGAGCTCGGTAAATTCATGAAGCAGGATGCTGCCCTACTTGCACATAGTCCAAGTGAGGATCTCTCCTCTAACGGGTTATGGACCACTGGTGAATTGTGTAGTCCTAGCCGCCTGAGCACAAGTGTTCAGAATATGTCCGAGATGCCCACTCCCATTCCATAGCAACTGGTATCCCGACTCTCAGGACCACTTACTAGGCTACTCAGCCGTTGCCCATGGTTCACGAACTAGGACGTGACTACAGCAACCCACAAACATGAACCATCCTATTATTATTATTATTATTATTATTATTATTATTATTATTATTATTTATAACTACGGATACTGGTACGGACATGTGGCCTAAGTAACGTGTTTTATATGAATTTTCACATTTATTTTAACACTAATAACAGTGAATGTAAAATGAACTAAAATATTTAAAAATATCTGGACATCAACGCTTACCGGTACGTAGCCTACAATTTTAATGACAGCTTGATCAGAAAAAATATATAAAATGAAAAAACAATTTATGTTCATTCTGTTTCTGGTATAGACTCATCGAAATACCATTTCCCACAAGTAAAATGAGGTACCGGTAATTTTCTTTCGATTTCACTTTCATTTAAAAAGCACTCGTCTTTCATCGGTGGTTCACAAAACAGTTTAGCTTCATCGTTGCACTTGCGAAAATTGGTTACAAAATAAACATGATCACTTTCAACTATGGTACAAACATGAAACTTTAATGTTTTTTTTTCCCGCTGTATTTTCCAAGGACGAATTCTCCCACTTCAAAAGTAGTATCACGGGGTGGATTTTGATCATCTGCTTCGATCTTGTAGTCTGGATATAGAGAGTGTGTGGTAGTTGTTTCTCAATAATATTATTTTCTTGCCTGAACTATGTATTTTTGTATTGACTCCACATAGTGAAAATCATGTGTTCCTGGTACTGCACAGACATCGGTGAAGGGGCTTTTCAGAAGGGGTTTACTCCTTTCAACTTCTTCAGAAGGAACAAATATAACATTTGTGTTTGCTGAATTTCTTTTCGCTACTTCCACGACATCGTGCATGTTTATAAGGTCTCTTTTTGCACGTAGAGCAACAGTCAAATTACATTTTAGTGTACCGCCAACACCGTCAACAGCACCTTTCCCGTGACCAGACGCAAACAAATTCCAAGTTACATTCATTTCAAAAAACATTAGGTTTGCGAACATGAAGCTTTGCTTGAACTGGCTCGCCGCCCCGTCCGAGAAGATAAAACTTGCGATTTCTGATCGTTTTTCCTTGATGTCTGTTAATACTCTGAATAAAAAGGAGTGCATGGCATATTTGTCATGCTCCATATGGTCAGACATAATCGCATATGAAGCATGATTTCCTCCCGCAAACCACGCAACAAGAGTAAATATCGTAATTTGTCGGTAATGCCAATAACAACTCTGAATTTCATCTTGTGGAAGAATAGTGAAATTCTCCGCGAAATCCACTTGCAAAACCATTGAATTTTCAGTCGTTTGTTTTTTCTGCACTTCGAACATTTTGCTTTGCATTATTTTAATAAATGTGTGTTTAATAAGCAAGGGACACGATTTTACTAGTTTATCAAAACACTCTTGAACTGTGCCAGATTCTTGAATTCCAGATACTTGATTTTCATCATCACTTTGCCGCTGGTACCACACAATTTCGTCTCCAGCATTCCTGTACACATTGCTCCATGCGACGGGGAACTCCCCGGCCGCGCGCTCGCGAGAACGTCGTAAACACGCGACGTATTTTACTATCAGCTTCGTATGAATCTATTTGAAATTGTAAATGAATGATATAGCAGTTTGAAAGGGTGTACAGTATTGGCTTTGCATACCAAATTTTATTCAAATTGAGCCACGCACTTTTCGTCTACAGAAACTTTTATACCTTTTTCGTCGCGTGTTTACACGGCCTGCAGCAATAAATTTGTCGCCTTATTATACGTTATATAAACTGTTAATAACCTAAAGAAGTACTTTACTACGAAGAGAAAGAACATTAGAATTAACATTTACCATAATTATTTTGATACCTTTTCATCATAATAAACAGTAATTCCTAAAACATTGAGAAATATCAAATGAATTTAGACTGCACATAAAGGTTCAATTAACCACACAATTAAAAATTGAAAGACATCAATAAATGAATACATATCATAAATTTTAAAAAATTTAATGTTTTATCTATCATAAAAACCAATTGTTGAGTTTTATTTTAAACTTTACTTTTTTCCTTCTTGGGTTGACAATTCTCTGGAATCAGCCATATAATTGTCCTGCTGATAAGTATATTTGTACCAATGTAGTACATAGTTCTATAGAAATATGAATATAAATCAATACATACATGATTAATCAACTTGGTGAAAATAATCAATGCTAATAATCGCCATAAAATGGAAAGACAGAAAGGATGTACATTTACTTTCAACTGTTGATAAGGGCTTGGACTTAGATGTGAAGATTCAAAGAAAATGAGGTGGAGGAGAGGAAGTAGTGAAAACCCCCTAGGGTATTGGAAGTTACAACCAGAAAATAAATGCAGTATATCGTCAAGACCAAGCCCTTGCATGTTTCCCCATAACGCGATGGACTATCCCGGGTTATAAAAAGATAATGAACCGGGCGAGTTGGCCGAGCGGTTAGGGGCGCGCAGCTGTGAGCTCGCATCCGGGAGATTGTGGGTTCGAATCCCACTCTCGGCAGCCCTGAGTATGGTTTTGCGTGGTTTCCCGCTTTCACACCAGGAAAATGTTGGGGCTGTACCTTAATTATGGCCACAGCCACTTCCTTCCCATTCTTAGGCTGTTCCTGTCCCATCATCGCCATAAGACCTATCTGTGTCGGTGTGACATAAAGCAAATAGCAAAGGGGCCGATGACCTGGATGTTAGGCCCCTTTAAACAACAAGCATCATCATCATCATCAGCAAATAGCAAAAAACAAAGATAATGCTGTATCTATTGGATATGGCTATCTTCAATTCATACATTGTGTTTATGAAGGTTCCTGGCAGGTGGCTGCATTATACAGAATTTCTCACAGCATTTGCCGAGCGATTGTTGCAGAATGTTGCTCTCCTACCTAGGACAACAAAAGGAAGAACGCGCAGTCAACACAGCCACCTGTAGCTTCAGGCAAATGTATGGGGACATTTTCCACAGCCTATTCCTCCAACACAAAGAAGAAATATCCTTCTAGGCCCTGCAAAGTTTGCAAGGATCATAAAATAAGGTCCAAAGTGAGAAGGCTGTGTGAAAAATTTTGTATTCCACTCCATCTGGAGACCTGCTTCCAAAAATATCACATGATGATTCACTGCTGAAGACTGAGAAACAGTTAATGAACAGTTAGGCATTGACCTGTGCTGTATGTAGCTTTGAAAAAAATGCCACTTTTGGACCAATCTTCAATATACAAAATTAAAACATAATTTTTGAAAACAAACAGTCTTCTGTCCCTGCAGGTTAGACTTTTAGTCAGGTTCCAATGGATTAATTAAAGTACAGTTTCAGAATTTGCCCGGTTCAAAGTGGAAAACCACAGAAAATCTTATTTGGAAGAATGGCTGAAAGATAAATGCAAGGATGTTCAAGGATTTATGGTCCTAGCAAAGGTAGAAACTGCATGCAGGAAAATCAAGGAAGCCTTTCGAGGAACGAAAACTAGGTAAGAAAGAGTAGTGATGAGTGATACAACAGTGCCGATGGATTGGATATATAGGAACATAGTCAACAGCTTGCCGATAATCCTATGCAACTGCAGTCCAAGGTTTGGGCTCATTTCGTATGTGCTTCCTTCCCACTGTATCCAAGCAAATCCCCTCAACAAGAGCTCAGACGGAAAAAACTTCTAGCAAAAAAAAGACAAAGCAGAAATATGGCAGGAACATATCCAACACCAGTATCAAGGTAAGGAAGTAGATGATAGGGTTCTGGAAAAATAAGAGGCTGTTGATGTTGATGAAATTGGAGTCCCAATTTTGAGGTCAGAATTCGACAAATTTTCAAAGACCTAAGTATAAACAAGGCACCAGGATTGGATGACATACCCTCAGAATTACTGACTGCCGTAAGAGAAACCAGCGTGGTGAGGTTATTTCCTTTAACATGCCAGATACATGGAAAAAGAGAATTGCCATACGATTTTTGGCAGAATGATGTTGTATCTATTCCCATGATGCCGGTGCTGACAAGCGTGAAAAGTATCACATGATTAGTTTAGTATGGAAAGAAAATTTGACACTGAGTTGGAAGACATCAATTTGGCTACACGAGAAATGTAAGAACAAATGAAACTCCTGACTTTATGTCTGGTCTTAGAGGATTGAATTAAGGACAAGCACACTTACATAGTGCCCGTAGAACAACAAAACGCAATCATTATCAGATACCAAGAAAGAAGAATAATCTACCATCTGCACATAAATCAGTCTGCTGTGAGAAGAATTGAGGACTGTGAGAAAGCAGCAGTATTCCATAAGGGAGTGAGGCAGGACTGGAGGTTCCACCTCCTTTACAACGTTCATATAGAAGAAAGAGGCAGTAAAGAAATTCAAAGAGGAATTTGGAAAGGGTATCACAATCAAAGGAGAGGAAATCAAATCTCTGATGTTTGCTCATGATATTGTTATTTTATCTCAGTCTGCAGAAGATCTGGAGAAACTGTTGAATGGTAGAGACAGTGTCTTGGGGAAGGAGTACAAGACCAAAATAAATAAATCCAAAATGAAAGTAATGGAGTGCAGTAGAACAAAGTCAGCTGATGCAGGAAAAATTAGATTAGGAAATGAACTTCTAAAGGTAGAAGATGAATACTGTTACTTAGGTAGTAAATAAACTAAAGACAGCAGAAGTAATGAGGACATAAAATGCAGACTGCAGGCTAGCACAAGCAAGGAAGGCCTTTCTGCAGAATAATAACTTGCACCTTTCAAACAGTGATAAACCAATTACTTAGATGTTTTTGAACACATTTGTCTGGAACATGGTGTTGTATAGAAGAAACACATGGACAATAACAACCTCAGGAAAAAAAGAGGGTAGAAGCTCCTGATATATAATGTTAAATATGAATGCTGAAGGTGAGCTGGGTAAATCGAATCATGAAAGAAGAGATACGGAATTAAATTGGTGAGGGATCAATATGGCTAAATTTGACAAGAAGAGATAGAATGACAGGACATATCTTAAGACACAAAGGACTTGTTCAGTTGATTTTTGAGAGAAGTGTAGTCAGTAAGAACAGTAGGGAGAGAACAAGATATGAATATGACAAGCAGATCAGAGCAGATGAAGGATGTAGTAGTTATCTAGAGATGAAAAGGACGCCACAGGATAGGGGCACATGAAAAGCTGCATCAAACCAGTCTTTGGACTGATGACTCTCAAGCAATAACAAGTGAGAAATTGTGTCCTGGTTAACATAACTGCAATTTGTTTCCAAGAGGACATGCTGAGAACCCGGTTATATTCATTATCAAGACGAACAAGCCAGTCCAGTGCCTTTATGAAATGGACTGTATTTAATTCAAACATGGTCATACTGTATTACACCTTTCTCCATATCACCCAGAATTGAATCCCATTAAGCTAATATGGGCAAGTGTCAAGAATGGCATTTCTGAACAAAATGTGATGTTCAGAATGGAAGCATTTCTATAATTTATGGTGAAGAAATTGCTTCTATTACAAATGAGGTCCGGAAGTAATATTTGTGAGCACGTAAATACATTTGAAGATCAGTAATTTCAACTGAAGTTTTATTTGACCACGGTAAACATAAATGTGGGAAATGAAATGGACAGAAATAGTGACAGTGATGGAAGAAATACTGAAACCACAAGAGAAAGTGGTAATAAGATGATAGACACTGCCAGCGGAAGTGAAATAGGCATGGACTGAGAATATGATGAAACAGTGGGAGGGACATTCTCTAAGAGATTTAGTATGCCTAGATATCGTGACAGTGAATGATCCACAGTCTTCTATCAAGTGATTAACATACTGAGTTATGCGTAATGTGCAGTTACGTGTATAATTATTGGAAGGATTTGTGAAAGGCATCTTAACAGGAATACTATAATTTTCGAAGAGATTGTATGTTTCATAAGGCATGCATTGTACAATATCCTCACTTATACCCTCCTATGTATGCTCGAACCTAGTCCTTGTCACCTTCCACTACAGTGAACTACCTGTCCTGGATTTAAATGAATGTTCTCCTCAATTTTCAAAAGCTGTACCCAAAGACCCCATGGCGCAAGGACCCCTGAAGGGCCAAGGCCTACCAAACAACCGCTGCTCAGCACGAAGGCCTACAGATTACGAGGTGTTGTGTGGTCAGCATGACGGATACTCTCAGCCATTACTCTTGGCTTCCTAGAACGGGGCGACTATCTCACCGTCAGTTAGCTCCTCCATTTTAATCATGTAGGCTGAGTGGATCTCGAACCAGCCCTCAGAAGCAGGTAAAAATCCCTGACCTTGCCGGAAATCAAAGCCAGGGCCTCCGGGTAAGAGTCAGGCAAGCTACCCCTACACCATGGGGCCGGAAACAAAAGCAATGTAAAAAAGAAACCTACACCATCAGAAATCTTCGTGATGTACAGCATACAGGCAGAGAGGGTAAAAAATATGGCATATCTAGGGAGTAACATAGGACCATTGTGTTGAAATAAAATGCTGGATAGAGAAAGCAGAGTCCATCGCCATTAGCATGTGGCAACTCCTATCCTGAAAAGATCTCAGAATAAAGCTCAAAAAGAGAATAACAAAGTGCTGTGTCCTCTCCACCCTACTAAATACTGTAGAGCCCTATATATATTATTAGCCACAGAGAATCCAAACTTTCAAGATGTGGATATATAATGGCAAATTGTGTAATTCCTGAGGGTTATTTCCATGTCGCACTAACGGAGATAGGACTTATGCCGACAAAAGAACAGGAAAGGGCTAATATAAAGGAAGCAGCTTTGGCCTCAATTGAGGTACAGCCCCAGCATATTAATGATATGAAAATGGGAAACGATAACAAACCATCTTCAGGGCTGCTGACAGTGGGGTGCCCCACACAACGACCTGTTGACCTGAGCTTATCAAGACAATTTAACCCAAGAGGCTGAAATACATGTATCACATTATGAGGACTCCTAAAAAGGACAGTCTTTTCCGTGGTTTCCCATTTTCATACCCAGCAAATGTTGTGAAGGCCACGGCCGCTTCCTTCCCATTCCTAGCCCTTTCCTGTCCCATCGTCGCCATAAGACCTATCCGTGTCAGTGTGATGTAAAGAAAATTGCAAAAAAAAAAAAAAAAAAAAGGACAGTCTGTTTTGAGGGAAAAATTTAGGCAAAAGAGGACTTTGAAGAAGACGGACATCTCGGATCAACATTTCGAAGAAATGGGTTGGAGCTCTTTGGCACATGACCAGAGGAAAATAGCCATGCTTGTAGCCTAAATCTGGTTAGGATAAGGTAGCAGTAACAGTGGAGAAACCAGCCACAAGATGCCATGCAGTGGAGGCACTTTGAACTACAATAGCTGCTATGTATTACCTAGCATAAAATTTTGAACCACATGAAGAAAATATGAAAATCGTTTCAAAATATTGGAAATTTCACTATATATCTTTCCAAAGATCTTCAAAAATGTCTGCTTTAAAATGAGGAGTTACTGAATTAAGTCTATTCAGCAATTTGTTAAAATTTCCATTATCAGAAAAATGTCATCAAAATATTAGATTACTTCAAATGTGTTCACCTGTGTTTCTCTTGGCACTGCCACCTCTAATTTTGGTTCTTCTTTCAAATGCACCTCTTCTGGTATTATTTTGTAATTGTCCTGTGGAAAAGTTAATATATTAGACAAATTTTTTAGACACATCTGAAAATGTATTTATATATGAGTGGGCTTAACAATTCATCATTTCCTAGTAAGTGAGACAGTTTCAGTTTCAAATCTTCATTATCATTTGTCAGAAAATCACGATGTTGAGTATCCATAAAAGCATGACAACTAACAAACCTTCAGGAGTGGAGGAATGTCCTGTTTAAATGCTCAGAGTTATTTTTGAAGAGTAGAACAATTATATAATATAAAACCTTCCAAAATAACACAAGATTGATCAGGAAAATGTACAGACATACTTACAAATAATCTGCTTTTTTTTTTTTTTTTTTTTGTTGCACCAACACAGATAGGTCTTATGGCAATGATGGGACAGGAAAGGCCGAGGACTTAGAAGGAAGCAGACATGGCCTTACTTAAGGTATAGCCCCAGCATTTGCCTGGTGTGAAAATGGGAAACCACCGAAAACCATTTTCAGGGCTGCCGATAGTGGAATTCGAACCCACTATCTCCCTGATGCAAGCTTACAGCTGCATGCCCCTGACCGCACGGCCAACTTGCCTGGTCAAATCATCTGCTCATTATAAACAAACCAAATTTGAAATATTAAGAACTTCACAATTTATCACTGTTACTTTTCACATCCTGTACCAACAAATACAACTCAGCAGGAAAATGTATCTTCCATATTTCCCCTTGTATATGAAGTGCTCAGCCTGAAGGCAGGGAGGATCCTCAACAGCTCTACCATCAGCTGCCGTAATTAAGGTACATCTGCAGCAATTGCCTGGCGTTAAAACAGGAAACCACGGAAAACCATCTTCAGGGTTGCCAACAGTGTGTTCGACCCACTATTTCCCGAATACAAGCTCACAGCTGTGTGACCCTAACCGCATGGCCATTTGCTCAATATAGATATATTGTGCACTGTGACAGGACTTCATATGAATTGAGAAGCAAAAGGTCACATTGCTGTCTCAAGAATGCCAGCCCTATGTTCAGCATATGGCTGCACTAATCAGTGTAACTAATCCAAGGATACATTTTGTTTTAACTAAGTGTTACTGAATTATAAGTGACATTGTGTTTGCAATTCCTGTTTGATATTAAACCCATTGTAATGTTTAAACATGTAAGTACAGTGAGACAGAGTTATTATTCATTTCATCATGTTTCTGATTTCCTTTATAAAGGCCAAGGAATTAACTCAAAAATGGGTTGTGAGGATGAAAAGAGACAAATTGTATCCCACCCAATACAGTCATTTATGCTCTGCACACTTCGAAGTTAAGGACATGTATCAAATGACCAGTGGCTATTACTGCCAAACATGACATGATTCTAAGCATTTTATTTTCCCTCACATTTGCAAACAAAGAAAATAGAGTGGTCACTGCCAATAAAACATAACCAAGAAAACCCACCAGAGGCAACCTGTTAAAATTAATGTATATAAAGTTGGGACTATTAAATAGTTTTAAATTATCTTTCCCTAACCATTTGCTGCTCCTATTTATCATGCAATTCAAAATTGTAGTGATCTGGGTGACATTGTTTTAAAATTGTTTTTATTTTCTTTTTCAATCACCAAACCTATGACCAAAACTACAGCTTTTGTCCCATCCCTAAGATATTAAAGCAGCAATTGGTGCAGGCTACCAGGAAAATAAACAGCTGAAATCATAGCAAAGCAAACAAAGAGGAACAGGAGGAAGGTCTTCCATCAGCAAGAAGTCATTGAAGGTCTTCACAAGAAACATAATGATTCAGGTCTCAAAGTTCTGGGTAGCTATTTCCAAGAGGTGATCCAAGACCTTGTCAGGCTTCAGGCCAACCGAACCATGCATCGATATCCCCAGTATCCCTATTGTTACCGGTGCCTCAGGAAATTCTTACACCATCACATCTTCAAAATCATTGTCACTGGGCAACATCTTACAGAAGAGAGTTTTTAAAAGAAAGAAAGAGTTAAGGCTATTTCACAATCGATCGTCAGAACTTAGATGTTTAATGAAACGGCTGTTAAGAAGAAAATGGTGCAGGACAATAAATAGTTTTGTGTCTATGCTGACTTAGGTCAGGGATATTTAGGCACTGGTGAGTATGAAGTGGCCAAGGAAGTATTAGACTGTATGGTTGCAACACTGAACAGGAGCTCGAAAACACCAGTGAGTGGAGGGCTCATACAAAAAAATCATATAGTCAGCGGCTGTGATGGGATTGCGACTAATAGCCTTAGGAATGAAGTTTGTTGGACTGAACTCCTCGTGTTCTTTTCCACATCCAGCAGAGTTTGAACAAAAGGCATTAACTTTCCTTAATACTACTCACAATATAAAACTTGCAATGAATTCCCTAGCAGAAAAGCAGGTTCTTGTAGATGGTAGTGCTCCAGACCAAGAAAATATTACTGAGGTGAAATACCTGGAAAAACTTAGTACTATTACAGGAAGTGAAAGGCCTGCGCACTAGTTATAGATTAAGGAGAAAGAATATAGAGTGGGTGAGACAGAAGATAAACATTTCCTTTGGTGCATAAACCTTCAGTAATTCTGTGGCTAATACCCGTAAATTTAGCAGTGATCTGGTTCTTGAAGTGTTTACTGATTGTGAAAGTACCATTCAGTTTGCAATGTTCCTAAATCTTGCATTTGATTTAATAAATTCATGCCATCTTACATGTAAGCAAACCAAGGCTGCAAACAAATATTCCAACAAGGCCAAAATCTGTACTGATATTGAAAAATGGACAAGTTATCCTAATAATATTATGTTAACTGATGGTTTGTCCCTCTGTAACTCTAAGAAAATAACTGCTATGAATGGTATCATTTTTTATTTGGTAAGTGTGCAAGGTCCTGCAGAAACATATCACTGGGGAGAGGATTCTGTACTAAGATACCTCGTTACATGGAGTTTAAGCCAGGGTCACCTGGAATTCATCCTCTCATGTGTGAGGAACAGAGATAGATATACAACTCTGGTCAACTCAAAGCTGCATACAGGAAGTGTCTCAATGGTCAGATTGTCCAGCTCCATGGCTAAATGGTTAGCATGCTGGCCTTTGGTCACAGGGGACCTGGGTTTGATTCCTGGTAGGGTCGGGAATTTTAACCATAATTGGCTAATTTCACTGACATGGGGGCTGGGTGTATGTGTCATCTTCATTATCATTTCATCCTCATCAAGAAGTGCAGGTCACCTACGGGAGTCGAAACTAAAGACCTGCATCTGCTGAGCCAAACTTTGCCTAGGACACTCCCAACATTAAAAGCCATACGCCATTTCATTTTTTTTTTTTTTCTGGCCAGGTCGACCCATCCTGTAATTCTAATATGTGTTATTGAAAGGTACTGTTTTTTGAACCCTGGTCTTGTGTAGACAATTCAACAAGAAATTGATTTTGACAGACTAGATCAAGATTAAGTCACCAATTATGTAGTCCTTTCTTTATATAGTGAATGTGTTGATTATATTGCAAGCAGTTTGTAAAATGTTAAGAGATAAGGATTTCATAGTGTTCCGTATTGATGCGAGTTCACTACTAAGTTAAAAGGAAGTTATATAATGGTTTAACCTTTCAATACTATTAAAATAAGAAATGTAATTTTTACATTCCTGCTTAATTGTAATTGGCACCGGTTTTGACCATTATTCTTGGTGATCATCAGCCAATCACAAATAAATATAACAGACAATGCACATGTAAATAAAATGTGAAGTTTAAATAATTCCTTCAGTTGCAGTCTGTGAAACACTAAAACACTTTAGGGAGCACTGTGTGTTGAAATTTCAGCCGATCACCAAAAAGTATAAAGGACAATGCACAGGGAAACAAAATGTGAATTTTTTAAAATTCTGTCAGATGCTGTCTATGAACCACTATAACACTTTAGGGAACACTGTGTGTTGGAAATTCAATGTTATGAAGAAGTCTAGGATCAAATACATATTTTTAGTTGTAGTTCGTGAGGCACTATATAATTTTAGGGATCAGCACTGCATGTTGATAGTTCCAAAATCATGAAGAAGTTGTACATCAAATATGTAAATGTAGTACAGAGCATGTTCTTGAAGAGTAGCAAGACATGTGCGGATGGGCACTGTGCTTCATGAACTACAACTAAAAATACATACTTGATCCTAGATTCTACATAACATTGAATTTCCAAAACACAGTGCTCCCTGAAGTGTTATGGTGCTCCTGAGACAGCATCTGATGGAATTTTTAAAAACTTCACATTTTTTTTACTTGTGCAGTGCCTTTTATACATATTTGCAATTGGCTGAAATTTCAACACACATTGCTCCCTAAAGTGTTTTAGTGCATCACAAACACCAACTGACGGAATTATTTAAACTTCGCATTTTATTACCTGTGCATTGTCTTTTATACTTATTTGTGATTGGCTGATGATGACCAAGAACAATGGTCAAAACCAGTACCAATTATAATTAAGTAGGAATGTAAAAATTACATTTCGTATTTTAATAGTATTGAAAGGTTGAACAATCATATATCTTTTTACTTAATAGTGTGTAAAATATACCACTAAATCAATTAACTATGTGCAGTATTTGCGTCTTTTGCAGTGTTAGATAATATCAGCTTCATATCTGTATTGGCAGTACTGAATTATACACCTACAAGACTTTATTACATCCTCCTAATCAGCACAAACTTCAGGGTAACTTCACTGATAACTTCAGGCCATGCTGCCAATCAGAGAAAACAAGGACATTGCACTAAAGCAATTCTTATCTTGTATTGCTATGAGGATCCAATAGAGTCCTATAAAGGTATAATTCCTTTGTAGTGCACAAGCACTGACACATGTGGATTGGTGCAGTGTAATGAGTCTACATGAAACACATTATTTTCTTACCATCACAGATGAGATGCACAGTATGGAAGATATGACACATTTATTGTTCATTGCCTCAATGCTTAGACATTCATGTTTTTCTATAGGTGGCAGTTCAAAAAATATGCAATAGGCCACAATTATTATTATTATTATTATTATTATTATTATTATTATTATTCTGAATGGCTAAATTAAGTTGAGAAGGACCATTCCATGAAAATTTTGTTTCATTCTTATTCTAATAGCAAAAATCTTCCTTAATGGGGTTGACTGATCAAAAATCACCATCAAGAAGGTGAACTAAAGTGAACCAACACTCAAATCAGATAGCATTTTTGTGTATCATGTAATAAGGCAATAAACTGATGATTGTATGTAAGAATGCAGTTAGTATTTTGTACTGCATAAAGAACAGAGGAATCTTCCGGATAACTTCAGACCATGCTGCCAACAGTGGCAAACAAGGACACTGCGCTAATGCAATTGTTATCCATGAGCACATTATGAAATCTCCTGTTAAAGGAATAGACACATACATACATACATACATACATACATACATACATATTCATTATAGACTGTTCTTCCTTTTGGTGATCAGTCTGCAACCCTCAGTGAATGTACTAATCACCACAACAACTCCCTATTTCTAACTAGTTCTATATCCCTTATCTTTAAATCATTAGAAACTGAGTCTAATGATCATCGCCTTGGTCTCACTGTATTCCTCTTACCCTCCATGACCGACTCCTTCATTCTCTTAGGTAACCCATTCGCCTCACACGACCCCACCACGATTCGCTTGATGACTACAGCCCCATCAATTTAGTTCAATCCTAACTTAGCCTTTATTTCTTCATAACAAGTACCCTCCTGCATTGTTCCCACCTCGTTTTTCCAGCAACCATTCTTGCTACTTTCAAGTCTGTTACTTCTAAGTTGTGAGTAAGTTATCCTGCCCACACCGAGCTTTCACTCCCTATAGCAAAGTTGGCCTGATAGTTTTGTCCAGGAGCTGACTTCATTCTTCCAGAATACATCTGATTGCAACTGTGAGCAGACTGCATTACCTTGATTCAAGTTCACTTACTATATTACCAGACTGGGAGTGCACACTACCTAAATATTTGAAATTATCTACCAGTCCCAACTTCATATCCCCAATCTGACATTCATTTATCTTGGATGTCTTACCTACTGACATCAATTTAGTCTTAGAAAGGCTAATTTTCATACCATACTCATTGCAGCTATTTTCAAGTTCCAAGACAGTAGACTGCAGGCTTTAGGCAAAATCTGCTGTTAAGGAAAAGTTCACCTTACTGAATCCCTTCCTGCCACTTTATATCTTTTATCAGATGATCAATGTAAACTAGGACAACAAATATTTTTCAAAATTCAGGCGAATACAGAAAATCCGATCCTGAGAGTTTCTTTATGGTCTGAAACGACACTGCTTTTCATCCTACTTCCTATGAACCACTGACCTCACCTCCCTTCCAAGATGCCAGTGAACACCTTGCCTGGTATACTGATTATTAAGATACCTTGATAACTGTTGCAATCCTTCCTCTTTGCCTGCTTATAGGTAGGTGCAAATACAGCTTTCATCCAATCTGAAGGTACCTCACTAAAACTCCATGATAATCTTATTTTACGAAGCTATTTCAACCCTTCCTTCCCACTATGCTTCACAATTTCTGATATAATTTAATTTATTCCAGCTGCTTTATGACAGTGGAGTTTATCTACAATCCTTTTCAATTCCTTAAGAATAATTTCACCAACAACACTGCCCTCTTGACACAAGAGTTGAGAAACAATAGGGATTGCCAGTAATATACGACACAGCGATGCTGCAGAAAAAGACTATTCTATGACTGAGAAAATTATTCATGAGAATTTATTTGATCAGTATTATGCTATACTGCAAGAATGGGCTAAAGATGGTATTGAAGAAAAGATTCATTATGAAGGGGCTAGAGCTAAAGGTTACATTCCACCTCATCGGGATGAATTTAAGGACAGTGTGACGATGCAAATTAGGCCCATATTTGACGCATCTAGTAAAAGGAAGAGGGAGGTTTCACTGAATGACTGTATGACAAAGGTCCAAACTTAACTGAACAAATTCCCTCTGGTCTCTTCAGGTTTAGAGAGAGGACAGTGGGTGTTGGTACTCGCATGTTACGGTTGCACTTGTGTGACAGATTTTCGGTTGAGTGTACAATTGAGTGTCAAGATGTGCGAGATGAAAAACAGCACAAAGCTAAGAAGGCGCATGCTGATTCTAGAACTCTATCAGAACACAGAATAAAAGATGGTGTGGTGTTTGAGGTGACAGGTGTAGACCTTGCTGTACTCTTGATACTGAAATTAAAAAGGAAGGGGTGGATTATGCTCTTTACATTTGCTGTGTATAGGGCGGTGCACTGAGAACTGGTCAGCAATCTCATAACAAACGGATTTTTACTGAGTTTTCAATGGTTAATCACTCCATGAGAAAGACCACAAGTGTCTACAACAATGGAACAAATTTCACTGGTACAGATAATTTGTTTCAAACTGTCGACTAAAACCACACAGAAAGAGAGTCCACAATGCAGCAAATACAGTAGAGGATTAACCCTCACACAGCAGGCTGGTGGGATGGTTGGTGGCAACGTCTAATTCAGATAGTGAAGAGAAATTTGAGATGTGTCCTCGGGAGAGCTTCACTGTGTTGCGAAGAGATGACGACGCTACGGTGCAAGTGTGAAGCCATCATTAATTCCCATCCTCTTACCTACCTGCCTGAAGGTCTCAACCAACTTTCACCTTCAAGTATTTTGCAAGACGATATCTGCATGGGAATACTAGATTTAGGTCAACTGGATTCAGTGAACTTATCAAGGAGATTTTGATTTCTACTACAGTTGCAACAAGATTTTGAGAAGAGTACCTAAGTCAGTTGATCCAGAAGCAGAATTAGATATCTATAAACAATGGAGAAGGGGATGTAGTGCTGGTTGCAGCTGATGGGAAGAACTGGATCACCTGGCCATTAACACAGGTGCTGGAAGTGTATTGTGGGAAAACTTGGAAGATTGGTGAGGTTGAAAACATCGTCAGGTGAGGTGACTAGTCCACATCAGTTGCTTCCGAAACTGCGAAAGAGGATGCTGATGACTGCCCCAATAGCTTTCACTCTCATGAACAGTCTGACTCATCACACCTCAAAGTGGTACTATGACAGCACTTCTACTGTTTCATGTGAATATAAAAACTGATTAAATCTAAGTGATTTACAATGAATGTAAAGTTCCTCTCAGGTAGAAAGTAAGTTTCTCACAGGCTATGTGTTTTAGGAATTAAGACTGTAAGGCATTCTGAAAAGATATCTCCCTCATTAATCCTCCTATCAAAACAGTGTACATGAGCAGAAAGTTTTAAAAACAGATTTCCAGTAAAGTTGGTAGATTTCAAATATGGTTGGAAATGTATATTTTTTGTAGAGTAAAATCACTGTTTCAGTTTTCACATAAATCCCCAGTCAATTCATGGATGATAAAATGATATTGAACCTAAAAACTATCCATGGATAAGAGGATTCTTAATGTGGGTTATTCATCCAGTAGTTTTTAGTTACAACAACTCAAATAACAACAAAAAGAAAGGCAAGACGCCTAAGCTAAAAGAATATTTAGTTAACATCATTACACCTGAAATGAATAATTAAAAGAAAATGCTACCAAAATAATCAGTATATAGATACATAGTTGTTACAATTTTTTTCATATAGATTACAGTCATTACTAATATGCATGGCTTATCAGTCTATGGACTAGAATGATGCAGCTTTCCATGTCAATTTATCCTGTCCTACCAGCTTCTTCGCTAAGTAGTGCAATGCTTTCCCCAGAAATTTTGTCATCCGGGTATCAGGAATGAGTGGCCAGGTGGGTAATACTATGTACTAAAATGGACATAAAAAATTTCAATTTATTCCCCTCATGGCATTCGTATTAACAGACGGGTAACAGTAACTGCAAAACTGACCTATTTTAGTACTTTTACCCTGAACAAGACAACAGATGGTTCTGAACTTCTAGTCTTCTACTGCTCATTCATAATCATTCAATGCCAGGGGTATTCCATTTCTGTGGAGAGCAATACGGGTTTGTAACATCATTCAAAACCGCTAACCATTTAAACTCCAATGTAATCATGCTGAAAATAATGATTGATCATTTAACTAAACAGTTTTACAGTATGTAATAAATACATATCTGCGTTATGCTAGTTGGGCAGTCTGTAACCATGGCAGGGCAATTCACCCATTAAGAGGTCTTAGGGAAAGCACTGTAGTTAAACTAAAATTTACTACAATTCTTTTATCACATTAACATCATGGCCTGCCCTATCACTCTAAACCTCTAGACTTACTCCTAAACAAAATGAATGAAATCCTGCAGGAATTTGTTTCTAAAAAGATAACAATAATAAGGTTGTTATAACATTCCTTCAGTTGTGGTAGATTTCACAGAAAATGGTGTAGGGGGCAACGCGCCCGCCTTTCACCCGGCAGCCCCAGGTTCAATTCCTGGTTTGGTCAGGGGTTTTTAACTGTAAATGATTAATATCCCTTGCCTGGGGACTGGGTGTTTGTTTCGTCCTTAACTTTCCTCTCCTCTCATTCAACACTCTACACTTCCTCCATTCCAATTACACGCAGGTAAATATTACATGGGGCAAGAAGGGGCAAAAAATCTCTATAGGTCGACGCCCTGAACAGCATTTTTTTAAAATATTAAATAAAACTGTGCAGTACCTACAGCCACACAATCAGGTCAGGTGATACCAGTGTTGTAATATCATGATGGAAAAAGAGATGGTCAACTATTTTGCCATTAACTTGTTTTTAAATACAGTATAAGGTGACTTTTCATTTCAATGGAGTAGTTAACCATCTCACTATCCACATGAGCCCTGTAAATTCCTCACCCTAAGAGCGAATAAGTATAGTACTCCCCTAGATTTATCCACCTGTGCAATCTCAAAAGCAAGCACTTTAGGAACCCTTAAGAGTATTGTGACAGAGGAAAATCCAGTTATCAAAGTTGACAATCAACATCATAAAATCTTTTCAATCAGGAGAAAAGACGAGTAAAAATCAATAATGAGTAAGCTCCCCATATAAATGCTAATTTAAATCTGTTGGTGCCAAAGAGGATAAGTTAGAATTATCAATACTGCATTTATGGAATCGATCCCCTTATGATTTTAGGTGAAAAGGAACTTACCAGCCACACCACCAGTAATTTTATCACGAACAGTAACCTAAATGTCACTGTAGTGGTTTTACCTAATGAAGAAAAGTCCATAGCACTGATAGGATCCAGAATCAGTACTATGTTTCAGGTGCTGATATCTCGAACTCATTGGAAATCTTACTGGGGCCTTGTAGGTAAGATAAAGGTGCTCATACTTTAAAGAATAAGGCCTGCTCAGTTAATTTACACTGAAAATAATGTGTTATGTAACCTATAATTAAACTATCCATGGAAAAAAATTATGAATACAAGGTTCCAATGCCAACTACTATCCACTATTTCCAACAACAATGAATGACATCCAGCAAATAATATACTACGGGTGATGGTTTGGTCTGCCCTGTTTAGTTTCTAATTTTGTACAATTATTTCACTCGCACAGGTTTCAGGAGTCCCAACTCACTTCATCAGCGATTTCTACATCATAAATCAATATTCCGCATATCTTAAGGTCTAACATTATTCATCTATGCATAAGACATCATCAATATACACATTATTTTTAACACATACACTTCTTGATAATGTTTGTTGTAATGGTTATTCTTATGTTTTGTAACACTTTAAAACATGTATTAAAACGTCAGATTGTTTCCTTAGAAAAATCAATCAGTGATAAAATGTTTCTTGCTACTGGTTGTTCTGTTGTAGCACACTTAAGCGTATGGCTATTAAAAAATTAACTATTATACTACCAAAGTTAACATTTTTGCCTTGTTATTCTTAGAACACTTTCTAGAATGAACTGGTTTACCACTGAATTATTTGACTTCTTAAGATCTAAACATGTAATTCATTATATCATGTCTGATGGAATCATTCTATGTTGGTGTAGTGCTGGAATTTCGACAGAGCAGATCAAACCTCCCATCATGTCCTTGAATTTGTGGCTATTATTTGGTCTTCTTATTATATATTATCGAAGCAGAGGAAGGCTACCAACTCATCAGCCTAACGCTTTTTGATTCTATGTCGTGCAAACTAGCTTTAAAGCTTTTGAAACACTAAGATGATGGATATCGTTTCTGCAAGAGGCTAATGTACTTCTTTTTTTCTATTTGCTTTACGTTGCACTGATACAGATGGGTCTTATGGCAAAAATGGGACAGGAAAGGCTTAGGAGTGGGAGGGATGTGGCCGTGGCCTTAATTAAGGTACATTTGCCAAGTGTGAAAATGGGAAAAAACTGAAAACCATCTTCAGCGCTGCTGACAGTGGGGTTCAAGCACACTCTCTCCTGGATGCAAGCTCACAGCTGTGTGACCCTAACCGAATTGCCAACTAGCATAGAAGCCTAATGTATTTGAGCACCTTTAATATCATCAGGGTTATAAATGATTAAATATGCCAACTTGAAACCAGAAGGCAAGCCCTCCACAACCTGAGATACTCAGACTGCCATTTTTCCTGACAAGAGCTACAAAGCAATGAGAAATGAAGAGAAACCCACTTCTTCAGCTTTCAGACATGCTGTCCCAAATAAAATGTGCATACCTGAAAATTCTGCATTTGTGCAATCATAAAAAATATACTTGGTCATTTTGAGATTAGTATACAAATACATATGTGCCTTAAGAATAGACAGCAAGATCCTCATATATATCCTGAACATCAGATAAAAGTAGAGTTATTTAACCAATCAAACTCAGACGACTGCTAAGGGTTTAATTGTAATCACCATAAAGTTAACCTGGAATGATACTTACACATAAAGTAGTTGATGTTTCCTCAGTGCAGACTGGTTCCTCTTTGATATTTACTTCCAAATCCATTTTAAATAGCGTGTGAAATAGAGATAGTTTTGGGATGCAGATTACTTCCACAGACCTTGCACTGAAACATGAGCAACAAACACTATTATTGCTGTTTTGTAGTCAAGTCTGTAATTTTAGGTGATTGTTGATATTGTGCTCATAGCCACAGGCCTTCCAGTTTTACCTGGAAACTGAACCTCAGAGATAAACATTTTCAATGAAAGAACATCCCACACCCACAGAATGGGATTAATTTGCACACCCCTTGTGAAAAGCTTGTGACTATGCAACTTACATATCACCCACTACACTGGCAGTCTAATGACTGGTTTGATGTACCATTTTTTTATTTTATGATTTGTTTACATCGCACTGACACAGATAGGACTTATGTCATTATGGCTAGGAGTGGGAAGCAAGTGACTGTGGCCTAGTGTAAGGTAGAGTCGCAGCATTTCTTTGGTGTGAAAATGGGAAAGCACAGAGAACTGTCCCTAGGGCTGTGACTTCCTTCCCAGTCCTAGCTCTTTCCTATCCCATCATTACCATAAGTCCTATCTGTGTCAGTGCAATGTAAAGCCAACTGTAACAAAAAAAGAAATTCTACATCCAAACCTTCGAAACTATTCACTTCTTGCTCAACTTGCAGGGCAAATAATCCACTTTTAGCCACTGTGAGGACACAATCCCCACACTCTGTCTCTCTGCTAGCACTATTGGTCGTGTACATTTTGTACTGCTCAATATAAACCTCACTCTCTTTACACTAGCATCCAGTGGAGATTCAGGTACAATATAAAATTTGAAAATCACTATTAGGAATGTTCTGATATAGTACATTAAGTTTTGTTTTCAATCCACAAACATTCAGATAGTAAGTGGTGAGCCCCGTCTTACTCATAACACTTACAAATTATGTAAATCATCCTGGATGTTAATGACAATTGTGGATAAGCCCTGTGCCTTATGTATTTTAATATGCAAGTTTCTTACATGGATATAGCCATAGTTCTCTCGGCGCACAGTACTCACCTGGGCGAGCAGCCCCTTTAAGAGCTACCTTATAATATGTTGAATTCAGTAGCAGTTTAGCCGGATTCCTTATTGATCAAACAAATTATATGATAGCGGATAGCCAGGTACACAATGGCAATTTTATCCAAAAAGTTGCAACCATTACTGATTAAGCTACAATATATACTGTATGTCCATTACAACTAACAGTACTGAACTGGCTATTAACTCCTTTGTTACAACAAACAGTTCCGAACTTGTTATGAACTCCTTTGTTACAAAAGTTCCAAACTGGCTATAAACTATTTTGTTACAACAAGCAGTTCTGAACTCGCTATAAACTCCTTCAAAATTATCTTAATGAGCATACATAAATCAGAATGATTCCAGAACTGATTGTTAATAATGGTTTGTTAGAATTAGCAAATGGCATTAGTGAACTGTATCAACACCATCTACGAATTGTTATAAAATGTTAAACAATGGATGATGGAAGACCTCACTATTTCTATGAGAAGTATTGCATGTAGTCACACCATTTACTGGTCGAATGAAATGTGCATGTATAGAACATGCATTAAAAGTTCAGTACATGTCACGCAATATTAGTACCATGGTTACCGCTTGCATCGGTAATATCTATGAGCGGTATGACTGTCCTATGTTTATTTCTTGCAGATGACTTGCAGACGACGTGATCGAGCGAAGCACAATGCTACCAACCACTCTAGTTAGGAACTAGACCATCAGTGAGCATAGACCTCAAGGGGAGGGGACTGATTGCGTGTGATGTTTAATTATTCTTTTCGTTGCTATGGTAATCAACAAGTTACGTGATGTTTAATTATTCTTTTCGTTGCTTGCTATAGTAATAAACAAGTCTCTTTCTGGCAGCTGCTGATCTCCATTAAGGTACGTTCAATGTCGGTATGAATGTTCCTTTTTTTCTATATCCTTCTTTATGAGTGTGTATAAAATAATTCTTTAGTATTTCTCTTCCCTGGACCAGTATGTACCGCTACCTCTGAACCATTTCAACATGTCCGGCTAGTGACAAAACCATTGGTCTGGATTCGTAAGGTCCGGCTATTGACGAAACCATTGGTCTGTGAAGAAGCAGACGTTAGAAGCAGCGCGGCTTCTAACCTCTTGACAAAGCCATTGGTCTGTGAACAAGCAAATGTTCAAAGCTGCGAAGAGGCTTTAGGCCTCTATTTCTTATTAATATTGAATCATAACTGGCGTAATCTAAGCTTTACAACGTTCAGATCCGAAATTACTGCATGGCTAGTGACAAAGTGATTGGTCTGGCTAGGTTAGGTCCGGCTAGTGACAAAATCATAGGTCTGGATTCGTTAGCTCCGGTTAGTGACAAAACCATTGGTCTGTGAAGAAGCAAACATTAGAAGCCGCTGCGGCTTCTAACCTTTTGATAAAGCCATTGGTCTGTGAACGAGCAAATGTTAGACACTGCAAAGTGGCTTTAGGCCTCTATTTCTTATTAATATTCAATCATAAGTTGCACAGCTTTAGGCCTCTATTTCCAATTCATATTAAAGCATAAGTAGCGCAATCTATGCTTTCGACTGTTCAGAATCGTAATTACTGCATCGCTACGTCTCACCTATTTCAACATATTATTTCTCTTTGGTATGTTCATAAATAATCATGGCTGGCGGTGGCATGAATGGACTCTGCCATCGCCTGAAGATTTGCCCTATGAAACGTCACTCCCATAATTCAAGACAGCCAGATATTATTATTCTTATTTATTTCATATGCTTATTCTTTTACATTGCCTCATTCTCTTAGGTCTTTTCATCGTGTAAGTTGGTCATAACTTCTGGCTGTCTTGATTTCTGGGAACGATATTTCATTGGCGTAACCTTCAACCAATGGCAGAGTCCATTCGCCCACCGTCAGCCATGATTACTATGTTATAAATTTGCGTGGATACTAATGAACTTTTACCGAACATGCAGTCCCTGGTATTGAACGTGCAATGCTGGCATTGGCTCTGAATGGTTCTGAATGTAGTTAAAATAGCATGAATTCAGAACTCACTGTTCAGAAGCAGTTCTGAATTTCTGTTGGAACAGCATGTACACTGGCATCAAAAAGTATTGGCACAGACACCTTTCGCATATAATACAATTGCATAAATACCAGGAACATTATATGTATACCATTAACCCTTACTCAATAAAGGACATAATTTGTATATTAAACTATTTTCTAAACACAACATAAACACATGTAATCTATTAAATTAGGGTTTTCTCCTGCTCAAAATACTATTGACACACTGTATGTAGTTTGTTATTGAGCTTTACGGACAGCACCGTGTGTCCCCGATTTGTGCATTTGGAGTTGACAAACAGTTCAGTCACTTGCCTGACACCAGTGTATGGGTCATTCACTTGTCACGGCGAATCCGAAGGCAAAGGAGCATTCCCTGTCATTCCACACAAAGGTGATTTTCTTGCATTCACAGGGTAAATGTTACCGTGAAATTGGTAAAAAACTTTCTTTTACATATTCAAAAGTGTGGGCAATCATCAAGAAGTTTCAGGAGACTGAACAACAGACGTCCAAGAGTTCTTACATGTAGGGAGCATCGAAGCACAGTTCGTCTTGCACTAAAATAGTTCTTTAAAATGTAGGGTTGATTGTATTGACCATACAGTCAAGGTCCAACAAGCAGGTGTCCGACTCATTGGCTGAATGGTCAGCGTACTGGGATTCGGTTCAGAGGCCCCGGGTTCGATTCCCGGTCGGGTCGGGGATTTTAACCTTCATTGATTAATTCCAATGGCCAGGGGGCTGGGTGTTTGTGCTGTCCCCAACATTCCTGCAACTCACAAACCACATATAACACTATCCTCCACCACAATAACACGCAGTTACCTGCACATGGCAGATGCCGCCCACCCTCATCAGAGGGTCTGCCTTACAAGGGCTGCTCTCGGCTAGAAATAGCCACACAAAATTATTATTATCACAAGCAGGTCAGTCCTCAAACTATTAGGAATGTTTTGAATGCAGCTGATATTCATGGGTGATCTCCCAGAAAGAAACAATTTAGGCCTACTTTGGAAGTTAACCGAAGAAAAAACTTCCAGTTTGCCAAAGATTATGTCAATAAATTGATTGAATTTTGGAATTCTGTGATATTTTCTGACGAATCCAGGTTTAACTTGTTTGGATCTGATGAAAATGTAAAAGTGTGGTGCAAACCAAATACAGAGCTCCAATCATAACACGCAGTTACCTGCACATTTAAACATGGGGAAGGAAACATAGTGGTTTGGGAATGCATGGGAACTTCTGGTCTTGGTGACTTGGCAATTATTGAAGGTGTCAGGGATCATCGTAAATATACCAATGTGTTGCAAGTCCACTTATGTAGCAGTGCACAGAAAATGGGTCTTGATGACATCTTTTACTTTTAACAAGACAACGACCCAAAACATACGGCTTTGCGAACGCGGGAGTGGTTACTATACAATGCAACAAGAAGAGTTTTCAATTATAATCTATTAGCTTCATTTCCGTATTGATTGGTATCACACTATGAGTATAATTTAAAAGTCACCACCTTATCAATACATAATTTATTTGCTCCAAAGTTGGTAAATTAGTTCAAGACCGGTTTCGACCCCTAAGGGATCATCTTCAGTTGACATATACGGTATACAAAAAGATATTTACAAAAACATCACATATAAAATATCGATCCTATAGTTAATTCATTGTTGGTGAGTATATTTTAGTTTTTGAAGGTTTATGTGTGAGATTTGTGTGCTCACTATGTCTATATTGTATATAGGTCCTATACTTCTTTACATACAGTGTCAAAATTGTTGCAATCAATATAATTATCTATTTGATGAAAACATTAGCATCTTGCTTACTATGATAGTGTGTACATTCAGAGTACATGCTGTTTTTTACATGTTGTCATATTACAATTTATATTACAAAGTATGAGATAAACTTGTTCTTACATTTGTACACATTAATATAGTGAGATTATTGTAGGGTCTTCAAAAATATATCGTTGTTATTAGGTATATCACTGTATGTCTGCTTTTTTTGAAATGTCAATAGCCTATTTACATTCTTATGTATAAGTTGTGAAGTTTCACTTTTTATAGATCGGTCTAATATAAGAAACATAGAATGGTCTTGTTGATTTGGATTTTTCTTAACTAAAATGGTACGTAGTACCTTGTTAAAATAGATCCTTAATATTAAAATACAAATATGTGGTACTTTCTGTGCTTGTTTTGTATGTAAAAATATGGTTTGCATTTATTGCTACATTTGTTACCTTTTGTAAGTTTATGGCCTAGCATGAAGGTCAGTTGGAAATATTTGAAGTTGGTCTGATGGGAAATGATACAATCCCTTGTTATATTGTTTGTTTCTGCTGCTTGTTCGGTGCAAGTATGGGATGATCTTGTTAAAATGAGCTCTTATAATAAAAATGTTGGTGTATGGTAACTTATTGAATAAAATTTTGCGTTAAAAGTGCTAATTTGTAGTGGTATATATACACATTTTTCAAGCGTAAAATAGGGTTAAATTACGTGATGTAGTATAATATTTGTTGTAATTTTGTAAGTTGTTGCTGTTTGTTGAAGTTATCTTGAACTTCTGTATGTCGTTTAGAACATTATTCTTCTCTTCGAGTATCGTTGCCAGTTAATTAGACGCTATTGTGAAATGGAGTAAGTTTGAAATGTCGTGCGTCTTGATAGGGGGGCACGTTTGTTGGAATGTGGATGGCTTCTATGTGTTGTAAAATGATATATCTGCAAATAGAAATAATAGGTGTTAATATAATGTGTTGTGGATGTGTGGAAAGTAAGTTAAATGTCGTATCACTTACGTTGAATGTTGAGACCGGGTGTTCTGCTCGGCTGCCTGTCGGGATCTGTTGCGTGTTAATCTGGGGCTGTAGTTTGCGGTGGCGGAGGGGAGGTTTGAAGGGATGGTTGGAGCGCTTGTGACGGGAGTAGGGTTGGAGGAGGAGGGGAGGTCTTGGAGCGGTTTATTTGTATGTATGGATTGTTGTTTATTGATTCTTTTTAAGTAATTATCTGCTATGAGGGGAATAACGGCGTGAAAAAGTATATTGTTTTTGTCTGTATTTTCGTTCAAATTAAAAACTGGGTTGATATATTTATCTAGGTTAATGTAGAATTCTTCTAGTATACTGAGCAAGGGGCTTCTTGGATTAGTGTTAAGGATTTGCATGTTGTTATTGATACTTGTAAATTTGTGATTTTGTTCATTAATGTGCTGACCCATAGCTGAAAATGCCTATGTTTGATATCGTTCAAGTGTTCATTATATCGTATTGAAAAACTTCTTCCAGTAAGCCCTACATAGCTGGCTCGGCATTCACTGCATTTTAGGCGATAGACACCTGAATGGTTGTATTTGTTTATGTTGTTAACAGATTTGGAATTGTATAGTATGTTATTGTTACTGCGTGTAGTTTTGTAGGCTATTTTTAGACCTTGTTTTTTAAAGATGTTTGTTATAGAGTGTATGTGGTTACTATTGTAAGTAAATATAGCATATTCTTTTTTATCTTTGACAGTTGTAGTTAGCTTAGTTTTTGGTTGGTTTTTTATTTTGTTGATGATCCGGTTTATCATTTCTCTTTTGTATCCATTTTGTTTAGCTATTTCGTGGATTAAATTCAATTCTTTGTTTAATTCTTTTTTCGTAAGTGGGATATTATATGCTCTGTATATCATGCTATAGTATGCAGCTTTCTTGTGGGTGTATGGGTGGGTGGAATCTATTTTTATTGTGTTCAATGTATGGGTAGTTTTCCTGTATATGTTGTAAGTTAAGTGGTTGTTGTGTCCGGTTATGGATATATTTAGGTAGTTGACGGTGTTGTTGTTTTCAGATTCCATGGTAAATTTTATGTGTGGATCTGTTTTGTTTTGTTGTTCTAGGATTATATTTTCATTAGTATGTCTATTATCCATTATAATGAATACATTGTCAACAAATCTGCACCAAAGGGTAATATTTTCTATTTTTTGGATTTCTTGATGTTCTAGGTAGTCCATGTATATTTCGGCTATTATGCCTGATATTGGTGATCCCATAGGTAATCCTTTTTGATGGTATATGGTATTGTGAAATTTGAAGTAACTGTTATTGATGGCAAAGTGTAATAATTTTATAAATTCATTTATTTCTAACTTGCTTAACTTGCTATGGTTTTTAAGGTTGGATTCTATAATTGATATGGTTTTTTGTGTAGGTATATTAGGATACATGTTTTTTATGTCATATGTTGCTAGTTTGTAGTATTGTTCTATTTTTAAGTTTTGGGTAATACTGCAATATTCTATTGAGTTTTTTATGGTTTTATTTGCTTGAAAAACATAATGTTTTTTAAGGAATTTTTGTATGAATTTTGATAGTTTGTAGGTAGGACTTGGTCTGTAGTTTATGATGGGTCTCATGGGAATATTATATTTGTGGACTTTTGGATAAGCTTTAGCAGTAGGTATTCCAGGGTTCATTGTGATTAATTTTGTAGTTTCTTGTTCATTTAAAAGGAAGTTAGTGTTTTTCAATAGGGTTTTTAAGTTCTTTTGGATACTATTGGTTGGGTCTTTGGTCTTAATTTGAAAGGTTTCATCTTGGAAGCAGGTTTTTGTTTTTGCTATATATTCTTCTTTATCCATAATGACTGTTGTGTTTCCTTTGTCTGCTTTAGTTATTAGTAAGTTATTTTGGTGAATTTTGTTCTTAAGTTCCGTGTTTGATTTATAATATCTTGTTTGTAAGTTTCTTGTTTGATTTTATTAATGTATTGTGGTCAAGTTTTTTTTGATTTCACATCTAATTTCATTTTCACTTTACAATGGCGAAAAATGAAAGTATCCTCCTATTCAAGACATCATAAATTCCGTCATTAGACGGAGTAAACAAGTTCAGACATGTTTCGGCTCGTTTGAGCCATCTTCAGTGAAAAAATCAGGGGGGTTGGAATAATTTACATAATATGAGTTGAAAAAATGCTAAAAAACATAATGAAAGCGCAAATGAAAAAACAAACAAAAGAGAGCCTAGACGGAAACAAAATTAGCACAAATATACAATATTTACATCAATATGCAGAGCAAAAAACAACTTATTGCGACAAAATTCAGTGAAACAGGTGTTAATTTGAATTAATAATTGATACTAAAAACTGCATTAACCTAAGAAACAAGGGAATGAGAAAACAAATGATGCAGATGGAAATGAATAATAGTAGCACATGGTGAGGTTGTGGACCTCATAGTTTACAAATTATTGGTTTATAAAATTGACAAAACAGTTTGAAATCGCTGTCAAAATCATCCTAGTGGAAACCCATCACATCAAATTGGTCAGGAGGAGAGCGGGAGCAAACATTTTGAGAGAAACCAAGCCTGAATTAACCTGCAGGCGAAAAGCCTGTGATAAGGAGAAAAAAAAAACACCATGAAATTTAAGGCTTTAGAAATAGCAGCATTCTCAATATCTTCTCAATCTAGCGGTCCCTTTCTTCATTATTGTTTCATAATGTTGGCTGGTGTTTTGCCATATTATAGAGGGGTCGGAAGGGCCGCATATAAAAATATGAGAAGCCGTGTTAGGTAGAAGACAGATGCATATTAAATTGTAGTAATCTAGTGGAAACCGTCAATGAAGTTCTAATCTGTAATGGAAAAAATGAGGTTGTATGAGACGGTTTCCACTAGATTACTACAATTTACTATGCATCTGTCTTCTACCTAACACAGCTTCTCATATTTTTATATGCGGCCCTTCCGACCCCTCTATAATAAGGCAAAACACCAGCCAATATTATGAAACAATAATGAAGAAAGGGACCGCTAGATTGAGAAGATATTGAGAATGCTGCTATTTCTAAAGCCTTAAATTTCATGGTGGGTTTTTTTTTTTTCCCCCTTATCAGAGGCTTTTTGCCTGCAGGTTAATTCAGGCTTGGTTTCTCTCAAAATGTTTGCTCCCGCTCTCCTCCTGACCAATTTGATGTGATGGGTTTCAACTAGGATGATTTTGACAGTGATTTCAAACTGTTTTGTCATTTTTATAAACCAATAATTTGTAAACTATGAGGTCCACAACCTCACCATGTGCTACTATTATTCATTTCTATCTGCATCATTTGTTTTCTCATTCCCTTGTTTCTTAGGTTAACGCAGTTTTTAGTATCAATTATTATTTCAAATTAACACCTGTTTCACTGAATTTTGTCGCAATAAGTTGTTTTTTGCTCTGCATATTGATGTAAATATTGTATATTTGTGCTAATTTTGTTTCCGTCTAGGCTCTCTTTTGTTTGTTTTTTCATTTGCGCTTTCATTATGTTTTTTAGCATTTTTTCAACTCATATTATGTAAATTATTCCAACCCCCCTGATTTTTTCACTGAAGATGGCTCGAACGAGCCGAAACATGTCTGAACTTGTTTACTCCGTCCAATGACGGAATTTATGATGTATTGAATAGGAGGATACTTTCATTTTTTGCAATTGTAAAGTGAAAACCGTCAATACGGAATGATTCTAATATCTTGTAATTTCATTTTGTTGTTCTTGAGGTATTTTGTTTACGGCATTTTCAGTTTCAGTAATGATAGTGGTAATGTTTTCAAATATTGAGTTATTTTTCCAATTATGTTTAGGTCCCTTGCTCAGTATGGTGGATTCTACTTCATTGAATACTGTGTTAGTTCGATTTTTGACTGGTGGATGAAATTCATGTTTGTTGTTTTCGGTGGGTGTGGTCATATATTGTCTATTTTGTGTGTAGTTGCGTGTATGTTGAGTTTGTGATAGTTTTAATGCGTTAAGACTTAAACAACAACACCGTAAACTACCTAGATATATCCATAACCAGACACAACAACCACTTAACTTACAACATATACAGGAAACCTACCCATACATTGAACATAATAAAAATAGATTCCACCCACCCATACACCCACAAGAAAGCTGCATACTATAGCATGATATACAGAGCATATAATATCCCACTTACGAAAAAAGATTTAAACAAAGAATTGAATTTAATCCACGAAATAGCTAAACAAAACGGATACAAAAGAGAAATGATAAACCTGATCATCAACAAAATAAAATACCAACCAAAAACTAAGCTAAATAGAACTGTCAAAGACAAAAAAGAATATGCTTTATTTACTTACAATAGTAACCACATACACTCTATAACAAACATCTTTAAAAAACAAGGTCTAAAAATAGCCTACAAAACTACACGCAGTAACAATAACATACTATACAATTCCAAATCTGTTAACAACATAAACAAATACAACCATTCAGGTGTCTATCGCCTAAAATGCAGTGAATGCCGAGCCAGCTATGTAGGGCTTACTGGAAGAAGTTTTTCAATACGATATAATGAACACGTGAACGATATCAAACATAGGCATTTTCAGCTATGGGTCAGCACATTAATGAACAAAATCACAAATTTACAAGTATCAATAACAACATGCAAATCCTTAACACTAATCCAAAAAGCCCCTTGCTCAGTATACTAGAAGAATTCTACATTAACCTAGATAAATATATCAACCCAGTTTTCAATTTGAACGAAAATACAGACAAAAACAACATACTTTTTCACGCCGTTATTCCCCTCCTAGCAGATAATTACTTAAAAAGAATCAATAAACAACAATCCATACATACAAATAAACCGCTCCAAGACCTCCCCTCCCCTCCTCCTCCAACCCTACTCCCATCACAAGCGCTCCAACCATCCCTTCAAACCTCCCCTCCGCCACCGCAAACTACAGCCCCAGAATAACACGCAACAGATCCCGACAGGCAGCCGAGGAGAACACCCGGTCTCAACATTCAATGTAAGTGATACGACATTTAACTTACTTTCCACACATCCACAACACATTATATTAACACCTATTATTTCTATTTGCAGATATATCATTTTACAACACATAGAAGCCATCCACATTCCAACAAACGTGCCCCCCTATCAAGACGCACGACATTTCAAACTTACTCCATTTCACAATAGTGTCTAATTAACTGGCAACGATACACGAAGAGAAGAATAATGTTCTAAACGACATACAGAACTTCAAGATAACTTCAACAAACAGCAACATCTTACAAAATTACAACAAATATTATACTACATCACGTAATTTAACCCTATTTTACGCTTGAAAAATGTGTATATATACCACTACAAATTAGCACTTTTAACGCAAAATTTTATTCAATAAGTTACCATACACCAACATTTTTATTATAAGAGCTCATTTTAACAAGATCATCCCATACTTGCACCAAACAAGCAGCAGAAACAAACAATATAACAAGGGATTGTATCATTTCCCATCAGACCAACTTCAAATATTTCCAACTGACCTTCATGCTAGGCCATAAACTTACAAAAGGTAACAAATGTAGCAATAAATGCAAACCATATTTTTACATACAAAACAAGCACAGAAAGTACCACATATTTGTATTTTAATATTAAGGATCTATTTTAACAAGGTACTACGTACCATTTTAGTTAAGAAAAATCCAAATCAACAAGACCATTCTATGTTTCTTATATTAGACCGATCTATAAAAAGTGAAACTTCACAACTTATACATAAGAATGTAAATAGGCTATTGACATTTCAAAAAAAGCAGACATACAGTGATATACCTAATAACAACGATATATTTTTGAAGACCCTACAATAATCTCACTATATTAATGTGTACAAATGTAAGAACAAGTTTATCTCATACTTTGTAATATAAATTGTAATATGACAACATGTAAAAAACAGCATGTACTCTGAATGTACACACTATCATAGTAAGCAAGATGCTAATGTTTTCATCAAATAGATAATTATATTGATTGCAACAATTTTGACACTGTATGTAAAGAAGTATAGGACCTATATACAATATAGACATAGTGAGCACACAAATCTCACACATAAACCTTCAAAAACTAAAATATACTCACCAACAATGAATTAACTATAGGATCGATATTTTATATGTGATGTTTTTGTAAATATCTTTTTGTATACCGTATATGTCAAATGAAGATGATCCCTTAGGGGTCGAAACCGGTCTTGAACTAATTTACCAACTTTGGAGTAAATAATTTATGTATTATAATCACAGCAATAGAACCAGCTTTTGGGTGGTTAGGCCGTGTGCATTATGCAGAGTTTCGTCCAGACGTGCCAAGGTGGTGACTTTTAAATTATACTCATAGTAAGAGTTTTCAATCCACACAGAACCCTGATCTTAAACCAATAGGGCATCTTTGGAATCACTTGCAGGCAAACTTTGAAAATGTCGCTTTACAGGAAAGTGTGAGTTTCAGAGGGTGTTGTAGGATGAACGGTGTAGATCTACACATCAAAAAAGTATTGGCGCACCTATACACAAATGAAATTAAAGTCTATGTAATTCACGTAACTGAAGTCTAGTAGCCTGTGTACATACCGTTGGCACCGATGACAGTTTGTAGACATCTTGGCATGGAGGGAACCATATTGCGAGTTATCTCTCCGGATGTGTAGAGCAACTGATTTTATTTTGTACAAACATACATACATACATACATACATATATTATCATTATAGACCGTTATGCCTTTCAGCGTTCAGTCTGCAAGACTCTTATCTTCAAATTGTTAGAAACCGAGTCTAACCATCCTCATCTTGGTCTACCTCTACTTCTCTTACCCTCAATAGCAGAGTCCATTATTCTCCTAGGTAACCTATCCTCCTCCATTCGCCTCACATGACCCCACCACCGAAGCCAGTTTATGCGTACAGCTTCATCCATCGAGTTTATTCCTAAATTAGCCTTTATCTCCTCATTCTGAGTACCATCCTGCCATTGTTCCCACCTGTTTGTACCAGCAATCATTCTTGCTACTTTCATGTCTGTTACTTCTAACTTATGAATAAGATATCCTGAGCCCACCCAGCTTTCGCTCCCATAAAGCAAAGTTGGTCTGAAAACAGACTGATGAAAAGATAGTTTTGTCTGGGAGCTTACTTCCTTCTTAGAGAATACTATCGATCGCAACTGCGAGCTCACTGCATTAGCTTTATGACGCCTTGATTCGATCTCACTTACTATGTTACCATCCTGGGAGAACACACAACCTAAATACTTCAAATTATTGACCTGCTCCAGCTTTGTATCACAAATCTGACATTCAATTCTGTTGAATTTCTTACCTACTGACATCAATTTAGTCTTCGAGAGGCTAATTTTCACACCATACTCATTGCACCTATTTTCAAGTTCCAAGATATTAGACTGCAGGCTTTCGGCACAATCTGCCATTAAGACCAAGTCATCAGCATAGGCCAGACTGCTTATTACATTTCCACCTAACTGAATTCCTCCCTGCCATTTTATTCCTTTCAGCAGGTGATCCATGTAAACTATGAACAGTAAAAGTGAAAGATTACAGCCTTGTCTAACCCCTGTAAGTACCCTGAACCAAGAACTCATTCTACCATCAATTCTCACTGAAGAACAACTGTCAACATAAATACCTTTGATTGATTTTAATAATCTACCTTTAATTCCATAGTCCCCCCTGTATGGCGAACATCTTTTCCCTTGGTACCCTGTCATATGCTTTCTCTAGATCTACGAAACATAAACACAACTGCCTATTCCTCTCGTAGCATTTTTCAATTACCTGGTGCATACTGAAAATCTGATCCTGACAGCCCCTCTGTGGACTGAAACCACACTGGGTTTCATCCAACTTCCTCTCAACGACTGATCGCACCCTCCCCTCCAAGATGCCAGTGAATACTTTGCCTGGTATACTAATCAATGAGATACCTCGATAGTTGTTGCAATCCTTTCTGTTCCCTTGCTTATAGATAGGTGCAATTACTGCTTTTGTCCAATCTGAAGGTACCTTACCAACACTCCATGCTAATTTTACTACTCTATGAAGCCATTTCATCCCCGCCTTCCCACTATACTTGCCAATTTCAGGTCTAATTTCATCTATTCCTGCTGCTTTATGACAATGGAATTCATTAACCATCCTTTCCACTTCCTCAAGCATAATTTCACCAACATCATTTTCCTTTTCCCCATGAGCTTGGCTGTTTGCAACACCACCAGGATGATTTCCTTTTACAATGAGAAGATGTTCAAAATATTCCCTCCACCTCTCCAGTGATTCCCTGGGATCTATTATGAGTTCACCTGAATTACTCAAAACACTGTTCATTTCCTTTTTCCCTCCTTTCCTAAGATTCTTTATAACTGTCCAGAAAGGTTTCCCTGCTGCTTGACCTAGCCTTTCCAGGTTGTTACCAAAATCTTCCCATGACTTCTTTTTGGATTCAACAACTATTTGTTTCGCTCTGTTTCTTTCATCTACGTACAAATCCCTGTCTGCCTCGGCCCTTGTTTGGAGCCATTTCTGATAAGCCTTCCTTTTACGTTTACAAGCTGCTCTCACTTCATCATTCCACCAAGATGTTCACCTTTTACCATCTTTACACACAGTTGTTCCTAGGCATTCCCTTGCTGTTTCTACTACAGCATCCCTGAATGCCACCCATTTACTTTCCATATCCTGAACCTGCTTACTGTCTACTGTTTGAAACTTCTCACTAATCACATTCATGTACTTCTGTCTAATTTTCTCGTCCTGGAGATTTTCTACCCTTATTCGTTTGTAGACAGATTTCACTTTCTCTACCCTAGGCCTAGAGATACTTAGTTCACTACAGATCAGATAGTGATCTGTATCATCGAAAAATCCACGGAAAACTCATACATTCCTAACAGATTTCCTGAATTCAAAGTCTGTTAAGATATAGTCTATTATGGGTCTGGTACCCCTAGCCTCCCATGTGTAGCGGTGAATAGCCTTATGCTTGAAGAATGTATTCATAACAGCTAAACCCATACTAGCACAGAAGTCCAGCAAACGGTTCCCATTCCCATTAGCTTCCATATCTTCCCCACATTTAGCAATCACCCTTTCGTATCCTTCAGTTCTATTTCCAACTCTCGCATTAAAATCGCCCTTGGCACTATTCTGTCCATGTTGTTGACCCTGACCACGATGTCACTCAATGCTTCATAAAACTTGTCAACTTCATCCTCATCTGCACCCTCACATAGTGAATACACAGACACAATTCTAGTCCTAATTCCTCCAACTGACAAATCTACCCACATCATTCACTCATTGATGTGCCTAACAGAAACTATGTTGTGTGCAATGGTATTCCTGATTAACAGCCCTACCCCAGACTCTGCCCTTCCCTTTCTAACACCCGTCAAGTACACTTTACACTCTCCTATCTCTTCCTCGTTATCTCCCCTTACCCGAATATCACTTACTCCTAGCACATCCAGATGCATCCTCCCATCGAATTCCATTTCGTTCGCCAAGTTGTTTACAAGGAGTCCCTCGCCTGTCAAATGGGAGTGGGACTCCGTTACTCCCATAGGTCCGAGGCTAGCTTAAAATGTTCTGAGCTCGGTAAATTCATGAAGCAGGATGCTACCCTACTTGCACATAGTCCAAGTGAGGATCTCTCCTCTAACGGGTTATGGACCACCGGTTAATTGTATAGTCCTAGCCGCCTGAGCACAAGGAGGGCCATGACTCAGAATATGTCCAAGATGCCCACTCCCATTCCAAAGCAACTGGTATCCCGATTCTGAGGACCACTTACTAGGCCACTCAGCCTTTGCCCGTGGTTCACGAACTAGGACGTGACTACAGTAACCCACAAACATGAACCTCTTTGTTTTGTAAACATTTATTTTTATTGTGGGAGAACAATTATACTTGAAAAACCTTATATTTACTAATGTACATTTCAATAAATATATCGGTGTTTTGCCATCACCTATATTTGTGTGGAATTTGTACATAATGGTATGTGTGCCAATACATTTTGATGGCAATGTATACCCTCCTCAGTCCCGAGAGGAAATGAAGTTTGTTACAAGTTTGTTTTTTGCATCCTGAATTCAGTTAGCTATCAAATAACACGTGAAAAGTAATACTTTTCTTTCATCATAGATCTTTCATTACATAACTAAGTGTCCAGCAGGCTGGACACTGGGACTTAATTGTTGTAAACAATGAGAAAAAAGTGAACATAAGTTACGATTCTAACTATCGAGCATCAGTTGTTTTCACACCTTATGCATCTGTTGTTAACAATGTAACATTCAGTTGTGAAACTGGAGGAAAAACTGCTTCTCACTCGAAATACACAGAAATACATTACACTTAACACACTTGAATTTCGTTTCAGATTTACAGTCCTTGTTTGGACATCTTAGCCATTTGTTTTTTGTCATTAATTTTGCAGAGAGGTAAATGGTTATTTTCTGATTTTCTTACGTCGTCGTTGGGAATTAGAGCTGGGGAATTTTTCTTCCTTGGTGGTTCAGGGCTCTTATCGTCCTCATCAGAAGAATGAATTGTCTGTCTTCTAGAAGTAGCAGCAAAGCTGAGTGATGCTCCAATGTAGATCTTGAACTCCGGGAGATCCTAAATTCTTTACATCTGTGACCAAGTTGAAGTATCTGTCGCATTTCTCGCAGTGAACTACATGTTCACTTGGAGTTCTATCTTACACCAGTTTCACTACAACTGACCTTCCAACCCAAATAAGTGGAAGGCTTGCTATTAGGCCCCATTTTGGCTCCTTGATAGACGGAAAGGTCCAGTACCAGTCCATGTGGTATTGCAAGAGCAAAATTTTTAATACCAATTGGATTTGGTTGTTTTTTTACAAACTGTCTCCGTGACGCAGTTCTAGTAAATGGAATCATCTGCTCATCTACTGACAGACTGCTTGAAACCGGATGAGTCAAGCACTTTCTGCGAACAGTATCAAGTATCGGCTGTACCTTCCATCATTTATTTTCCTCTTTTTCTTCATCTGAAACTCCTAAATTGTCCACAAAATGCAACTAATTCCTCAATTTGAACATGCTGTCTGTGGAAAGGACAGCCACTGCAGGCACCCTTAATCCCTGACGATAGTACATCCGAAATCTGGGGAATTTCATGCACCCTGTAATCATATGTGCCCTCCACAAGTTGCTTAATTTTCTTCGTAATTGTCTCAAGTGGTTTGTGATTATCCTGCGAGGCTCTGATACTAGTTTGTTCAGCTACAATCTTCCATATTTCAACAGAAAAATACTGCTCGAAGTACCTTAGTAGTATCTGTAGTTCCCTCCCTTCCTCAGACCACTCTTTCTCAGGTAGATCCTTCACTTTGTCAGCAAATTGCTGCCTCTTCCATTTCATATCCTTTGCTTGGTAGACTATTGTGCAGGGGATATGCATATCTTCAAATTCATCTGGCTCTGGTGATGGATCAGAATTTTCTTCGGAAGAAACCACGCCCCACGTCATAAACATCATCATCTGATATATCGTCAATGTTACTGCCCTCTTCCCAATAGAGTGAATATGTCCTCATGTGTGGTAGGTTTTCTGTAAACTAAACATAATAGAATTATTATTATTATTATTATTATTATTATTATTATTATTATAACACACAGTACAAAAATAATGAATCAACCTATAATTTTGGATATATTCTATTTCAATGCAACAAACATTCGGACTGAAGTGAGTTAAGATCTCACTTTGCAAAGACGTCATATTCTCCCACCAATAAGCTGAGATACAGAACAGAGACCTGATGTCCAGCCGGCTGGACTTACTAAGAAACACAGGATTAAGCAAATAAATTATCTAGGTACGTTATGCTATATTATATAGAGAGCTTCTCCATTACATATACAAATAATTTCAATTCATAAATATACAATAATTAGTAAATTATTTCTCTACTGACCCTTATTTCATTAGGAAGTCTTCCTACCCATCTCAGCTATAGACAACATGATGGCTGAACACTAATAGCCGACTTCAGAAGCATAAAATCAAAATTTAAAAACCCAAAACGTAAAAGGTACATATGCAGCATACTGGACATCAGGATTTAGAGAGTGTAAAACGGTATTTCTAGCATTTACAGCTGTATATATGTGTGTCCAGCCGGCTGGACATCTGGACTGAGGAGGATACTACTGCGCATGCATGAGAAGGCTAGTCAGAGTCAATTCCGTACCATGTTGGAAAAAAATTGCATGTACTATCACTAAGAATTATAGCTGAGATATATTTAATGTAGACAGCTTACAGTCGGCTGAAAAACAGAATTATCTGCCGCTGACCTTTTATGTTTAAATACGAACCGAACAATAGAGCTTACCTTATTACCTACGATATAAAGTACCTTATCGAGACGTACAAGACTGAGACTCCTTTGGACACGGTGTAAAACGTACGGAACTGCAATTACCTGATGTAGAAAATCATAAGTGAAACAGCATAATCCACAGAATAAACCTGCACAGGGCAGTCGCAATATGTCCGAAATGCACAGTGCAAAACAAATTAATTCGACATAATATAACGACAAGCCAACCACTTCGAAAGTAAACCGGAAAGAGTGAATAGGGCGCCTCACGAATGTACAGTCCCTGGCCAGATTATTAGGCCACCTCCAAGAAAAGATGTTAAATACACAGTATGCTTTTAGTTTCCATATTTCTTGTCAAGCTCATGGTCATTTAACACTTGGAATACATCACTCACTTATTGTTGGCCAATAATATGTAATCGTGACTGTTGACCAGTTCTTAAACTGCCAATAATGTAACAAAACGAAGTAGTCTAGACATATCTATTCCCTGAAAATGTTCTGTTCATTGTTTAGTATCATTTAGCTGAGTGTCAGCGTATCAGTGCAGTCTGTGAAGTTGGCTTTGGTGAAATTATTGTGATTTAGTTCATTGGCGCAGTTTCTTTCAATTTCTTTCAAATAAGTTTTGGCAGTTCCCTCACTAGGACAAAATTTTCAGAGGAATTTCTGAATATTGACATGGGCAAGCTCAAAGACCTAACAGATGAACAAAAAGCTGTAATAACTCATCTTTTAACAAAAAAGAACTATAATATAAGTGAAATATCCCGAAAATGCAATGTTTCGCGACAGTCAATCCGAAGAATAAAGGAGAAGTTAGAGAAGGGCTTGACTTTGAGCGCTAGGAGGAAAGGTTCCTGAGGTCGGAAAAAGATAATTTCGCCAAGAGGTGAACGTAAATTAATAAAAATAATTAAAGAAAATAGAACTGCAACGAATAAAGATGTGGTGGATAGTTTAAACAAATACAGTAGAGACAATACACGACACTGAGCGAGATATCGAGGGACAGCTACTGGAGCTCACTCTAGCGGATAGACCTGAACGATACTGATTCTGTCATAAGAGCACGTGTATTTTTGTGTGAAGTTTTTGGTGTTATTTATGCGTTTTCAGTGAGTTGACATAATTAAATAGTAGCGTGTGTCATTCCTTGATATCTCCTCTCAACATGAGGCGAAAGGTATGTGCTGTGTTTGGCTGCAGTAATTACGAAGTAGAGAAAAATGCGCGCTCGTTCTTCAGGTTCCCTCGTGACAAGAACATGTAAGTAATATTGTGTTTGCATATATATTCTTCCAGTGACAGAGATTTTTATAGTACTTCATAATCTTCTGTCCTGCTCGACCCATGTTTTAACGGGCTTAAAATATAATACGCATATTTTATTGTATAGTGCAGCAGTTAACCTTCAATGCCGATGTGTTGTTGTAGGTGTGATCTGTGGGTTTTGAAATGTCACAGAAGCGATTTGGATAAAGTGTACAAGAAAGAAGGGACTTTACGCTTGTATAAGAATTATAAGATCTGTTCAGATCATTTCCAGGCCAGCGACTTTAAAAATCCTCGACTATACAGCCAAGGGTATGTTACATTTTTACTCTAATTGTACGTAAATATTCCTCAAAGCATCACTATCGACAACATTTTCAAACTTTTCTTTCTTTTATCCGTCTTCTCAGATTAAAGCCAGGATTTTATAGATTTTCTTTCTGTTAGTAGGCTTCATGTTAAGAGGAAAATTGTCCAGCTATTAAATTTTAATTCATTGCATCATATGTGTAAGGAATGTGCCGATATTTTTATTGACAAATGTCTTAATGTGATGATACATTGTTTTTAAATGAGGAAAAAAGACAAATCCAACCGTAAGATTTCAGGCAGGTATGCTAAAGCTAAAAAAGTAATGCATAAATGAAAGATCAAGCCATTTCACAGCAGTCCATTTCACACCTTGTTTATATGTCTAATTTCAGTCTTTGAATAATAACCTTTTAAATAATTCTTCATTCATTTATCCAGAATTGCTTTAGCAACTTCGAAGTTAATATCTCAATACCACTGTCTTTCTAGACGTAATTTATTTATCCATTTCCGTATATACATTTCCATTGATATTTGAATTTAGCGCGATTTGTTCAGGTCAAGTCACTAGGAGCGCCACCGTCGAATTGTCTCCCATTTTAGCAAGGCGAAATCCGTAAGTGTCGTGTATTGTCTCTACTGTATTTGGTTTAAATGAGGTGGGATGTTCCAGCATCTGAAAGAACAATAGGGATGTATCACGCAAAACTTGTCCGCTAGGCAGCGTAATGGTTTTACCCGGTATGCGCTTTCCGCTGCTCGATTGTTTTATATGAGACTTATATGGAGTATTCCTACATTTGCGATCATCGAAACGAAACTTTTGCTTTAAATGCATTAAAATGGAGTTACCATATTCTGCTAATGTTTTCAACAAGACGGGAAATGGTATAGGTGCAATGACGATTGCGGATTTGGAAGCAGAATTGAAGAAAAGGGGCGAAAAAATATCCGGAAAAATGCAAGAGTTGATTGAAAGGTACCAGTAAGGAATAAATGCAGCAACTCCTTTTAGCGCTTTTGTAAAGATTGAATTCTTAAAATACAAATAGCATTTTGAAAACATTCCTAATACGGTATTTTTTCTTTTCTTTGCCTGTTATAGGCGTACATAAGGCACGACATTGGTGTGACAGCAGTGCCTAGGGCTACATCCAGTACGACTGAACTTCATTTCCGTGTAGCGTATGAGTTTCAGGATATTGTTTCGGACCATAAGACAAATACCTGTATAAAAATTTCAAATTTGGAAGTAATGTTCAGGGAGTCTGAAAATGATGGTGCTCCAGTGTCAAATTATAGGTCACTGTGTGATTCAGGGTACCGTACCGCAAACGGTGTTATGGCTGTTTTTCTACTTCCATATCTTCTTGCTCTCGGAGTTATTTCCAAGGTACCGGTGCCATACCATGACAATATCAAAGGTACAGCGTTCTCCTTAAGTCTTCGTCTTTCGCCTAAAATTATTGAAATACGTGATGTTAACTTTTCAGAATGTACTACCCTATTATAAAATTATTTTTTAATTAGTACTAATTAGCTTACTTAACAGTTCCAGTAATGACATAATCTTCAACTCTAAAATGTTTCGTGCAGACTTTGATATTAGGAGTCATATTTTTAATTGGTAGGTCCTGCCTACGAATCGCATGCAACCACGTTTTACGGAAAGCATTTTGCTTAGGAAATTGATGGTATGAATACGGTCGACCTTGATTTTGGGACATTGGGACACAGCAATAGTCAGGCATCACAATTTTCTTGTCATCTTTGTTGTCGTAACGATATTTTAAATCTTTCATTTCAGCATTTAACTAGGCAACTTCCATTAGAAACACATATAACAAATGACGATCGACAAGCGCATACCGGGTACTACACGTGAGACATCTATCGGTAGTGTTTCAGTACATCCCTATTCGGCGAACATTAAAGAACTTTGGCATCAAGAACTGCAGGCCAGCAAAGAAACCAAAGCTCACAGAAAGGAGTAAGAATCAAAGGTTCCAGTGGGCCAAAAAGTACAGGAACTTCACTGCTGATGACTGGAGGAAGGTGAGTATCAGTTCTGGAAACTATTTTCACATTAATATATTGATTATAGCAAAGTCTAGCATGCACTGTAATTTGTTTTGCAGGTGTACTTCAGCGATGAATCGACTTTCGAGGTATAGGGACCGTGCGTATAGCGAGTGCTGCCATCTCGTGGCTTAATCTGAAGTAAATGGTAGGAGCGGTTGGATTTTCTGGCCACAAAGGTTCAGTATCAGAAAGACTATGCCTAATTCTTTCAAGGCCCATTATGAAGATTGTACATGTATTATTGATTGCACTGAAATACATTGTGAGAGGCCAATGAGTGTTCGACAGAGAATTCTAATGTTTTCACACTGCAAAAATGGTTTCACTGTGAAATTTCTTGTGGCTATTACACCTTCTGGTTTTATTTGTTTTCTTTCTAGATGCTATGGAGGTAGAGCCACTGATAGCTATATTACAGTAAATTCTGGTCTGCTTGATCATATAGAGCCTGGTGATGTTATAATGTCTGATAAAGGTTTCCCTCAGATAAAGACATATATAGAAAGCAAAAATGCAATAATGGTGATGCCACCATTTGCATTTAACCCTGAGTTCTCTCCTGAAGAAATAGACACAACTTATAACATTGCATCAGTGCGTATTCATATGGAGCGAGCTATTCAGAGACTGAAAATATACTAAATACTTTGTAATAAATTTACTATAGATTTATTGCCCCATGTGGACAAAATTGTTCATGTTGCTGGAATATTAGCAAATTTAAACTCTCCCATAATAAAATTACAAATATAGACACAATGAAAACTATACAAAACATTATGTTACATTATTGGTAGCCTGTTCTGTACATGCTACTATATACAGTAGTGTTATATAGTGTTCAAAATAAAACCTTTCCAATGTTGGAATGACTTGCGCAAGAAAATGTTCATTTCTCTGGACATTCACATTTGCACTTCCCAGGGGACTATACACAAATAAGTCACATAATCTGAGGTTCAAAACGTATAATGACACTTGAATCTGTGTATAATAACTGTGTGACTCCTTCAAAATGATATCTCCCAATGGAGACAACAAAAGGTAGGACACATTGCACTCATTTCTAACAATAATTGGTTTTTCTGCACATAAAAATGGGCACTTAACTTCCAGCAATTTTAGTCCATCAGGTCCCTCCACAATGCCATCAGGACTACAACAGAGCCACGGTTGTTTTTCATGAATAAACAGACCAACATGTTTTACACTGCACTTATACACATCACAATATTCTGCAATAGCAGTTTCTTCCTTACTTCTCCCATACTTAATTGCTGGTGTGTTTATGTCTTTAATCATCACAAATGATTTTGCAAGCTGTTCATACATTCCGGTTTTTAGTGTCTTAATTTTGTGTGGCTTTATACTAGCTGATATTCTCAGGTTTCTCTGCTCGTGCCAAAGTTTACATTGCGATTGACATTTTGTAAACATTGCAATTTGAATTTTCTGTGCTTTGCTAACTTTAATTTTCATCTCATAGAACTGTTGCACTTCCTTTGGTAAATTATGCACATAATTAACTGGAAATAGTGTTCTGATAGTCTTTGAATAAAATAACAATTGTGTATATTTTGATAATTCTGGGTTTCTAATTCATTACTAAGAACCTTTAATCCTTCATTTTCACTGAAATAAACTGCATTATTTACAATAATATTTACCACTGACTCACACATTGCAAAATTTTCTCCTTCACTCTCAGCCTTTAATATAGCTGAGAAGGCACAGTCAATGTTTTTAATTTTATTATAAAGTTCACTTTTATTTATTTCACTATTAGGCCTACTTGTATCTTGATCAGAATGGGTAAGATCTTGAGCTGTATGGAATATTTCTGCAATGCACTCTCCCTTTGAATACAATTCCTTTTGTATGCTGGTTTTGGGTGCATGCCACTGCTGAAGAACTGAAGTTTGAGAGTGCTGTCTTTCACTGTTAATATAAGCACATAATGCAGCTATGTGTTTACATCTTCCAGATAGACCTACCTTGCAAGTGCAGACAGCTTCCACTAGGTTTCTGCTGCAGTCAATCTAAAACAACAAATAAACTAAATAAATAAATAAATAAATAAATAAATAAATAAATAAACAAGGTACCTAGCTATCGGACAGGAAAAATTAAATTGAACATTAAGGTTATATGTTTAGGCTAATAATGTTAAAATTAAGATTATTACAAATTTATAAATTATTAAAAGTATCTAAATTAAGAAAATTCTTTATTCTTACCTTGATGTTAATATTATATGCGGTTTGACTAACATTTGTCTCTCTCAAACATAAACCAGATACTTCTTTTGAAAGTTTTTCTTCCTCCTGATATATGTGATGACTATCATTAAGCTCTCTTCTGTTCCTCTAAGTAGAATTCCTAAAAATACTGTCAACTCCACGTAAATTTCTTAAAACCCACAAGAATAACAGCATTCGACATAGCTGATTAATTCAAATTATACGTATTAACAACACATTTCAATAAGTAAACAACGACAGCTGATGTTATTCTGGTGTTTCTCCTACCGATGAATAATCGTCTCTTCCGCTAGGGGCGCTGCGGTCAAAAATTTGTTGTTACGCACGGTCCCTATTGTCTGACAGGAAACAGTATGTGAAACGCAGGCCTAATGAAAAATATAATGAAGACTGTATTGTACAAACTGTGAAACATCCTCAATCTGTAATGATTTGGTCAGTGATAAGTGCTAAGGGACTTGGACGCCTTTACGCGGTGGAAGGGATGATGAATCAAGTGCAATATAAAAAGGTGCTTGAAACACAACTCCTCCCTCAGCTGCACGATTGGTATCCAAATGATGAAGAAATAATATTTATGCAAGATTCCGCCGCATGTCATACTGCAAAATCTGTGAAAAAGTTTCTGGCTGACAATAAAATACCGTTACTAGGCTGGCCTGGCAACTCACCTGATCTGAACCCCATTGAGAACGTCTGGGAGCTGCTAAAGCGTCAAATTGGCAAAGAAAGAATCACAAACAAAGTGACATTGGTTGAGAGATTCACTTGGAATTGGAATTCAAATGAACATTTGGTACAAATGGCTGTAAACAATATATACAGCATGCCTCGACGAATTCAAGAAGTAATTAAAACAAGAGGCGGCTTGACAAAATATTGAGCTGTTAGTCTCAACATGGTGTAATCACTTTAAAACTGTAATGTGTAATGTTCATAAATGTTTACAAATGTTATTTGTACATTTAAGACAAGAAAATTAAAATATAAAACAAGATATATTTGTTTTTTCGAAATAATATCAGAGTGGCCTAATAATTTGGCCAGGGACTGTATAACTAGGGATCAGTGGAGTCGACACTGGAGTCGAGAGCGTCGGTTCCAGAGGTAGCAGTCTCGACTCTTCGCTGCTCCGTTCGCAGTCCATCCCTAGAAAATACACGGCGTGCGTACCTACCGAGATACGAGAGACCAAAGAGAATGAGTAAGAGATGACTCTCATCGTTATTGTTCACTTCTGTACTCAACGGCTGCGCAAACATCGCCAGGAATTGCACGCTAGCGCTTCTGGCGTCAGCAGGGCTGAACTAAAATTACCGGGCGGGCGATATAAATCGTTTAGCGCGCGGAGGGTCCCCAGGTTCTCGACCCCCCTCCACTCTTAAATATTATATTAAATATATTTTTTGTTTTTTAA